>NW_005187413.1:5361055-5385431 GCF_000239375.1 Pundamilia nyererei
GGGGGGGGGGGACACTGTGGATATCACTAAGCTTTTTCCTTTTAGGGCCCTGATCTGAAACCCTGCTGGTGTAGAAATGTGCTTTGCTAGTGTTCATTCTTCGCTGTATTCCCTACAGTCCTCACAGCTGCTTTCATTTACCAGGTGCCGCAAAGATGGGATTGGCTCGAGGTTGCACGAGATGCATTTGAGTCAGAAGTATCACTGAGACTGAGCTGCACACGCGGCAAAAGGTGAATCACAGTTTACAACTGAGAAACTCACTGCCTATGAACTCACTGCCCACTTCACACTCTTCAAAATCATCCTCTCCTTTGACCTCCAGTTTAACCAATCGATAAAATGTTTATTGTAAAAAGGCTCATTCGGAAAGGCAGGAGCACAAACCTGAACTGGTGAAATGGGCTCAACAAAGCTCACAAAAATATCATCAAAGTTCGCATTTTATAAACACAGTAATTCCTTGGAATGCCAAGTTTAATCTCAAGAAGCAGGCAGTGTCATTCTGATGTTTAGTCCTTCGGTTCAGGTCTAAATAAATCAGTTAATAGATTTATAAAAGTCTGATATTTCATGCATATTTATAAATATTGCTGAGAAACTCTTCAGATGAGTCCTGCTGCCCAGATTTAATACAAAGCACGTTTAATATAAAAAATATCAGATGTAAAAAATAAAGAAACTCAACATACTTAGGTGTCTTTCTTTCCTTCACCTCTGCAAGTCATCAGCTCAAGTTCAATACCGCCCCCTACTGGTAGCCTTCTGCTACATCAGTAGCATCCAGGTGTGAAGCCATTTCTTAAGCTGACACGCTGCGATCCACCTCTGCTCCTATTCATCCTGTAACTAAAACACAGCTGCTACAATTCACAGTCCAAGAAAACCGCACGCATCAAAGTGCCTGTTCTGATAAAACATCTTTCACTTTGGCGTGCCACACTGGCTTTTACCAGAAAAAAAGTGCATGCCCTATTAAACATTTTATAATTTCCACCCTTAGTCATATTTAATGCATTCTTAGTGCCAGTTTGAGGCACGGGTTTCTTCCCAAAGCCCTGTAATTGTGGCCAACGTGCTGCTGAGATTTTGTTAAGTGGCACTGGCAATAGGACATGGTGTGGCTTTCCTTAATCCAGAGAAGTTAAAAAAAAACACCCTTTAATGAAAACCACACAACGACCTCTATGATGTGTATTTACTTCTATTGACAAACCGCTAACATTTCCATGAAGTCATTTACAATCTGAATCAGGTCTTGAGTAGAAAGTTGTATCATGGAGGAAGGTGTAGTTAAAACCTTTTAAAGTACTTCTAAAATCTAAAAAGAAAAAAAACATCCTCGTAACCAGGCAAGAACTAAAGTCAAAGTTTGCTTCAAGATGAATCATTCAACTTGTGGAGTGAACAGACTCTGTCCACTCTCTCTGGGCCCAAGCACAAAAAGCCTCTGAAAGTCATGAATAAATGCACCTCCAACACTAACCCTCCAGAGCACGACAGCACTTGGTTCCCAGTCAGTTCGCTATGGACACAGAGGAAAGAAAAGTTGCTAACTACTGTAAAAAAGAAGTATAAATGTTTATTAGTTGAAATAATTCTTGGTACCAGCTTAAAAAGAAATGACTTTTGTTGTCTTTACTTCTTTAAACAGCTAAAGTCAACAGTGGTGTTTTTCTCATGTTCTCATGTGAAAACAGATGATCAGAATGTAAATTCACTGCTTATCTGTCGACTCCAACAGTTGTGTTTTGTTGTTGTTCAGTTTCTGTCCAAAGGCATGTGTTGACAAGAGGAAGAGACAAGCAGCAGATAGCTACACTGACAGAATCACTGAGAGGCTGTCTGACTCTCAGGTCAAAGAACGAATCAAATGACTGTAGTCTGCAGCACTCTGTGTGCAGCTTATCACAGCATATGACTGCTGAGACCTGTTTCCTTTTCTTTTTTTTAATTCTTGCACATTTGACCACAAGAGAATTCTAAGCGATATCAAATAGACTAAATCCAGTGTTTACGTTTGTTTAGTGAACATTCTGCACTACTGAGTCCTAAACTCCTCTAATCCCTCATTTGATGATCCATTTCACTGCACTGATAGGCAAGCTTTTAAATGTTTGTGCGTATAAATGTGCAAAGGTTTGAGTGAAGTGTTCCTAGTGTGTATTTATGTGTCAAGGGATGACTGAACTGCTTTGTTCCCAGACATAAACAGCTGAAGTGACATTAGTAAAAATCCCAAAATCATGCAATAGCCAGTCACCCCAAACTGAAGTGTTGCAACCTGATTTAGACAACCCCAATCTTCTTCCATAGTGCTGTTTCGACTAATGATCCGATGGAAGCTAACAGAGCGGAAAGCTCTGAGAGATGTCTGTCCGTTCAAAATAAAGATGTTAATTAAAGGTTTCTGGCATCTGTCACTCAGTCTTACTTTCAGTAAAAGTTACAGATAAAAGCAGAAGATAAAAGCATGTCTCTGGATAACATTTTATGATGTACACAGCTGAACAAGAGGACTTTGAGGGATTGCCGTCTGACCCTTATGCACGTGCTCTCTCACCGCTCTACCTGTTAGGACCTGTCTTCTCAAGCTTTGACCCAGGAGTTTAGAGCGCCTGGGAAAGCACACTGAGGTCTGCAGGAATCCAAAAATTACTTGTTGTGGTTTCCAGCCTGTCTCCGTCTTGGCTGCACACACTACAAAGGTATGCACAGGGCATGAGTGCAGGGAAAGTCGCCCAGAGCCAAGTGCTTTCAGGGCAAAAGATGGCAGGTACGTGGCAGGCTACCATGGTCAAGAGAAGGAATAAACACTGAAAACATTGACGTTTGGATCGATTGATGCACAGCTGTGACATTCTGCATAGGACATCTTGGTTGATTAATATGTGAGTCGACCGGCAAGCTGAGTAATGCTAATCTGAAATGACATATATGTTAAAGAACATGAATGAACAGCTCAAAACCTTTGTCATTAAGATCAGTGATTCATAGGCCTTTTTTGGTGTTGCGATTGTTTAAAATTGAAATGAAAATTGAAATAGATGTTAACATAAACAGGATGCATCATAGGGTCTGTTGGCTGTTTTAAAAAAAAAGGTCAGCTTCTGAGTCAGCTCGCTCTGATCAGCTCTGAGGGCGACTCAGCTGTACGACCAGTCCACACATTAAAATTATGACAAATGCGAATAAACTAAACAGAGAACTGGATAAATCTTTCTCCATCGCACTTGCACCACCCTCTCACATATATTTTATAGCATCTTTTCTTGTTTTGTGATTCCTATCGCTTTTTAAAGCTTCCACTTAGATAAAGAAAATCAAACTACAGTCTGATTTGTTTTTAAATACAGCCTTTGTATATGAAAGGGCCTTTTCTTCACATTTAACATGTGCTTTTCACACCTCAAGTAACATCAGCATGAATGGCAGCGCAGTGAAAGATAACACTGTTGGGTGAATGCTTGCTGAAGCTAAATGGCTTCCATATGAACACACAGCAGTGGAAATAATGTCACAGATGGAGGAAAAAACAGAGATTTGGTTCAAAATGTTGAATAAACAAGGAGCTGATAAGAAAAACAAAGGCCAAAAAAAGCAAAATGAGAAGAAGATATGAGAGTTCATCTGAATTAATAGGTAGCCCAGATCAGGAGAATCGGGGCACCGCTGGCAGATGAAAGGATCAGTCCACACTGATTACGCCTTTAACTCTGTTTTGCAAACTCTTGTCACTTCTGATTTACACAAACTAGATGCAGTCGGCCCCTGAGAGACCAGGAGCGACCTTTTATCAGGAATGCTGTAAAGACTCTAATGAGATGGGGTGGGAGCCCAGAATCTCGGACAATTATGGGAGATTAGGGTACCGTGCAGGATGCAATGGCAGGTAGGTAGGCAAAGATGTGCCCCTCCTCCTGACTGCACTCCCTCTCATTAGACATGTCTTTCAGGACTTCACAGGAACAGCGCTGTTCTCTCTCAGGGCTGAACGTAAATTTTTGGTTTTCAGTGTGGAACAGAAGACAGGACGTCCTCTTGTGTGAAAGAGAGACCAAACAACTGCTCTAACAGAAAAAAGAGCCGCCCTCTACTTTCAATATCATTGTTTTAATCTGCTTTGAGTCAGCTGCACTGTGTCTTTCTTATGTTGTTGTTTTGGTTTTATTTTTTATTTTTTCATTCCTGTTTCAACACACAGTCTGGTTGTCATAAGTGGTTCTTAAAATGGCAAAAATGTTCCGGTAAACGAAGTCCAGGCTAATCACAAAAATGCATCATGTGTGTCTGTGAGGGCAAAAAATGTTTGAGAAAGTTTTCTTCTTGAATTTTATAAATTCTCTATTGTTTACATCAATATTTATTACTGGATTTCTTTACCCAGTACTGTTGCCACCTGTGAGAAACCACTTGTGTTCATCTTTGCTATGCCTTTAAGTTATATCTAAAAAGAAAAGCCAAACATTTGCTGGTTTTATTTTCTTAAACGTGCCAATATGTTTTTCTCATATATGTATAATTTAACTTTCAATAAAATTTGGTTTTGACTGTTAGGAAGAAACAAAAAAAATGGATGAAGGTTAAGAAACATGTACTGCACAGCATCCCTCATTTGAGCCCGTCTAGATTTCTCGCTATGTTGGTTGCTAACAAAGCTACAAGAACAAGATTAAACCTTCAAATGCTAAAAAACGTAAAACATGCCAGTGACTCTTATTGGTACATTTAAACTCCACTTTAGAGAGAAAGTGTTTCGTAAAAAAAAAAAAAAGCAATAATAGCAAGATTATGCAACCACCTGACCTTGTTCAGTGTTTTTAAATCAGATCTGATTAACTTGTTTTAACCTTACGTTTGTGTTTTTGAGAAAAGAATGAAAGACATCACAACTCTCTCCAAGCAAAGTGAAAAAACAGACTTCAGCTTGTTCGGTCCTTTCAGCTGCAGCCTGTTAAACCCATCACAGAACAAAAGGGAAACCCTGCGAATGATTTAAACTGTCAGAGATTCCCTAGACTTTTACAATGCCATTGTCAGCTGTTTGACTTTTACAGCTTTCTTTTTTTTGTCCAACTTAAAAAATGCTCTAAAACTAAAACGGTAAGATTATAAGCAGATAAAACAAATGTTATGAGTCCCTATATGAGATAACTCAAGGCTTTTGACCTCGTTTTGGAAGATGGACACACCAATCATAAGTGACAAACTGCTGCAGCTGGTCATCTCGCTACTTTATCTTCTGGTGGATTTACAGTCTTTCACGGTCGCACTGACCAAAATGAAGGATAATCGTATGAGTTATGGGCCATTGTTAAAGTGTTCCAACTGATCCATTCGTTCCCAGTTGTGATGCAGTTTGAGAGCAAGGGAACAAAAAGTTAAGGTGCAATATTCCAGGAATCCCTTCTGTGATGAATTTGCCAAAAGCGAAAGAGGATTTTGCGCTAGTCATAACAATATTGTACTCACTATTAAAGCATAACAAATTGTCAAAATGGCAGTACTACACCAAACAGTCTTTAGAGCTTTACTGTGAAATCTTACATTTTTCCTAAACTACCATGAACACTCTCTTCCTTTTCCTCCTGAACCATTTACCAGCTCACTGCACATCAAAAACATCTCCTGGGCCTTAGTTAAAGAAAGCCCAATCTATATTACGGCTAGTCAAACAATGGGATTATGTACTAAGTCGGTGTTTCGAGCATTTAAGCTAACTTATATCCAGACCATGGTGCACACATGACTTTCATTTTGGAGCACTTTGTCGCTTAAGCACTTAGCTAGCTCAGCATGGAGGTTTTGCAAATATTTTTCTTGATCCCAAGTAAAAACCATTCAATCATACCCACCATTCAGGGATTTATTTTTACAATGGGAAAGGTCTGAAGGCCTGCATACCGACAGCAGTGATCTCGTTACATTCCACAGTGCTCCTAAACACGAAGGGAAAAGATCAACTCTATGCAGAGACTTGTAGCACAAGAAAAAGACCAGTCAGCAAACGGTGACAAACAGTTACCCAACATTTTCAGGCATGGTGAGATACCGTGCAGCACTTCTGCTGTGAGTCCAGCTCAAGTTTAAAAGGGCACAAACTGCATCAACATGCTGGCTCGACCTTGGCTCTCTCTGCTCCCTCGCAGTCTCCAGCATAGAAGGACACCATAAAAGTCAGTGGTGTCACATAAATCAGATTGTTTAAAGACACAGTTACACTAGTTACACAGTTACCTTGCTGCATTCAAATGTAAAAACAAAACAAAACACGTGGTCAGTGACTAAAGCCCAGAAACAATTATAGACCTTCAACCAAACAGCCACTAATGTGGTTACTCACATCTGGGAGCCCTGAATAACAATCATTTAATCTCACTAAAGAGAAATACATCTTGGGTTTTTGAGAAAGAGATGCACTTTTATCAAAATTCAACAGACATGAACCAGGAATAGAATTCCTGTAGAAAAACAACATTTTTGTGCAGCAAGGGGAGGAGAACAAAACAGACAACTGGACTGTTGCCATTCTGGTTACAGTCTTTAAGGAAAGACCAGTAACAAATGGCTATGAGAAGAGGAACAATAGTACTGCAAAAAGAGCTAAATTTAAAATCTAAAGCTTGATGATGACAACAGATAAACTGTAGCTTGTACTTTACATGAAAACCAGATTCATGAATCCCTCTGAAGAGCTTCAGCTTCACACAAGGATGTCAAACTCATTTTACATCGTGGACCACATTCAGCCCACTTTGATCTTAAGTGGGCCAGCCCAGTGAAACTCATTTAGTCTTAATATGAGGAAAATAATTACAATTTCAACAGTACATTTAATTTTTTTCTATATGATAAATGTGTAAAATTACAGAAAAGGCTATGATAGCCCAACGCATAGACATATTTTCAGTAGATCTTTCTATAGTAGGTAGTGAAAAACAGGAACTTTTCTGTTATCTAATTGTTTATCTATTACTTTACTTTGTTTAGTATGAATGGAAATTGGCGAGGTCTTTATCAACAGGAAAAGCAGTGAAACTTTCCAAACTACACTTAAATGTTCAAAATCTATGAACTCCTTCCCATTTTCCACAGGCTCTCAGTGGGCCAGACTGGAAGTTTTGCTGAGCCTGTTCTGGCCCCCGGGCCTTATGTTTTACACTTCTGACTTAACAAAAAGACAGTGAGAGATGGTCAGAAGCAGCAAGAAAGACGAGCAGATAAACTGTATGGAGACCATATAACTTGTTAAAGAAAAGCCTGTATGTGATATGGTCTGAAGGTTTCTTCCTTCTATGATTTAAAGTTTCCACTCACAATCACATCCCTCTGAACTGCCAAGGTACCATGACTTATACTTTAAAAATGAAAAATATGACATTTTGGTTACCTTATTATTTTTCTATTGTTCTTTCTTTAAATGCCAGAAGACACTTAAGACATTTTCTGCTTATAGCCCCTTGACCAGATGGCTTTAGTTCAAGTCTGTGTACATCACCAGCTGTGTGGAATTCAACAAGTGACCTTTAACAAGACTATAAATTCCAACAATAGCTCCAGGGTTGCTGCTCCCACCTTGAAACATGCGACCAAAAAACTTCACAAAGCCAGAACAAGATTAAAGGAACAGTAAAGGTAAGAAGACCTCTGCATTAAAACAAATGAGGATTTGACCCATTTGGTTTCCTCTCTGAAGTAAATGTCCTGCATTTAATGCAACACTGAGGGAAAATTACAAAAGCATTATCAGAAAAATTCAACTTTTAGTACATAAAAAGTACTGAGCATCAAATACAGATGCAGATATACAGCACAGCGTTATAGTAGGTAGATAATCCTAACAATGTATTTACTGCCAAAACATATAATAAAGTAAAAAAAAGCTTCATGTTTTGCTATTTAATTTGACTGTGTAAAGTATTAAAATTGTACTCGATTACAGTAGAGTTGTTACTTTTCACCCCAGTTTATTATACAATCATGACCCATGTGATATGACATCACAAAATATCTCAGTGAAAGATTCAGAAAACTTATGAAAAGCATACTCAGTGGAAAAATAATCAATTATGTCAGATAAGCTGATTAGAGTGAGCTTCTCAGTGTGTCCCCGTTGTATTTCAGCACCAGCCACTAGACTGTGGAGGACGCGTCATGCACCGAAAGTCCCCACAGAAATAGCTGACCTCATTATTTAGAGCTTTAATCAACTGTATAAGCCACACTAAAACCTAGGCGAGCTCTCTGACTGAAACAGACTCTGTTAGCAGTATTAGGCTGTATGTATTACTTTTTACAAAATCTCCTTGTTCTAACTGATCCCTTTGCTGTTCTATTAAAAGGAGAAAATAATTGTTATTTAACTTTACCCCGCTCTGAATGGATTACTCGAAGAAACTTGGAATGATTGACTGAAAGCATTTGAATTGACTGAAAGCTTAACATGGCAGTGGCTGAGAAAAGCATGCCTTAGAGCCTTAGAGAACAATGTTAACGATGATAGCTATCAGTACAGTACAGTTCTTCTTGAGTGATGTCTAGAACAAGCTGGTGCTTCTGGCATCGCAGTGACCACAAACTGAGCCAAGATATGAGCTTATGGCTCAGAACAAATGAAACTCATACTGTAACACAGAAAGAGCTATTTCAGCTCTTCTTTGGACTCAGCAAAGAAGTCGGCATTATGCACATTGTGGGAATTGAGCAAACACCATCAAATCTGGAAAACCTTTTACTTCGCTTTCAACGGTTTTACTTTAATATCACAGACTCCTCATATTTGTGTCAAATAACTCTAAAACAAGTTGTCACATGAGCCATTGGTTCAGTGATAACTGCATCGCCTTTCACCAGATGGATCTAATACAAAAAGCATTTTTACAAGACATTTAAAGCTTCTTCAACATAGTAAAGTTTCATGTTACAAAGAGTGTTTGTCAGCCTCTCTGTCTATCTGTCTGTTTCTAGCTGAGTCAGATGTCAGCTGGTATGAAGACATCTGCCTTGCCAGGGGTCTGAAAGCCTTGGACGCCGCTGATCCCAGAGGATACCACTTGCCTACTGATGACAGGTGGGATATAAAGTACATCAGGGACCGAGTGACTAAATCCCTTTGGATATAGACAAGATGAGTAGAAGAGCTGGGTTTCTTTTTTGTTTTTTGTTTTTTTAAACGGACCTTAGCTCATACAAAAAAGAAGGTACGCTATAAGTTTCCGCTTCACTGCTGAAACGCTCCAACATTTTCATACATGTTATTGACATGAAATGAAAGTGATACCATGCTTTCATAAGGTGTTATAGGTGGACACATTCCAAATCTTTTGGATCACTTTACCCTGTTGGACGGTTGGCTGCTGGGGAACATAATGATGTCCTAATATCAGATACAGATAGCAACCTTCGGAGGCCTAAGATGTACGCGTGTGCCAATTTGGTTGATGTCTTGTGGACAAAGACAGAGATTTATATTATAGGTAGTTTTTATTTGCATTATAGACCTCATTCTGCTTTAATTGGGAACTGTGTTGTATTGAGGAGTAAATAAACAGTCTAAGTAAACAGAAGATTTACTCATAAATTAGCCGAATGATGTGGCTGTAAGCAGTGTAAATACAGCCTTATAAATCAGCTGCTTCATCAGTACTGCTGTCAAATTTTGATTGGTTCTCAGAAATATTTAAGCAAACAAACAAACCACAAAATTACAGGACATCGATTTGCAAGCGAATATCACTGGTCTCCATCAGTCATGTCAAATTATGCAGCTATTAAATATAACACTGTATCCACTGTGTTTTGTAAGTGGAGGCTGACCCTTTCAAAAATGTGATTTACTATCTATCAAAGGACAAGGAAGGCCTCTAGGCACCAGTTCCTGCTTAACCACATAGTTGAGGCACAAAAAAATAGTAATTATTGTCTTACACACAACCAGGACACAATGCTGTCCTAAAAACAAAATAGATGACGGCTACAGACAACTATTGAGAGCAGAGGACTAATTGGCCCCTTTGAAGACATAAACACAATCCAATTGCTATACACAAACACGGACAAACCACATCAGAAGCTCTCCAAGGGGGAATCACCACGTGCAGCTGCAGAGGAATGCTGTTGAGAGCTGTCCGAAATGATGAGTGAATCTTTGAGTGAAGTGTGGCTACACACATTCATCCTCGGCCACATCCTCCACTGTGGCTTCAGGTTGTTGTTTTTCTCTTTTCTTTTCTTTTTTTTACATCTTAACAGAGAGCAAACAGGGGCTGACAGCTGTGAGAAGCGTGTGGACCGCAGCAATAAGTGCGTTATAATGGCAACTTGTGTGAGGAGCACGCTCAAATCTTTACAAGGGTTATTCATCCAGAGCTCAAGAACGTGACAACGACGAAAGGCTATGTGTTTGACCACCGCAGGAATGCTCGGAAGGACTGATCAATATATCAGAGCGGTCACTCAGTGAACAGAGTCATTCATTAAAGCAATCCTATTAATGAGCCACCAGTCTCCAATGATCCACCTTGTACTCTTAAGTTATTGTCTTTGCCCTTGGGACTTTTTGACCTGACCCGTATTTGGTACATGTAGTACCACCAATAGCGCCTGTGTCCACCTCCCACCAACTTAAGCATTGCCCCTGGACAGGAGGAATCAACAGCCTCACACCCTTCATCCAGCAGCTCATTTAGGGCCAATCACAGAGAAATATAGCTGCCTGAGTGCTTACAGGCTAATAATCTCTAAATAGCTACCCACCAGCAAATGCCCCCTAGGTATCCACTGATGACAGTTATCATTCACAATGAAAAACAACAGTGGCGAATCAGAGTGTTTGGAAATGGAAAGAAACAGGCTGGATGGAAAACAGGATGGGCCTTAAAAGGGACTTTTAGGTTATGTGGAGAGTTTATTGGTCCAAACAAAACATCCAACATTATTACTATGACTGTGCGTCTGTGTGTGCCTGTGTGTAAAAGCCACAACAATCATTTCTATTTAGCATTTTACGTCGTACACGAATGAGTGTGTTTGGGGAACAATGACAGGGATAAAATATGTCTGTCTTCAAAAAAAGAAACTGAAGGTAATCTCTGAAGGTTTCTTCCCCTCTTTATGCACCTTGTTAGAAGGTGAAGGACTGCCAGAGCCCCCATATTGGAAACATAAGAGAATACTCGAGTGTCAGATTAATGTTTTTTAAATCCCATATTTATGTTTTATTTCATAACTTAAAATGAGTAGATAAATCAGTATTAAAATGTAGCAACAGGAGGGGTGAGACTGTGCGTGTTGTATATTTTCAAAAGCCAACTAGTGCAGTGAACAGAGGTGTTTTTACTTGATTGCATTTTTTGTTCTGATCATTTACTGATCCACTAAGCACTTATTTAGACATCAGCTGTGTTTTTCATGATTAAGTCTTGCTGATTGCCACCATCATTCCCACAACTTCATACTATTTGTTATAGTGAGGAGCAAAACCTGTGCATTGCACCATGCTGTGCGTACTCACCCTCATTTCAACACTCCATATCTGTGATTTATCATTGTGTGTTACTAAAAAACACGCTACTGCTCTGTTCAGAATGACTGATGAGCTTCTACTACGGAGACAAAAGAGGGCGAGCATCCTATCATTCATAAACATAACATAAAAGAAGCCAAATACATGTCATTCAGATACATTATTACATCCACAGAGAATGCAGAGCTATAAAACAGAGTCAGCTGGTTTCTAGTTGTTTATGCTGAGACGATCATGCCTCTGAATATGTTTATATGCTCCATTTTAGGCAAACCTATACTTTTTTTTGCATGAACACTGATGAACATCATCCTAAGCAGATGGTTTCAATGTTCTTAAAGCCCTCCTCTTTAAGGCACCGAGTGGTCCTAAGCTTTGCTGGACAGGATCTCAGTGGGCATGTGTATTTACGGATCCCTTTGTCTTAATGGTTAATCTCTCATTCAAGTATGAAGTAATCAGAAGTGAGACAGGTCAGCTTAGCTGCCACCGAAACCTTTGATTCCTCAATGGCTAATCATGAGCCACAGCCAAGAAGGCTGTAAAACTACACGTTCCACCAGTGAAGTCTTGAGAAAATCACGTGTTGATTAAGAAGTGGGTAAGTTTGAGATGAAGGTGAAGGATTCTGGATCCTGTCCAGAGTGCGTAAAAGCAGATTAGACCTAACAAAAGCGCGATGTTTACTCGGCCTCTGCAGTTAGAACTTGTGCAACAAAGTCTGTAACATTTGGGAGGGTCTGAATCGAGGGCGACACGGACAATTCTAACAAAAACTTGACACCGAAAAGGAATTTCCTGCCGTGTGGTGTTATCCGAAAAACAACAGAATCTTCCACTGTGTTACTTCAATAGCTCAAATTTAACAATGGAGATGCTGATAAAATACTTAGGTTTCTGGTAAGTAAGCCAAGTGCTGATGTGAGGAGATTCCCTATTCACTCTACAGAAAGGCTATCACTTCAACAGAGTTCAGGGGGAGGCCTGGCAGTCTGACTGAAGTGGATCAGAAATGTAGGCTCCAGAAAACAGTCAAGGGTTGTTGCTTTTTTAATTAAATAGTGACTTACTAATCAATTTCAATCTGTCTGTAAGGTGTTTTCTTGATTCCTGCCATTACTGTAGTTACTTTTCAACCCCCAACCTCCGTCCAATGAGAGCTGAGAATGGGTTCTTTAACTCTACATGTTGCTTTATTACTAAACTCTGAAAACATGTAACAAATGTAAGAAACACAACAACAAATGGGCAATAAAACAAGCATAAAAGAAAGAGAAGAAAAGAGAAGAATCTGAATATGAAACGCTACAAGGATGTCTGTACTCACCGTACTGACAGCTGGGGCCGCTGAACCCTGCGGGACAATCACAGAGCTGGGTGGATCCTTCCCGACACTGGCCCCCATTGAAGCAAACACCGTAGCTACACACCGCTGCATGTGGAAAGACAAGAGGAAAGAACAAATAGATGAGAGAAGCAGAGACACCTGGCTGTTGTCAGGACACGTCAGCATCTGCGATTTCTTAAACTGACCTCTTTCTATCAAAAACGTATCACCAGCCTATTAACGTCTGACTAAAGAGGAACCTGAATTCTCCTCCATTCACACTAACAAATGTAAGTGGAATCTGCCCCTTGGCTTTGAGAAGACAAACAAGGTTTTTTCACCAAGAAATTTCTAAACAGTAGTTTCCGTGACTTTTAACTATGATTGATCACAACAGCTTGTATGACTTTCACGGGAAACTGCCCTCTTCCTCACGCAGTCAGAGAACATCACCTGGAAATGTCATCGATCGCAGAGCTGAACTTTTGTTTATTGTCGTAAACTGTGACTGTACAGATGTGTCGTGGTGAGTTACGATTGAAATTCACAGAGGCACAGGTCAGGCTCATCCATCTCTTTGACAAGCGACCCCGAGTCCTTAAATCCCCGTGAGTCAAACTGTTAAGATGAGAAATTTAAGGAATCCCAGAACTTATAAACAGTGGGAGCAACTAGGTAGCTTTGAGCATGTGAATTCACCTCAAAGGTAAACGATCACATTCCATAAACTCTCACAACACTCACATTAATCATGACAGCCCTCCAGCTCGAACTGTGCCTGTACTCATGCAGTACATGGGTGCTGCAGTGTACCTGTCTACATGTATGCTCATGTGTGTGGAGAGTAATATCTATGTGAAGCCACACACAGCTGTTTAAGCCAGACCTGCACTGTCCTGAGCAGAATACAGTACTTAGTGATGACAGGTTCAAAGGACTTATGCCTATCATTGCTGTTCCTGCAGCATGTGGACACTGGGAGTCAACAAAACACAGTCGAGCCAGCTAATCATCCAAGGAATCCAAATGGCAATCCTTCATAAGATGATTGCAAAGAGGTCAGCCAGTTTAACTTAGCATCTTGTGCCACATGTGCATTTTTGTCTGTTTAATCCAACCAGAAACAGCATATCCAATCATCATCAGGCTGGTGGTTCCGATGCCCTTTATTAGCCATATACGGTCATAGTGAGGGTCTCAGCATGCCCGGTACAGCTTAAACAGAAACATCAGTATGATTTCTAAAAAAATAAAACTGACAACTCACATTTTAGTTGTGTTATGCACTGTACTTTCATACTGTGTTTTACATTTCAACTAAAAAAATGTAACAGTCAGAACACCAAAAGATTCGCTCTTTTGTTTTCTGTTTAACAGAAAGCCAGGCAGAAATATCAAAATGAAGATGTGAGGTTGTACTAAAAAACAGGATTTGGGTGATGGTGAGGTAACTTTGGATTTAATCTCGGTCCTTTAGTAAGCAGTAAGAAGTGCTACACACTTAACCTGTTCTTAAGTAAGTTAGTGAGATAACAGACACGTATCAGTATCTCCTACTCACGAATCAAATGGCATCACCAGTTGTAGAAGATCTCAAGGAGTTTGGCAGCCAGAAGGCGAGATGTCTCTTAGGAATGCAAGACTGTTCCCGGCCTGTCTGAATACTTTGGCTTTCTCTGAGATCTACATTCTCAGTGAAGTGCTTATCTTTGATTAAAGCAGAGACTGACCTAATAACATTTGCAAGAAAGCCAACTTACCGGTTTCAATTACCCTTTTATTTTTGTTCTTTACTTACTTGATTCTCTGAAACTGTGTTGAGCATTTTCCAGAATTTCAAAATATTATTGGACTAAATTACTCACTCATTTTTTTAAAGAAAATAATCATTAAATGATTAATCAATCATTTAGAACGCCAGTAGTTGCACCCTTAATCAATAACATTCATAACATTTACTAACTTTCAACAGATGTACGATAAAAAGACAGAAGATCAGCTTAGGCAAGGGAGAGATGCCTCGGGGTGTGAAACTATAAGATGGCTTAAGTATATCTGCAATCAGGCTTTAGCTGCACTTTGGGGAGTAACATAACTTTTCCAGACAAAGGCGATGGATGTCAAGAAGCAGTTTCTCCAATAAACACAGATGAGCCGGAACAATTTCATGTATGTCTCTCAGCAGATTCAGATGGCTCTGTCAGCCTAAACATCCGCTTGTCATCTGGCTCCGTTCGCAGACACCTGCTTAAAAGTTGGATCATCCAGATCACTTGCACCACACATCCCATACATATACACCAGAAACACATCAATGACTTTTTCTTGCTTATATCACAAAATGCAAAAGCACTCTAAATGCATCTATGTTGTGCACATCATCTTATAATTCAACAGTATCTCCTAATGCTGATAACTTCCAGGTCGTGATGATTGTGTGACTAATGAAGCTGAAGCTGAACATACCTTCATCTGTACCTCTGTTATTATATAATATGCAGGAACTCTGATGTGGTGAAATTAACAGGTGACAGACAAGCAGTAACATTTTTTGGACACTGATATTAGCACCAGCTGTGAGAGATCAAATTATTTTGATATCCCACATTCCTCGTTACAGTTGGGGGGGGGGAGAAGTGTTAAATGTACAAAATCACCAAGCACAAATGAAAAGGTCAGGTCTCTCAGAGAGACTTCAGACTAAGCGACGACAAGGAGACTGTACATTCCCTCTTCAGAGGTTGCTGGCAGCTAACCAGGGCATTTATGGGCAGCCCCCTTCCTAAACTCCTTACGGTGCTTAATCTTCCCTGAAATAATTCCTTAATGTGGCATGCAGCGTGGCATAAAGCCCAATCTCATCTTTTTTCCTGTGAAAGCCTCCACTCTTTTACACAGACACCTTACAAAAAAGGAGAGACAGAAAGAGTGGGGGGTCAGCGACTCGCACGGAGGAGCTGAAAACCAACAAGCAGGTGTTGCCCTTACAGCTCCTGAGTGAATCAAGACCGAGGCCCCCCTATGTTTGTTTAGACTCTGTCAATCTGTTTGACCCCAAGAGCGCAACCCAGTTGGAAACTGGAGTCAGGGTGATTCATGGACACAAAGGCCTGTGCATAAGCCTGAGTTTGGGGCCATAAATGGTACACATATTCTGAGGCTGCAAATCCCATTTTGCTATTCAGTGAGATGTGTCATTTCAAGGAGCTCTTGTGAAAAACAGGGCTATGCCAGATATTCTCTAACAGGTTTCTTTGAAAAACTTTAAATATCATTTATTATTATTATTACTACTACATTGTAAGTACTGTGTTTAAATTTAGTCAAGGAAGAGAAGTCAGCAGGCAATCTGTGCAGCATCATACAATTCTGCTCTCTCTTGCTTTGTTTGGGAGCACCATCCCACTTTTTCTCGTAAGACACAATAGTGAGTAAGAATAGAATCAGCCGTGGTGAATCATAATGCCCATTTGAGCTGGATACCAGGTCAGTTTGACAATAAACAATAAAAATGCAGTAATCAGCTGTGTGACAGTAAAACACATAGACAGACATAATGTTTAGTGTTCGTATTTACTGGTACGTAGAGGAGAGTGTCATTCAGTCCCATTCAGGGTAAAAGGATCCCCATAATGGGAAGTATTTGGCCAACTCAAACTTACTTTCACTTTGCACTGTGCAGCACATGTGAGTTGTGTGATAATAACATGTGTGTCACTAAGACTAAACAGGAAATATTGCATATACATACAGAGCACCGTAGATCTGCATTCTTCCCCATACTCATTTGAATAGTTAGCTATACTATGAGCTTATTGCAGTTTTACTTATTGCTGATGATTTCCACTGAAAAACAATGTTATGGAATATAACACATTTTTTACAGCCTGACTATTAAATACTGTACCAATTCTAACCTCATAGCAAGACTTAACTATATGCAACTTAACCCACAAAATGATTTTAAGGAATGATGTCTTTGGTGAAGTCAGTCTTCCAACACTGGCCACATGTTACTGATTAGATCAAAAGGAATGTTGGGGTAACCAAAGGCAGCGTTTCAATGAACCAAAGAATCTGAACTACACTGTGGTTTTGTTGTGTATTACACCAAGTAATGTCTCCCTTAATTTTGGTCTATTTCTCTGCATGTGTGCGGAGCTGTGACTGTTCGTGTTCAGATAACCAAAAAGTAGTTCCACCGACCAACAAAAAAGACCACCCATGGGTAGACAGAAGACCATTTTGACTTTTTCTGTCCACTGAGTTTTTTTCACTTGTTGATACTTTGGCCAGTGTGGCCACAAAAGAGGCCAGTTCCTATTCAGCAGTTAATGAGGAAGACAAACTGGAGAAGCCATTGTCCCTGCTCCTCAGCCCCTTTCACAAAGCCTGCTTGTTGCCGTCAATCAACATAGCTGCTCGTTTCCACTGCTGGATAACCCTGTCCATCCTCAACCCTCGTGTAGCTACTTGTGGAGCAGTTTAATTTACTGACTGAGTGGCTCTCCAAACACGTAAGTAGAGGAAGTCACCATCGCTGAGTTAAGAGGGCTTCAGGTCACAGTAGAACCAAATACTCATTTGGAAAACTGGAGCCTTTTCAGAACATACAGACGTCAGCCAGGCACAATAATCTGTACCTTTATTATTAAACATTGCAGATCAAACAGCACGTTCTGCCTCCACAAGCCACCTGTCTGACTTTTGGTAGAGAACAGCCATGAAATGCATTAAGAAAAAAATAGACAGGGGGCTCTAAGATCTCAGAGAGAGGGGCATAAAGTGAAAAGAGTGGCTTTAAAAAAGGTTTAGTCTTTCCGTTTGACTCTCTCCTGTGAGCATTCTTTGTGCCATAATAGTTGAAAACACCAGACCTTGGAGAGACTTGGAAAGCAAAAATGCCAAATCTCAGGTATTTGCAAACTGCACAAGAACTATGAATCAATGCTATTATGTGAATGGAAAATACATAAACCCATCATAATTAGATGATAATAGCCTGAAACTAAAAGATATGGAAAACAAGAGGGAGGGAGTCAAACTGGAAGAACAAAACGTAAAAGCAATCAAACGTTTTCTGTGCTGTGGTATACTCGTTCTCCAAATATGTAATTATGTTAAGTGAAGAATGCTGGAGCGCAGAACAGCTGAGACCATGGGCTGCAAAACTGTGCAAGGGATGGATAGAAATGGGACACAATAAACACAGGTGAATTTTAATGAAAAGCCAAGAGGGGGACTCGACTTACACACAGAACCAGACCCTTAACTGTCTGACAATAAAGTGAGGTCAGTAGCATAATTACCTTACAACGACAGACTGGTTGATTTTTATTGGGGAACACACACAGAGAAAAGACAGACAACAAAGGACATTTTTTTTAAAAACCCTCAAAAGCAGCAGGCAGTAAATCACTATCTGAACTCAAAGCATTCCCATCTTCCACTCATTTGGGGTTTTCAGAGGATTTGCTAAAGCTGTACATTTCGCAAAGCAGATTTTCCCTTTTGGATGTCGGAGGTGCTGTTGAAAACAGACACACAGATTGCATTGTGCTGACTGAGGTACAGTAGAGATAGCACATAGCAAAGTGTGCAGGAGTGGGAGGATTGTGGCCTGAGCTTCCTTTTATCCCAGTTCAATGGCTCAGAGAATAGGGTGATTAGTTTGTCCCATCTCAAAGTGCTGCCTCGTCTTTGGTTACCGAGATAAAAGCCCTCCCTCATGTTGAAGAGACCGGCCATTGTCACGCGAAACAGAGAAACAACCCCCTCCCTGTCTAACTTAAGTGAGGGGAGACACTGTGCAGTCATGAGGAATGTCTCTTTAAGACATTTAGTTTGGAGTGTTTTAAAACAAACCAGGCTCATTTAGGAGCGACTGTGCAATGCCTCCTAATATAATTTAATAATGCAACATTCTCCCTGGAAACAAAGAGGCTCTTTGAAAAGGACATAGAGACCATAATAAGGCACTGATGACAGGAACATCCAGGATATTTTCTCCAACTCCCAGTCCCATCCACTTCCCATCAGAAGACTATCCCACAGAGTAATCTGCCTGTGCTGTGGGTGTAAGGGGCTGGGCATTAAGAACGTGGTTCAGTTCCAGGTGGGGAAGGATGACAGGAAAGTGGGAACTTTCTTGTCAGTCTACCTGACGGGGACAAACTGTTTACAGGAAGGCTTTACCAAGGGTCTCTGTGTGGTATGCAGGCTATGCGATCTGGATCACTGGCTGTAAAATCCCATCAAAGGAGACTGCTTGGTCCCAGTGGTGTGAAGCTAAGCTTAACCAGGAGGAGATGAGCTGCTGGCAGTCTCAATATGACCAGAGGAACTACTTTTCCATACATGGATTTGGTGGTGGGAACATTCATTTGTTTTCTTTGTTCTTCTTGTGCAAATCAGAAGGTGGTCTCTCTAATCTTCGGGAGGCCTTAAACGCGACAAGTCGCAGGTGCTTTTGACCTGCACTACCATGTCACACATCTAATTGAGAAAAGAGGTGATGTCTACAACAACAGCTCTGTGGATGTGAGCCAAGAATTAAATGTAGGGTCACAGCTCGACCAGGTGGAGCTTAACTAGGCTGTAGTAAATATCCAGCTGAGAAAGAGTGGACAGCCAGACAGGCTATCTATCATAAACTAAAGTAGCACTGTAGAGCCATGTCCTCATTGAGACTGTAAATGTCTTTTGCCGAGTGCAACCACTACAATGGAAGTCCCAGTATCCACATTTGAACCTAGCTGGAGTACTGCAGTGACACAAGTCCATGACACTGACCGATAACATCTGCTCAAAAGTGGGTGGGCAAAGAACCTCTAGACCTTTTTGACCTTTCCTTGAACCCTTTTGATTGAGAAGTCTGGGCGAGTGGTTAGGCGATGTTTAAAGCTCCCTTCTTCCTGCTTAGTCAGAAAAGAGATATTGTCTCTTCTACCTGCCTGTCTGCAGACGCTGTTTCACACAAGAAGGTCAAAGTCAATGGAAAGAAAAAAACAAACCTCATAAAGGATAGAAAAACTGATGGCACTTACGATAAAGACAGCCCACCTCTCCGTTTAGTTGGGACCATCCAGGGCAACACTTGCACACAGTCTGGTAATCCTGTTTGTACACTTGTCTGTATGCAGTGTAGTAGGCTGTCCTGTTAACACGACAAACTTCATGTTAAAAAACCTTCAATCACATTCAGTCTGAATTGCAGCCACGAGCGATACTAAAACTAACATGTCATTACACAACAGCAGAGCGTTGCTTTGTGCGTGTACAAACGAACAGGAGTATCTCGCCAAATATTTATGAGGGTAATCTTTAATTTTTTTTCGCGTGGCACACTGATCAAACAGCTCAGGGCCTTTGAAGTATCATGTCTTATAATGTTCAGCACAAATCCGCTTCAAGGCGCTGTTTTAAAGTGTGAGAACGGCAGACTGTACTTCAGAGAACAGTGCCTCTCCCTGTACTTTGGGACCCTTGTCATTGCTCCACAGTTATTATGCATTGTGAAAACGTTTTGTTTACAGCGGGTAATTGTGGGCTTAGCGGCCTTTAAAGCAGCCTTTGAATTTGTAACCCAGCAGCTAATGTGGGGAAAGCAACCGTGAGCAACACAGCAGAAGACTCCCAGAGAAGGACGAAAATGTTAGGATTGGGTCTCTCTTTTAAAGGAATGTTTGCTGCCAAGACGTCCGTATGTTAAATAGCTGCTGATGTGGGGCTACACCTTGCACTTAACTCTATAACAGGTTGAAAAGCTGTGATTACAGAACAGGGGTGAGAGAGATGAAGAGGGAAGTGGAAGGTGGATCTCATGTTTGGAAATGAAGTTTAAACGAAGAATCCTGGCCTCTCCGATAAATTCTTTCGGTTGCATGAGTCACAGAGACTACTTCAAAACAAGTAATTAATGCTTTGCTCTAGCCAGAGCTTAATCAGCAAAGCACTACATCCCCTGCAGGTGAGGTCAGGAGTGCTCGCAGAAGAGGAGAATCAGAGGCTTTGAGTACAGAAAGGGGGGAGCAGACAGATGAGAAATAACAAGTCTTATTTACCTTCTCTCATAGCCCATGCACCACGACTGCCCCACACAGCCTTGCTTCCAAACTTTAACCATGCGTGTGAAGGCCTGCACACATGGCTGCCTTTGGGCGACCAGCGTCACCTCCTTCTCCGCACACACATTGGGCCTGGAAAAAAAAAAGATTGGTAAAAAAATACTTAACAAGACAAGATGTTGAGCAGTGTTTTCACAGATGTACAGACGACAGCAGAGCAATTTATGAGCACTTAAAGAGATGTTGCGGCAAAGACAGGCGGGAAAAAGAAAAAAACTTGCTTGAGGCGTTTTCTAATTGTCAACAATGCAAGTCCTGTGAGGGCATTACCTGTGCTAAGGTGTGTGATGACCAGTTATTGGTATTTCTAAAGACTTAAGGGGAATTCCTCGTGCATCACCTTTCAGGACGATGAGCTACAAAGTAAACCTGCTCTGACTTAAACTTGATATTCAGTGGAACTGTTAAAGTGTTTACGCAGCAGCATTGCTCCAAGACAGAAAGAAAGAAAGAACACAAAATAGATCTCAGCACAGGTAAAATAAGCCTTGAAACACTTAACTTAAGTTTAAGTTAACTGCACCATTCACTGCACCTCACAGGCCTTCTTAAAATAAAGTCCAAAACGATCTTTGATACGTTTACTTTTTCCATAACTCTCCAAGGATAGAAAGAAAGCCTCAGCACATGGAGATCAGCGGGAATCCTAAGACAACATCCAGCTGCTCGTCTCATAAATAACAGTGATCACTATCACCTTCGGCTGTACACATAATTTAATGTGAAAGACCTTATTGTTAGTGGCAGGGAGCAGCACAGAAACCACTGTCACACAATTATTATTATTTTAGGGTTTAAAATAGCAGTTATACTTCACTGGCTCATCACTGTGAAAGAAACAGTCATGGACAGAGTTAGGAATGCTTTGCATGCCACACAGAGCCACATGGAGTCAGTGCATTCATATAAAATACACTGACAGCATTCCTGCAAACCACTAAAGACCGTGATGAAAGTGCACGGCAGCAAAATTTATTGGATTGATAAAGCACCGATACATGATGAGCCAAATAATCAGTAGTGGCTGACACTGTTAACAGATTGGTCTGTGTGCAAATTAGCTTATATTTACAGAACAGTAGGTGATATTTATCTATTGCTTCACACTGAGTGTGCACTGAATAAATGTCAGTGATAAATAGCTAAAAGAAATAGCCTGATATTTCTTTATGATATAGTTTCATTTCCCTGGATCACTAGTGGGAGTAATAAATAACATAACATACAAATAAGATTGTGCTGCACTTTATAATAATGTTACACTGTTGACCATTATTTAAGTATTAATAAGGTGTTAGCAATTTTTTTTAAATTTATCATTCATATAGCATTGCTCCCCTTAGTATGCTATTTATAAACATAGACATATTTTTATAACAATGACTATGATTATCACTAGCAGTGATTTAGTAGCAGCGATAGCTGTACATGGTGTTATAGTAACAGATGGATAAACATATCTGTATTTATAAATAGTATACTAAAGAGGAGTAATGATATATAAATGATGAATTAAGCATTGGCTAATACCATACTAACCTTACTAATGCTTAATAGTTTAACATTATTAGAAAATGCTACCAAATATTGTTATTGTGCCAGAATTTCACAATTTCATCACTTTAAATAATAATAATAATGATAATAATAATAAGAAGAAGAACTTCCTAAGCCTCTGCTTTCTACCTCTGGTTGAGTCACAGATTTATGGATGTGCAGGTGAACCGGCAGTTATGTCGAAGTTCAAAGGAAATGTGAGTCTGTAAAAAAGTACCTGCAGCTGGATACAGTGAGCGCCACCCCAAATGCATACCTGTGATTAAATAAATATATAAGGATGTGACAAAACTTTACTTACATAAAAGGCTGGAGGTTATTGGCAAAGCCGTAACGGAATGCGTGCGCCTCTATAATAAATACGATGACAAGGGAAAAAATAACACTGTCCATTTTCCTCTGTTTAGGTCACTCTACAGTTTCAAAACTGTAAAGTCATTCATGCGTGTATCCCATCACTACCCAGGACTTAAAAAAAGAGAAAAAAATCTAAAACAAAAAAAAAAACTCCCAACGTGTCAACTTGAAGAAACCTAACATGCGCTTAAAAGATCTTCCTCGTGAAAATGCCCAACACAGTCCAAAACTGACACAGCCATCCCACGCGTGTAGCGTCTCCGTCGCAGCCGCTATCCGACTCAGAAAATTCCTGCGCACCTACAACAGGTCGCTGCAGATGTTGGACTGACGCGCAAAAGAAAAAAAAAACCTCGTGTAGGCAGAGCGCATTCTGCCTCCCTCTATTGACTTGGTAATGATGGCAGGGATTTGGGCTGGGTATGGGGGGGCTCACAGGGAGCCATCTATTATTCAAAGCGTCAGCAGCCCCTGCAAGACACCCTGCAGCCACCGGCACAGTGCGATCATAGTAAGAGCTTTTCTCTCTCATGACTGACAACTTTCAAACTTTCTCTGGACAGTGTCACCATGTCTCCACGGGACTTGTGATGTGTGCGTTAATGTGTTATGATGATAGGTGGTTAAATGCCTTAAAGACAAAATGATCACATTACCCACGTGCACAGAAAATGGTTTTATTATACGTATAATATTTGCAGATTGAGCGAGCAGGAGCGCATTTGCACGACATAAGATGCGCGTTCATTACAGCCACGGACGTGCCTGAAAACGAAGTCACATAGCCTACCATCACGAGTAGAGGATGTTGAAGGTTGTTGAGGTAAGGGAAGCAGCTAGCGGTCACACTGCAGGGCAAACAGCTGATGGGGCGGTCAAAGGGTCAGCAGCCAGGCCTGCTGCTTTCTAAACAAAGCTTTCATAGCATGTATGTGTTCATGACCCGAAAAAGTCCGGGGTCAGAGATGGTACATGCAGCCTCTGGGGCTACAAGCTATATAAAAACATGCTGTTTCAATTAGGCAGAGCTCATCTATGAAGTCTGTCAAAACTGGGACGGGTTCTTATTCTTCCTCTCCAACAACCAAAACGAATCTAATATTAAATGACTCTGCTTATGTTTATTTCAGGGACGTAACTTGTCCAGGATATATCTGTTGTTGACCATGAAGAAAACACCGATATCTAAAATAAACAAATTGCGCAGATGCAAAGATTTGATTTAAATGTTGTTTTTCCATTAAAAGTCACAGAGAACAGAATAGACCCTGGTCCTGAGATCCTTATAGGCACGAAAGCCAGACAAATATTTGTCTGGTGATATGACTTGTTACTAAAATACTGAAGACGGCAACTAATGCGATCTGGAGACACTGTGCACGTCTTGCATATCCTAATGTGCGTTTATCTAATTACACCACAGCAAGTGGTGTTTCAGTAATTGCAGTTTCTTTTGAGACTGGGAAAATAGTCTGGGTAAATTTG
>NW_005187413.1:5386485-5388275 GCF_000239375.1 Pundamilia nyererei
TTTTTTTTTAATGAAGGCCATACAGCTTTGATGTCACTGAAACATTCTAGCAATAATGAATCCAAAGTTTAAGTGCTGCAATAAGAGCCTGGCTAGCTTTCAGTGTCAGTCTGTCTCTGACACTGAAGGAGCAGTGCTGTTTTAACCTGACTACATCTCACTCATTCACAGTAAGCATAGCTACCAAGGCCAATCCCTGGGATGGAAAGACGCTGAAGCCAGAGAGCGTGCGCTCCCAGCTGGAAACCTCCCTTCAGAGGTTGCGGACAGACTGTGTGGACCTTTTCTACCTCCATGCCCCTGACCACCAAAACCCTATCGAGGATACTCTCAGAGCCTGCAATGACCTCCACAAAGAGGTTAGCAGACCAGGGAATATATAAACATATAGCTAAATAACTTGCTTTAACATAACACACAGGAAAAAAATAACTTTATTGTCCATCTGTAGTCCTGAGATGTTTTAATACTAAATGGAAAGTATCAACTCCCCAGGGAAAATTCAAGGAGCTCGGCCTTTCAAACTATGTATCCTGGGAAGTGGCTGAAATAGTATGCATCTGCAGGCACAACAACTGGATAGTTCCCACTGTTTATCAGGTAATATATCCTGTTCTAAGGATATTTAACTTTTATCTAAATTCAGTAGCCTGATCCTATAATAATCAGACTACTATCAGACAGGAGGGCCATACTAGCCATCTTGTGTTGAATGAGAGTAAACTTTCACACTTCTTCATCTCTGTGGTTTTTGTTCAGCAAATCACTGAAGATTTAATCTTTCATTAGGTGTTGTAGACTGAACATTTATACGTCTGCTATACTGTTACTTGTTTTTCACCTGTTTCTAATTCAGATTCTTCCAATCTTTCACAGGGAATGTACAATGCCACAACAAGACAGGTGGAAACAGAGTTGCTGCCATGTCTGAGATACTATGGAATGCGATTCTATGCATACAATCCTCTGGCAGGTAGTCTTTCATGGTACACCTTGCAGTTCCATTTTAAAAAGTTTTATTCAAAAGAAAGCACTTGTGATTGTGAAAAAGATGTCACTTAATGTGGAGGGATAAAAGCTATCCTCGAGTTATCCCAAAATGAATATATTATATTAAAATATGTTCCATACATGCATTCATGTCCCCCTGGAGATGGATTTTATTCACTTTGGTGATCCCTTTTTGCTAGCACACAATAACCTGATGCTGAATAGTTAGTAGTTGCTTTAGTTAGTGGTTTTTGGTTGTTTTTTTTTGCCTTGTTAATGTTACCTGTGAGCTAAAATGTGCCCTGGGTGAGTGACAGCATTAAGTACATACTGTACTGAGTTCTGACATTAGTCCTCTGCCAGGTGGCCTTCTGACAGGGAAGTATCACTATGAAGATAAAGATGGCTCCCAGCCTGCAGGACGATTCTTTGGTAACAGCTGGGCTGGAGCATACAGAGACAGGTGAACATCAGCTTAGTGCTGTTGAAATATGTACCAACAAATTGTTTTATGTTGTTGAATGAGATTTTTGTTAACCATAACCGTGATTGTGCTCCTGCTCTGTGGAAGATACTGGAAGAAAAGTCATTTCCAGGCCATAGAGGTGGTTCTGCAGGCTTTGGAAACAGCGTACGGGTCAGAGAAACCCTCGCTGACTTCTGCTGCTATGCGCTGGATGTATCATCACTCTCAGCTTAAGGTACCCACATGGACAGTTGCAGTGACAAAAAATGTTATGCTCATGGTAATTTATGTATTCACTGAGTAAAAAGATTAGCCCTACCCTTAGTAATAAACA
>NW_005187413.1:5390648-5417723 GCF_000239375.1 Pundamilia nyererei
TACCTCTGGTGCAAATTACTGACCTCTGTCATCATTTTAAGTGGGGGAACTTGCACAATCGGTGGCTGACTAAATACTTTTTTGCCCCACTGTAGGTGTTTGAAAAGAAAGGGATAAAAAGACCAGAGAGACTACAGACTGCAGCGCTGGCTGTTACGATAAAATGGCCAAAATTTAATGTCTGGCAAAAGTTTTTAAATGGTCCTGAACTGCAGAAGTTTCATTCTACATTGTCATCCCCGTCTATATCACCATCTTCCACATCCTGCATAGGTTCTTGTATTTTTCTTCTAGTTATTATTCCCACTATTGAGCCAGGGAAACAAAACTATATTTGAAAGAAATGAATAGCCTATTTTAAAGCATTTTAGCTCTTTATCACCCAATATTTGAACATTTAGTCAGTGCAAAATCAAAATCAATGTGAAGCAACAGGTGAATATCACCCACTGCAGATAGACCAATATCAGTTAACAGTATCAGTCACTACTAATTATTTGCTCATCAGATATTGGTATTTCATTAGTTCAGATCATTTAGCTGCTGTGCACTCTCATCATGGTCTTTGGTGGTCTTTGACTGTTTGTGCTCTCTGTGTAATTTTAATGAATATATTGGTGCCATGTGGCTCTGTGTGACATGAAATGCATTCCTAACTCTATCAGCAACTGTTTCTTTCACAGTGATCAGCCAGTGAAGTACAACAGCTGTTTAAAATAATACATATGTGGGAAACTGGGATTATGTGACAGTGGTTTCTAATATCCATCCCTTGCACAGTATTGCAGCCCATTGTCTCAGCTGTTCTGTGCTACACAAATATACAGCACAGAACAGCAAACGTTTGGTTGCCTTTACATATTGTTCCAGTTTGACTCCATCCTTCTTGTTTCCGATATCTTTTAGTTTCAGGCTAATATCATCTAATTATGATGGGTTTATGTTTTCCATTCACAATACTCAGGCATGTGGAGTGTAGAGGCAGAATGTAAGGTTTGATCTTCAACCTGAGTGACTTTTGTATGTTCTGAAAATGTTTTCCAGTTTTCCAAAGGAGTTTAGTATGGGGAAGAATGCAGATCTACGGTGCTCTGTATGTATATGCAATATTTCCTGTTTAGTCTTAGTGACACACATGTTATTATCACACAACTCACATATGCTGCACAGTGCAAAGTGAAAGTAAGAAACACTTTTTCCCCAACTGTAAGGAATGTGGGATATCAAAATGATTTGATCTCTCACAACTGGTGCTAATATTAGTGTCCAAAAAATGTTACTGTTTGTCTGTCACCTGCTATTTTTACCACATCAGCGTTCCTGCACATATAATAACAAAAGCACAGATGAAGGTATGTAGTTGCTTTAGTTAATGGTTTTTGTTGTTTCGTTTTGTTTTTTTTGCCTTGTTAACGTTACCTGTGAGCTAAAATGTGCCCTGGGTGAGTGACAGCATTAAGTACATACTGTACTGAGTTCTGACATTAGTCCTCTGCCAGGTGGCCTTCTGACAGGGAAGTATCACTATGAAGATAAAGATGGCTCCCAGCCTGCAGGACGATTCTTTGGCCACAGCTGGGCTGCAGCATACAGAGACAGGTGAAGATCTGTACCAACAAATTCTTTTATGTTGTTTTTGTTAACCATAACCGTGATTGTGCTCCTGCTCTGTGGAAGATACTTTGGAAACAGCGTACGGGTCAGAGAAACCCTCGCTGACTTCTGCTGCTATGCGCTGGATGCATCATCACTCTCAGCTTAAGGTACCCACATGGACAGCTGCAGGGACAAAAAATGTTATGCTCATGGTAATTTATGTATTCACCAGGTAAAGATTAGCCATACGGTTAAAATAATAATAATTTCATTTCAAATTGCTACTATTGGAAACCTGAAAATGAAGAACTATGAGTTACCACTGAAACACTGTGATGTACCAGTAAGCCTGAAATGACGTCTCTTATTTTCTGAAAACTATCCCAAGAGTCAGTAGTTACACAGCCTTTGTTTTTCCACTGAAAGATTTTAACTAGTTTTTAATAACTGTAATTATGTTTTAGTGCAGTGGAAATGCCCCTACTGGAGGTAGAACAAAACACGAGTGCTTTTCATATTGTTTGCAATATTTGAAATGGATTCTTTTAGAAAGAAAATACCACAAAATACCAAGTGAATAGGAGATGCTGCACGTAAACTACATATTCTGTAATGACCAGGATTTTGTTCCTATTTTTAAATTGTGACAAATCCTCCACATATACATCTCTTAATAAATTAACAGACTCCAGCTGTGCAATTCCTGTTTTGAGTATTTATATTAAATAGCTACAGCTGCTCATAACCTTACTATGAGCTATAATCTCATAAAACCCTTGCCATACCAGTGTCGTTTTCTCCAACACATGCCTCCAGGGTGATCTTGGAGATGGAGTCATTATTGGCATGTCGAGCATGGAGCAGCTTCAGCAAAGTATGGCTGCTTGCGGAAGAGGGTCCTCTGGATCAGAGAGTGGTCGACGCCTTCAAAGAAACCTGGAATCTCATAGCCCACGAGTGTCCAGACTACTTCAGATGAGAACCTTCTTGGTCATTTAATTTTATAGAATTTTTTTCCCCTAATTACACTTAATTAGGTTTTTTGAATTCTCCCCTGAAGTGTACATTTTCTGTCCTTGGAATAGATCAGTACACCTTTTCCATGTTTAATCAAAGAGCACTTCATTGTCATGTCTATATAAAAAGAAAACCCCATTAATACTGTTTTGTGGAAAAATAACTTTCTGAAGAATCTGGATTAAATTTGTCACATCATCAAAACGTGTATATTATTCATGAGTGTTGGTTTAACATGAACAGTGATTTACATTGGTGTTTGAAAGGAAAGGGACTTCCACACAATATCAGTCCCTCACTGTGCTGAGGGAACTTGAAGAACAATGACATCACAAACGATTTAATCCTTTGAATACAGTCCACATTGTCCAAAACTAAAATTCAAGATGAAGGACAGAAGTTCATGTTTTGTAGGTATAAAAAGACCAGAGAGACTACAGACTGCAGCACTGGCTGTCAGGATGAAAGCTAAATGAAATGTCCGTCTGCTTTTGAAAGCAGGAATTTTCTTAAAAATTCTCCCGCCTTGCAGAAATTTCATTCTGCATCATCTTCATCATCGTTATCATCTTCCTCATCCTGCATAGACTCTTCCTCACCAGCGAAGTTCTCAAACTCGCCTGTTTCTGAGTTCCACATACACTTGATCTGCACCTTGAATTCTGCCATCTCAATACCAAAGAGTTTCTGTGGACAAAAAACAACCCTCAGTCAACAGAAATACATTTAGTGTGTGACAGTCAACATTTTTAATCAAGTAAAAAACAAGAACTCACCAGAATACGAGCCTGCTCTGGAGTGAGCGTGTCCCCATCTTTACAAACTTCATAGTCCTTCAGCAGTGTTACCACTCCTGTAGCACAAGATAAAAGAAGTTGGCTTTATATTTAAAAGCAGTGAATTCACACATTTCGTGAACACACTAATACCGACTCGGACCTGATTTGAAGCAGAAGCCTGATATTGCTTACATAGACTGTATATACTGTAGCTACAATACATCTCCCACTTATAGTGAAGCCTCAACCTGCTGTTGCCATCTTTCAGTATTGAAATAAGATGTGAGGGGTGGAACTAACAAACAAAAGACTGACACAGCACCGTCACGCGATGGCCACTTGTCAGTCACAGGTTTGGTCTGCCCTGTTCTGTCTCATCGTCCTTTTTCACCTTACATGCATCTTATTCACAAGCGGAACATCATTTGACAGAGGCTATAAACTCACCTATACTACGGAAAAACGATTTGGGGCTTATTAAACCAACTTCAAGTTTTTACATTACAAAGGTTGTTCACGTCTTACTACGGTATATCGCCATGGTAACATCAGCCCTAACCTGCTTTGTAGCAGATCATGTTTAAGATAAGTGACCAATCATTTCTCCAGAATGTAGCACAGATGCAAATATCAAGTCTGTCCTTCCATGAAGGTCCAAAGAAATTCCTCGGAGCAACTTTATTCATCCATTTTTTCTCTCCTGCTTTCTACTAACAATTTTATACGGGCAAGTAATTTGACATTTTCTACAATTGTTAATACAGCAATATCCTAAACCTTGAACTTATTGACTTCAGAAAAATGAGTCCACTTACTAGTTTGAAGTACGATTTTATTTGTTTTATGCAGAGAAACATACAGCCTGTTTCAAACCACTGGGGTTGCAGCTAAACCACTGGGGAAAACTACTTACACTTAGGCAACACTTTAATTTAACTGTAATTACAGTCAGAGCTTGCCATGTTTAATGACAGGGCAGTTTTACTGATAGGTCTTTGCCACTTTTCCCCTCCTGGGAAAATAAATAGATTTTACTTCGCACTTTTACAATCTTGCTAACCACACCACTTAACGCACAGATATATTCCTCGAGAGCTTTTGAACCTTTTTGATCTAACATATTTTACTTTTTTTATTTTGTAAAGTATGCCAGTCTGCTGTCACAATACCTGTCCATGTTTGTGAGTGACCATATGCTGCAAACATTGCCTTTTTTGGGGATTGATGGTGGAAACTCTGGGCTGACTTTACTGAGCTGATAATCACCTTCGTGTGACTTCTTAGCATAATTACCAATGTTAGGGCAAGTAACAGCTCTGTAGTACAGGGAAGCATTTACTTGGACTTCTGTACAGTCTTTTTTTTTTTTAACCAGATGCCACATGCTGATCATTATAAAGAACGTCAGTTTAAGCCACTTCCACATTGATTACACTTTTCAGTCCTGGAAGCTACAACCATCTTTTATATACAGATTGTGATTTGTCAAGTCACAGACCTCCATTAATTAATACCAATTTTAAAAAGTTTAAATCCATTGAGCCACGGTGTTGTAGTGGGTGACGAGAACAGTCCTTTAATCTCACCTTTCTTTAGAGCAGTAGGAAGCCCTAATTGCCTCAACTGGGGTTCCATTGAGTGAGTAAACTGTTCAAGGGGTCCCTCATCCAGCGTCACATCCATCTGAGCCTGGTTTCCTGCGCGAGCATAATCCACCTCTTTGAAATGACTGAAATATCTGTGGGTAAAGAACATCGCTTAGTGATTCAATGAAGACATTGGAGGATCACAGCAACAAAGATGAATTTAGCAAAGCCTTACTCTTGTACTTCCTCCTTTGTTTTATTTGTGAATAGTACACCCACTTCTCCACGCAGATGCTTGCCGACCTGAACATTATCAAAATGAATAAACATATTGAGTGACGGCAGTAAACCACAGCAGTAACTTTTCAAGTTTGCCTGAGATCTTGCTTACCTTGTGCAAATTATCTTTGTATTCATCTGTATCTCTTTTCCCCAAAGCAATAATCATGACTTTATTTTTGCCGAAGAAGAATCTGTGGAACAGAGATGAGATCATTTACGCTGTTGAATAAATATAGGCTCTTTCCAAATACTTGTTTAACATTTTTGAGAACTTTGGTTCATATCAACATGCTGCAAGATAGGATTCATAAAAAAAAACCAAACACAAATCATAATGATGCTGACTTTTTAAAAAAATGATTGATATTTAAGCTGATTGCTGACCAATAACAATCAATAGACAAGATGTTTAACTATGAGATAATATGGTTACTTTTCTTCTAGAAAAATCCACACTATTGTACCCATTCAGTAATGTTCCTTATCCCATAGTCAACGTGTATATTAATTGTACTATTTAACCAAAAACTTTAATTTCCATACTTAAAAAGGAGTTATAAGCAAGAAACCCCCAAAATGGTATCTCTTCTACACACAAAAGACTAACCTATAGAAAACTCTGTTTCATGCCTTTAATTCAATTTCTCCTCCTCTTCTCTTTGATGTAATTTTACCTTCACTTGACTGTAACTGCAGAAGTGCATCCTACTTACTGGCTCTGTTAAAATAATCAAGCCTACTAACAGGCAACTTAAGATGAGGGGGAAAATGTAGTCATTAGAGACTGTAACTGATGCCTCATACTATACGACAGTGGAAAACTGACACCTAAAGAAGTTCTGATAACAAGTTCTTTAGTCTGGAAAACAGGGCGTCCATATTTTGCTGCTATCAAATTCAAACTCAGCTAGATTTTTACCTTTTTTCAGTTCAAAAAATTTGATACGTTTTCTAAGTTCTATTGTGGATATGGGTTTAGGTGATTTACACGTCTTCATATCTATATTTTACACAGCATCCCAATATCTTACAAATTGGGGTTGTCCATGTAATAATTTATTTCCCGAAGGGCTCCAACATGAGTAGAGGTGGAAATGCCACCGAGAAAACCAAGTGCAACCCGATCCTTGATACACACACGTACCTTAGTGCAGTACTAGGACTGAGCCTTGAAATCAGAACCCTAAGATGTCATTACCTGACGTGATAAGGGAAAGACCATCTCTGAATCGAGGAGGGGGCCTAGGGGTATATCTTTCGCCATCGTACAATGCTGTGATTGCAGCCATTCCCCAACTCTCTGTGAATGGTACTCATGGCCATTGATCAGTGGGCCATTGATCGGTAGTTGTTGATCAATGGTCATGAGAATTTGCATAATCACGATGAAGGAACTGACCTCCCACCCCATTGTTCCTTCAGTGGGCTGGTTTCGGTCATTATACAAATGTACTGTTTATAAGACTGGGGAAACCGGCAGTCAGCTGAGACTGAAGAAGTCACGTGGATGAGTGACGAAACGTTTCTCCCACTGAAAACGCTACGTCCAGATGAACAGAATCAACTTTTGGAGATGTCGTTACCTGCTGTGTTTCCACGCTGTCCGGATGTCTTTCAGCTTGTTATTCCTCATATTAGCCACCGAGAATATGAACAGGTTTCTGTAGGTGTCCACACATTCCCGCAACTAAAGAACAGAAATGAGGTTTAGGTACTTCAGGTGTTTTGGAACAGACCTAGCCTAGCTGAACTTAACACGTACAAGATGGTGACTGCAGCACTGAAAATACTCACCTCCTGAATTAGCTTCTGTTTTGACTCCAGCCCCTTCTTGGCTGTTTTCGTTAAAGAAACTGAGGGGGAAATGCGAAACTCACGATGAACAAATGTCAGCCAGCAGTTTGCGTATACACGTGCATGTATCAATGAGCAGCCAGGAGTACAACCATGCTGAGGCAGTTAAGCTAACGCTAGCTTTAGTTAGCTCACTTTTGGTAGCTTTCACTAGTGAAAAAGAAGTTTTACAAATACAACATCACTTAAAACACTTCACCGACGCCCATATGCTTTTACACTTGAAAAAGATGTACTGTGCTTTACTCACTCTTCTTATCTCTCTTTGATTTCGGCATGATTCCTCCTCACGATGCCACAGCAGCAGACACACACACGTGAAGTAGAAGGACCCCAAGTGTTTCTGTTTAGCATGGCTGACCGTGTACTGCCTGACATAAAAAAAGCGTTATATATGTATTAATAACAAATAAATGCTTGACTTCTATAATTTTTGTCACCTTAAGATATTGGGATTTGCTGCTATATAAATAACACTGAATTGAAATAAATTACACAGTAAGATTAAATGATATGGGCAGCACGGTGGTAAGCACTGTTGCTTTACAGCAAGAGGGTCCTGAGTTCAATCCCACCATCAGTGTGTACGTTTGCATGTTCTCCCCGTGTTTGCCTGGGTTCTCTCCGGGTAGTCCGGATTCCTCCCGCAATCCAGACATGCAGCTAGCGGGTATAGGTTAATTGGAAACGATAAATTGCCTTTAGGTGCGAAAGGTGGTCTGTGTCCGTGTGTTAGCCCAGCGACAGACTGGTGACCTGACCAGGTTGTACCTAGACACCAGCCCCCCTCCCTTCCACCTACCCGCGACCCTGAAAAGGATAAACTGAAGAGGATGGATGGATTAAATCAGGGGTGTCAAACTCAAAAACACAGTGGGCCAAAATTCAAAACTGGAACAAAGTCGCAGGCTAACGTTAATATTTATTGAAATATATTTATTCCTCCAGATATAAGAATGAATCTTTTCTTATGGACTCAAACACATTTTGCTAAAAAACTGAATATGGAACAAGCAAAGCAGTATATATATTTGCTGTATAATACCAGTAGGCCAGCTCTGATAGTAATTTGGCATTTGGCCCGCGGGCCAGAGTTTGACACCTATGGATTAAATAATACATTTCGCATCAAACTAGGCACACTAGTGATGGTGCTTGATAACATGTTATACACGCAGTGATTATTTATTTATAATTTTATAATTACATTTTTATTTATTTAACTATTTTATTTCATTTAAATATTTTTTCTGTTCTCTTGCGATCTTCATCATTATTATTATTTCATCCATTCTAGCCACTTATTATTACCTATTTTATTTATTTATTTACGTTGAATTCCGTTTTATTTATACAGCATCAAATCACAACAGCAGTTGCCTCAAGTCGCTTTATATCGCAAGGTAACGACCCTATAGTAATACAAGAAAAACAGATAAAACCCCCACAATGGTAAATGGACTGAGTCTTGTATAGCGCTTTTCTACTCTCCCTCAAAGTGCTCTATAACATGCCACATTCACCCAATCTCACAAGTCTCTATGCTAACTATATTCACACTCCGTGTGGGGTTAGTATCTTGCAGACTGGAGGAGCCAGGGATCGAGCCACCCTCAGTCATATGTGAACCCAGGGAGGAAAAGGTCCCTTTGAACAGGAAGAAACCTGCAGGAGAACCAACCAAGGAGAGGCAACCATCTGCCACTACCGGTTAGGGGTTAGTAGATGAAGACAGATCAGAAACATGCAGTGAAAGAGAGCCAGAAATTAATAATAACTAAATACAGAGAGCTGTATAAACGCATAGTAAATGAAAAACGTGACTGAAGAAGAAAATTCAGTGCATCATCTGAATCCCCAGCAGCCTAGACCTATTGCAGCAACTTCATCTATCATCGATTTTGTTATGTGCTATTGAATAACTTTTGGAATAAATAATGTATATAATGGAATACATGAATTAAATAAATTACTAAAGATCTAACACCAGTGTTCATAGCAGTTTATAAGCAAGACATTCGTCTCCTCTAGAAATACATGAAATTTGGCAGCACAACTTATTTAAGATAAGTTATTTAAAATGGCTTACTTTGTAGCAAAAATAATAAGCCAATAGAAGGAAAATTAATGAGGAACCTGGTCTGTTTGCATCACTTATTTCTGAACTAAAATGTCTTTGGACTTGGATGAAGATGCAAAGTTAATTCTAAAATAATAAGGACAATGGACAGATTAATCCGCTAGGTGGCGCATGAGCAAAACAACTTCATAAGTGTAGTAGCCGAATGTGACAAATGTATAAAATGCTCTAAGGTGCATACTTGCTTGAGCCACTTGCTCTTATAACCGTGTCTGTCTTTGTTTTTTTTTTTGCAAAAGATTTCCACTTGTTCAAGTTTGGGCCTTTATGAGTTGTTTGGGCACGAGGGGCATTTTGTCAGCTTCGGAAATGATGTAATCATAGATTTATCCACTGTGATATCACCCTTTCACATAATGATCCTGATAATCCTACAGACTATAGGTGTATACTGTATGACATAATAATAAAGAGGTAACATCAAAAAGGCATAAGACATGTTAGGACAAGACAAGAAGAAAGGAAATCAAAACGAAAGCAAATAAACGTAAAAAAAAACATACAATGTTCGAATGATTCCTTCATAAGGACATAATAGCCCTCTCTTATTTCTCTTCTTTGCACCGATGCTGTAAATGCAGGTCCTGTGTGTGTGTGTTTATACAATATTATACAATTATTATTATTCCAATACAATATTTTGAAAATATACTGCAGGCCTATGGAATTTGAAAAAACAACAACAACCAATAAGACTGTGACTTCGCTAAAACTCAAACATATCACATACAGAGTAATACAGTAATACAGTGCAGACAGAAACTGCCACATTGTGCGTCCCTATAAAAAATATACACGTTTATTATTGTGGTAAAGGTTTCATATTGATACTTGTTTAAATAAAATAAACAATTCATTATTCTAATAAACGCACAAAAACGCCAGGCCTGACTTTAAAGCGCATAAGAAAAGAAATTAGGTTATAGTTCACTTTATCCTATTAATTAGACTTAAGCCTTCCTCAGCCCGTCGATCCCTCTCGTCAGTGTGTGTGTGTGTGAGAGAGAGAGACAGGGGTAGGGAGGTGGGAGGGGCTCCTAGAGGTGATAGTGCCTAGTTTAGCACTTTGCAACATGATCCGCGGAGAGGCCGGGCTTTGCGGCGCTGCATCCTGCCACACCGCGCCACATGGAGACCGGATAGAGCCGCGGTAAACTGGGCATGATAAAGAAAGAAGGTGGACCATTTTCCTCCTCTGTCGGCTGGCTATATGTACTCGCACAGCATCAGCAGCGCCTGACAAAGCAAAGGCAGGCGGAGACATGAGGGTGACGGGAAGTGCTGCTGCTGCTGGAGATTCTTGCGGTCTGCGTCAAACCTCTCGGTCCTTCAGAAGATGATGCTCGCTGTGTCTCTTAAGGGACTTTTCTGGTTCGTTGTGTGAACCCACGCCACGCTGAAGGGGGTCTTTGTTAATTTCTCGGGTTTAAACGTCCAGTAGCAGCAGCGGGGATAGTGATGGTCAACCCTTCTCCAGTTGCTCAATCACTGAATCACTGTCTGCATCTGCATTGTAAAGAGAAACTCACCCCGAGGGAGTGAGGGATTTTCAAGCAATATGCAGCGATAAAGAAACCACAAGTGTTGCTGTTTTATTTAAACCAGACAGAGCCATAGGTGGATGAACGGAGTTTTGTTATTTACCAACATGAGCTCGCTGTTTTTCTCCAATACTCCGTCCGGTCCGGTCTGCAGCGCTCCCACCGGGTCGGGCGCGGTGACCAGCGCCCTGCGAAACGACCTGGGCTCCAACATCCACGTGCTGAAAACCCTCAACCTGCGTTTCCGCTGCTTCCTCGCCAAAGTGCACGAGTTAGAGAGGAGAAACAAACTGCTGGAAAGCCAGCTGCAGCAAGCTCTGCAGAGACCGCAGTACCGCCACCTTTACACCCGTGAAGTCGCCGTGCAGACGGACGGTCCCGAGTCGAGACTGCCGGGCACCATCTGGAGTTTCACCCACGTCAGGAGGCAAGGGGAGCGCTTTGAGACCCTGCAAGGGCCCGGGGTGACATGGACGCATCCGGACGGAGTTGGTGTCCAAATTGACACAATTACCCCAGAACTGAGGGCCCTGTATAACGTGCTGGCCAAAGTCAAGCGGGAGAGGGACGAGTACAGGAAAAAGTGAGTAAAGTAAACACTATTAATGTGAAAGTTGTGTGCGGGTATTTTATATGCTCAAATAATCTCAAGCTAGGATATGTCCAGTTGTAGTTTGCAGGGGAGCAGCAAGAAATTTAAGGCCTTGAGTGAATGGTGAAGCCCCCACCACCAAAATTTATTTCTTTACAAAAAGCTGCTAATAGGGAAGCTGTTCCCTTAAGCTCTTTCCTTTGCATTTACATAGATGCACAGACACAAAGATACTGAAAAGTTTAAAAGACATGTCATATCGTAACGGACAGACACACAATACCTGCAATTATTCCATATTATACTCTAGATTGTAATCAGTTACACAAAAGGTCTGACTCATTCAATGAGTCAAGTTGATAGCGGTTTATAAAGGGGAAACAAGTTTTCCTTTACAGTAAATCTGGGAATATAATTGCTATTGAATACACTTCTCACATGTTAAATAGTTCACTTTTGAGCAAAACTGTTTCTCAGTATTTGGGAAGTTAGGCAGGAACTCAGCCAGTTTTCAAGTAGTCTTTAAAGTTTCCACAAGACAAACCACACATTTGTCTCTTTATAAACTTCTACATTTACTTTGGATTGAAGTTAGCCGAACACGAGGACTGATCTGTCTGTCAAGGGGGGAAAAAAAAGTTTATTAAGAGACATGATTGGTAATTTTGGCTCATGTTGTCACTTCTAACTTATTATTGTGGCTTTTCTTCTCCCGTGTGGACGTGGTTAGACAATATATCCAGATGCTCATCTGACAGGTATAGAGGAGCGTGATGACAGCTATCACAGTGACAGAGTGTCACTTGAGCTAGTACATCCCATGAAGTATTCAGAGCCGAGTGGCTGTTTGGCACTTTAGTTAACCAAACACGTTTTTCCATGAATTTAACTGATCCCGTTTTTTTCCCATTTCTGCGGAAATTCCTTTGCACGGCTCAGTTTTCAGCAATTGTTCTCTTTTTAGTCATACTAATTGTGTCCGCCTGTGGACTCACTGTAGGATCCCCAGCTGACTGTGAGTGTGTGACTGCTGGCCGTCTTGGCCGGCTACTGGAGGGGTGTGGGGATTGCCAAGCAACCGCCTGCTTCTGTTTGGCGTCATGATTCAAGCAGAGAGGCATTTTTACAGGCCTCTGTCTGGTCGGTGAGGTCATCTATGACGAACGCTTACTTCCGTGTGAGCACACTGACTCAGTGACACAGAATGTGTGTGTTCTCCCACTCCTCTGGGAAACTGGATATCCTGTCCAGTCATTCCTGTAACACCAGCATATCCTTTTTTGTGCATTTCTGCTGTGGACGATAAAGTGCAGTGACTGGGAGAGTGGCCAGATTTAAAATTCCTGCAGCTGAAATCCAAGATCTGGATCTTTTTTTGGCAAAAATGACTTTACATGTTTGCTTTTAAAATGTATATTAAATCACAAGAGTTGTGGAATTTCTTTTACACCTGGATAAGTGACAAACAAAGTGCATTCCAAGCATGTTTTTATGGGCCAATAATCATTGTTATCGATTTGCCTGCCTCTCTCTTTCCCTCCTTGCTCTGAGCTTGATAATTGCATCATCGCTGAGTTCACTGCCCTGCTTTTCTTTCTGTCTCCCAGTCTAAATCCTCTTTACTACTGTCACGTTTCAGCATTCAATCCCTGAGCCCCATCCTGCCATGCCTTTTCTGTTCTGTGTTCTTTGTGTTCAGCCATTCCTTCGCTCCACCCTTCTGCAGGCCCTCCACCCCTTCGTCCCTCTCTGTGTGGTACAGACTGCTTTGTAAGGCGTCTTCATTCCCCATGGAGGCCACCACAGTGCTCTCCCACATTCAGGGTGATTTATTAAAGTTTTAGCAGTGTGGACACGCACAAAAAGATGGATCGGCAGTTGTCTTGTTTCTGATTTGGCCGCTTGCATTCCAACATGGTTACCATGAGCTGTTCAGATGTTTACTTCTGACATTTTACAGTGAAGCTCTTTCTGACCAAAACAATGCACTCTGAACTAATTTCATGAGAGGTTATGTTGCAGAGGCTGCTTGAATACATGGAAGGGAGATTAATGCTAAACACCAGATTAACAGAAATAGAAAAAAACCCTGGTCAGAATTCCAAGAAACATCAAAATGAAACTTAAGTAACAAATTTTAACAATCTGTCTAATCTTTGAACTTAAATTTCACCTTAAATTTGAACTTAAGTAATTATAAATTTACAAAAATATTCACAGGTTAACAGCTACAATATAAACAACCATAAACCTGCTTGCAGATGTTGTAACTCTATTGTTTTATAGACTATACTATATAATGTTTTAAAAAATCCTTTTTCATCATCTGTTATGTATGTGAGCAGTGCTAATGGAGACCATTAAAGCATCTAAGACACAGAAAAAGAATGTTTTTCTCAAAGAAAATATATGAAATACAACAAAAGAGGTAGAGATAACCACTTTGTTAGGTACATCCGTTTGTCTTCTAAATGCAAATAGCTAATCAGCCATTCACAGGGTAACAGCGCAATGAATTTGGGCTTGTAGACATGGTCAAGATGGCCTGCTGAACTTCAAACCATCATCAAAGCATCAGAATGGGGAAGAAAGGTGTAAGTGAGTTTGAATGTGATGTGGTTTTGGTGCCAAACGAGCTGGTCTGAGTATTTCAGAAACTGCTCATCTACTACTTTAAAGCAGTGAGCGGCTCTAGGTGAAAGCTCTTGTTAATGTCAGAGGAGAACGACCAGATCACTTCTGGCTGATAGGAGAGCAACAGTAACTGAAGTAACCACTCATTATAAACAAAGTATGCAGAGGCACATTTCTGAATGCACAACAACCTGTTTAGCAGCAGAAGAGGCTACGTTTCGCATGGACTCACCAAAATTTGACAATAGAAGACTGGAAAAACATTGCCTGGTCTGATGAGTTACGATTTCAGAGGTAGAGTCAGAATTTGATGTAAACAACCTAAAAACAAGGATCCATCCTGCCTTCCATCAGTGGTTTAGGCTTGTGGTGGTCATACAGTGTGGTTGATATTCTATGGTACCCTTAGCACCAAGTGAGTATCGTTTTTTTTTATCATTGTATCATCTGCTGATGGATGCTTCCAGCAGAATAATGCGTCATGTCACAAAGCTCAGATCATCTCAAACTGGCATCCTTAACATGACAAAAAGTTCAATGTGCTCAAATCATCAGACATCAGTCCAGTAGAGCACGTTTGGGATGTGCAGCTGACAAATCTGCAGCGACTGTGTGATACTAACATGTCAATATGGACCAGAATCTCTGAGGGATGTTTCTAGCAACCGTTTGAATCTATGTCATGAAGAATTAAGTCAGCTCTGAAGACAAAAGAGTTTCAACTCACTTCTAGCTGGGTGTACCGAAGGCGGTCGATGAGTGTATAGTTAGTGCAGTTCAGCAACCAAAAGTGTGAGTTCATTAAGGAATGATTTACATTTAAGAAAGATCTGCTGCAGGTGCAGACTGAAACAGAGAAGAAGAAATCGAGTTGTTGTGCGATGCACTATCACAAATAAAATGTTCAAAATTCATTGTTCCAAAAATCTCAACTGGCCTCAATCCTGTATCCAAATTAATTTCTCTCCATTGTTCAAAATCCTATTTGTATAGAGAACAGCATGTTCTTTCAAAGCTAATCTGTATTTGTGCATCTGGAAAAGCTCTTAACTTCGTGTGGATTTTATCCAAAGTCTTACCTAACCTATCAGATTCTTTCTTTTAATTCATTGCTGTCATGTGAAAAAGTCTCCCTGCTCAAACACACACAGTCCCACTGTCTGTCTCCCGCACACTAGCATACTGCACCTATTGTCAAAGAAGAAGCGCTACAAATCAGACAACCAACTTAAATGAGTATCCACGTAATGCCACAATGTCGGGACTGTGGGGTTACATTTCTGTCACAGCCGTGCAAAGGAAGATGGGTAAGGTCATTGCCAGCACACCCAGTTCACACTGTTTTTATTCCTCCTTCTTCATTATCCTTTTATCACTTGGGGGTGTCAGTGTGACTCTCCCAGTAATTGCCGTCATTATGTGATAATGTTTGAAAGGCCATGAGAAGCGTTGCTGAAGCCGATGAGCATATCTGACAACCGGCAACACACGCTAAGAACAGATAGTGTTTCCAGTTCACTGTGACAGTTGTCTTGTCTTCATAGGCGGTGGCAATTTGCTTAAAGTTTTGCATTTTATATTTTTTGCACAGAGATACCCCAGATGGCTTTAGCCATTATGCAGATTGCCGCACAGGAGGACAGGCAGGGAGTGAAAGACGGCAGTTATTCTTGGAAATAACGTGCTGATACATTTTCAAATAGGTGCATAAAAATATAAGATAAAAGAGAAGTACATAAATGATACTGTAGACGGCATGCATTTATGTTAAGTAGAGCTGATGAATACAAATTCTGAGAGCTGTATAATTTGCATTATTATAACCAACTTTTCCAGTGTAGTTCCCACTGCAGCGTTAAAGGACATGTCAGTGAGAGGCTGAGCTCCAGTTGAGATATGAGATCGGCGGTTCCCAGTCGTTGCGGTGGCCACTCCTAATTGGTTGTTTATTTCATCAGTGATCTGAGGCCAAACAACTGTCCTGCTGGATCACAGTGTGGAGACAGGGGGAGGCAGAACAGTCACTGGGCCTCCAGGGCATGTTCTTCCGGCATGAATAATTCACGTTGCTGAATTTAGCCGTGCGTGGATCAATGCGATGAGAATTCAGTAAAGACGCTTTTCCCGAGCCTTTGATCTCGGTTCCTGTGCGTCAAAGAGGTGAACATCGAAGCTGAGCCTCTCCTTTGAAAAGCAGTAAACTACTTTAACAAATTACAGGGAGAGGTAAACTGCAATTCCAAAGTCAGCGCCTGCATTGCGTTTCAAATATCATATTTCCTGATGAAGAGCAAAGCGCTGTGCTGATGAGCTCCTGAGCCTTTGTGTGTGTCTGTGGTGCTGACCTGCCCTGCTTATAATCCAGGCCGTCTATTCAGGAGAGGGATTTTCTCTAAGCCGTCACCTAGCACCAAGGCTTCAACATCCAGCCAGCCCTGCGCCACATCCTGGCAATCAGCCGCTGCACTGAACTGGGGCCTCTGAAAGTGGAAGGCACCCTGCTGCTGAGATACAGAGCAAGAGAAAGAGAGATCAGTTCTCTCAGGCTACTGAGCTCCAGAGTAGAGTCTGTACTGTTTGTCTATGCTCCTTCTTAGTTCACAACATGTTTTTTTTTATCTTTCAAAGCAAATTGCTGACTTTAGAATCGTAGGTCGTATCCATTCTGTTGGGTCTAAAAGCTTTACAAACCTGGATTATACTCAGTGGAAATATGTAAAGGAAAAGAGCTGCTGATACTGCTTATTTGTCTGTGCAGTACACCTCAACTTTTATCCAAAAGTACATTAATGATCAATGATTCCCAAAATCACAGATAACTTAGGAAGGAAGAGAAGAGGGACCTTCTTCTCAACACCACAGAGAGTCTGTGAAGGCAACAGACTCACAGATGAATGCAGCTTGTGACGAGGTATTTTAGGTATGAGATTGTTTGGCTGTAAAAGATTATGAGCCAGAAAGGTCAAGTAGCCACTACACAGGAGTACCAAAAGTTTATCAGTCTGAACACCCTGAGGATGCCTTACTTTCTACTGTGTGAGTAATGTTTTTTAATGGAAGCACTGGCCTATTTGATAAAATCATGAATAATTTTGGATTTTGGACTGCAAATAAGTAATTTGCTACTGGTAACTTGTTACATTTGACAGATTTATGTAGATACATAATATTGCTATGTAGTTTAAGTCAGTGTTTTTCGTCTATTCATGAGATTTGTTCACAATAATTGACTGAAACTGTCACTTACTGTGAAAATGCTATAGCAACGGCGTTGCAAAAAAGGAAACCTAGTTTATAGTGTTTCCCCATCTCCCTTCACAAGCCTTTCTTCTCTCAGTGTCTGGAGCTGCTGCTGTGCTATGCAGCTGTGGTTGATTATTCATGGGTATCGATACAGCTGAGAGCAGTGGCGCATTGCCATATTTAAAAGTGCAGGAATGCACCTGTCGGTGGTAAGCAGCTATGGCAAATATAGACTGAACTGATTGTGCAGAAGGGTTTTTTTGTAGGTTGGAAAGCCTTGCGACAGTTGCAGGGAAAGCAGGAGACAGATTAAGTTATTAATCAACAGACCTAATCTTTATATAGACCTAATAATGTGCCTTTGGCTTTCGGTTCAGATCTGCTCAGTTTGCAATGCTTTTGCAGCTAAAGCTCCTTATATGCTGGCACAGCGTGCTGACTTAATAATGTCTGTATTTCTAAAGCTTGTTATTCGAGAGGAAGTGCTGGTTTACCAGGCACTCCAAAAACATATATGGGCACTTTGGGCACTATATATAACATACAGAGCATGACAGCGGCGTTAAATATGTTTCAGCGCTTGAACTTCCAGCACAGAAGGCCACATGTGCCCTCCCTTTGAACTCGGTGGAAATCTTAATGTAGTGTGAGACTCGTCTGTCTTGTGTCAGTGACGTAAAAGACGGATCACACTGATGTTCACACTGTCATACCATGATCAGATATGGGTCGCATAGGGTCAAAAAAGTCAGATTTGATACGCTTTCGCATGCAGTGCGAACGTAGCCAAAGTGCTTTGACCTTCTGTGGCAACGTTTTCATTATCAGCAAAAGAAAGTAAATGTTTGTTTAAACTAATGATTTTAACACCAATTTTTAGTCATGACCTGTTGAAAAAACACGCAGAAAATTGAATCTCTAAATACATCCGTTTCAGCTGACAATATTGTAACTTTTTATTCAAGCATTCATTTGTTGTTGCTAAGACCATCAAGGGTTATTAAAAATATAAATCAGAGATGTGTTTTGACACTGCAGCATTTATTTTTTATTTATTAATTTTTTTAAATTAAAGCTGCTATTAACAGGTATTTTCATGTCTCCCCAACTTCCCTCACATGAGTAGGAGGAATGAGGCTGAAGCTGTAGCTCTGGCAGTAGATATTTCAGTAGTACAGTGCAATACTTAATAAGCAAGTTACCCCTGACTTTAATTTAGCATCAGCTCTCATATGAAAGTCAGCTGGCTCTAATATTTGGCACTGAAATCTCATGCTCTCCTTGTTATGTAAATGTTTCATTGATATAATTTCCCCTTTATAATTGGAGGAGATAAGGTACTCTGTCTGTCACCCTAACTTTGCAAAGATCGAGGAACCCTTTGTGGGTTGAGGCAGTGCCTAACAATTTCATTTCTGTAGATTTTGAGCAGGGTTGGTTAGTAACGAATTAACCATAGTCAGGACTGCATATTCAGATTACAACAAAATAACTGAAATCTACTTGGCAAACATTTGAAATTTGTAAAAATGTGAAGAAAGTGAATGAAAACAATAGCTACATGGAGTTAAAGTTACAGTCTCAGGAATTATTTACTTACTTTTCAAATCATTTTAAAATTTAAAATATACAAATTGAATTTATGAAACTTGAAAACACACACTCACTCAGAGAACCCTTAATGAACTTTTTTTTTTAACCGTTTTTATTGTAAAGCTCTTTGGTTTTTAATGCACAATATAAATAAATTTTATTTCCTTACTTACTTTATTATTGCGATGTAAGTTGACTACGGCAACCTCAAAACCAACTCAAAATCCACTTTTTTTCGAATGAGATGTAGAAATCTAAATTTTGCTGTCAACCTCACCATATTTAACTTTTAAATAATCCAAAACAGTTCTAATCAACGTATTAAGCAGTGTTTTATCAAACCATAGCTGTAATTTGCTTCTGGTGACTGACCACTTGTGTAGAGAGACACTGAATACATTATTCTTGCTTTGGCTCCCCACAGCTAACAGACTCTTTGTGTCTCTGTTTACTTATTTTCAATTCCTGGTTTTTGTTCTGTGTTTCCTTTGTTGGACTTTCCATTGAAGTAGCAGTGGGTATTCCTTTCTCAGGTTATTTTGGTACACAAGTACATTATGCTATTGCTATTTTAAACTAGGTCATACACCTAGCCTTTGATTTTTTTGTACTTTGACTATACTCCATCAGCCATGAAAGGCTGATGGAGTATAGTCATCACCCCGCTGTGCGGGCGAGCGGCATGGACACCTACGTTTGTGAATGCGATAGCTCAAGAAGAAAGCGACGTAGGAGCTTTAAATTGATACCATAGGTATATCTACAAAAAAATCTTAGAAGAATTTGAATCTCATTGATCTCGACCTCAAGGTCAGAGGCCAAGTGTTCAAGTGAATGTTCTTTTATTTCTTATGTCTTTGTGTTTCTTCATGGAAACACTTTATATAATACATGAAAACCATAGTTTATTAGTGATTGATCTTTTCATTTTTTTTTCTTGAATAAGTCATGCTGGTTTATGTCATTCAGAAGTTGTGATTATATTTGACACATCAGTGCAGCAACCCAAGTAAAAAGGTAGCCAGTTTACAGGCATAGAAAAATGAAGAAAATCAGCAAATTACTTTTAACATTGAAGTGTGTTTCTAATAAAATACCAGGGCAGCTGTAATGCAGGAGGTAGAGCGGCTAGAGCACACATTGAGATGTTAAACTGTAACATAGGTGCTACATGCTGTCAGTGTTGTATGCTTTTAAAGTTCCTTTAATGAGTATGTGATATGGTGTATCATTTACATCCATTATAAACTGCATCAGTGCATTATGAAACAGTGTCATGAACTGTAGGCCGTTAGATTCAGATTGTTGCAACTGATTTAATTGAAATATGACAGTGATCGTGAAACAGGTGTATGTACACAGACGTACAATACGATGTTTGTCTCATAGTTCTATTATGTGTCACATAATTTCACTGTACACACCCTGGCCAGTGAGGATTTGTGCCAGAAGTGAATATCTTGATCTTCTTTATTTCTTTGATGGGATGTCACTCCCTGTGTACTCCACCCAAACATGGCCCAGACTTGTAAGCTGTTGATTGTGGTCTTATGCACTTGCAGTGATTCTAACAAATCCACATCATTTGCACAGCAGAACCCCCCCCCCCTTCCCAAAGTTATAAAACTGTTAGGACATGGATTTAATGAGATGTTTTTAACCAGTTAAGTCTTTACAGTTCTTGTGCAACGAAACATCTTTGTGTATGTTAAGTCAATAGACAGGAGCCCAGAGCTATTATGAGAGCACTATAATAGGGCAAGAATAAATCAGTGGGAACATAACAACTTAACAGTAGAGTAGTGTTCTTTGTAGGATGTGGGGTGGGGTCAGTTTGCAGTGTGGATTATGGAGACTGCAGGGGAAACTGATTTTCTGTCACAATGCTTTGTCGCTCCCTCTCCTGCATGCTGCACAAATATGATACGCAGGCAGATGAATCCTTGTATTCTTTCCTCTTTTGAGTTCTGAGAAGAAAAACATTAATGCGGCCAATGAATTGCATAAGAACAATTAAGAAAAAAATAATTGACTTCACTGTAAAAATTTCACTTTCAGGTTCATGTCAGTAATTATGAAACTGTTACTCATGGAAACTCTTCGGTCTTTCTGCCAGACATTTAACTACCAACTATTTCAAGCATAAACAAACTATTAAGTTGGGGTGTTTTCACAGTGGCAACACCTTTGCAAGTCCATGCAGTTCATAAAATCACTGCCTTCATAAACAACTTGCTTTTACAGCAGTTATTCATTTTTTCAGGGTGAACTTGGGTCAAAGAGTTGGAATCTGCTGATAATTACCTGTGAACGCCCATTATATTGGTTGTTCTCCTGTAGTATGCCTCAGGGCAAGGAAAAGGGGCCCTTGACTGGCTTTGAGAGTTAAGCAATTAGATAATACATGTGCTTAGTGCAAACAAGTCAAGTTTACACCTTGGAAAAGCCAGTGCAGCAAGGCTTGGGCACAGGTCAGACATGTTACAACACTTGCTCCCAATTATCTTTCAGTCCATTAATGTGAAGGGAGGACAAGTGGAGTTGCACCAAGCCTTCTATTCAAATAGATGCTTTGATCAGTGGAAATTACTTTAAGTATCCAAGAAAAACAAAACCCAGGAACATGAGCTATGCACAAGCTACATGGTGCCCTGTTGTGGTGCAACAAGTTCATCTTGAAAAAGCTGGTCCACCGAGTAAAGACATGCAGCAGCTATATGAGCCGTGAAACTGCCCTGATGTAAACAAAGCTTATAGAAGCTTTAACCATGCTTGCTTATGACGATGCTCACTGCTTTTGTAGGAATTTAAACTAAGACTCAGATGTCTGGTTTTAGGCAGAACATCCATCAAACTCGCTAATTATATTTTCCAGTACCTAACCTCTAATCCTAAATGTTATTTGTTTTCCCAGTCCTTTTCCAAAGAAGTACTACATCTCTGGACTAGTCTCGGTGTAATTAAAAAATGCTTTATTAAACGTCTGCAAGTACAGAACTGCAGCGTGTTAATGCCTAAACATATTTCAGCATCAGTTAATTAAATAGTGGATGAAATGTTACGTGTGTTATGTGTGAATTTCTTTACCAGTTAATGTAAATTAATGTTAAAATGTTGCTGTAGTGATATTTCAATATAGTGTAAATATACTGTGACCAAAAAAAAAGTACTAAAATTGAAATGAAAAATTTTTTTAAATAAAAAAATGTCAACGCATTCAAGATAATAAAATAAAATAAGAGAAGATAAAAAGACAAGTGTTGAAATGTTAGAATCCACATGCACTGTGGTTACCAGATAACAGACGTGTGTGCGTAGACACCATGTGATGATGTGTAACTGTGCAAAGTAAATAACTGGTTTGGATTTCCCCATCCAAGCACATATGTGTATTAGATAATGCCATGAATAATCTTAGCTAATAAACTAATAATAATAAATACATACGAATTTGCTGAAGGGCTGCAATGACTCATTGAGTATTTCAAATAATTTGATTATAAAAAGTTCTCAATACAAATTCTTTGATTCGATGTTTCGTTTGATGCACGCGATGTAAAGAACAATGTAAACGTGAGCGTTTCACCCACATTTGCGACTAAAAACAGACCTGCAATAAAAAAAGTATTTAGGAATAAAATCTGCAGTAAGTCTCCAGAAGTTGTATGAAAATATGCAGATGAACCAGTGTCATAGCAGACTGGTTAAATCATACAGACTGCTGAAGGCTGACGCTAGCCGTCATATTTTCCATGGAGGTGATACCAGCAGCAAACAGGGGTGAATCTAAAGGGGGCCATCGGGTGTACTAGACCAGCGGTCCCCAACCTTTTTTGCGCCACGGACCGGTTTATGCCCGGCCTTTAAGGTGTCGCGGATAAATACAACAAAATAAAACTAGTACCGGTACCGAAAAAAAAAACCATTTATTCATAACACGTGAAAAGACCCAGGAAAACCGAGTTAACGATAAAAATGATAACAAAATAACGCTGAAAACCGATAAAAACCCTGAAAACCATACATTTCACACCTGAGCCTCAACTCTCGCGGCCCGGTACCAAACGACTCACGGACCGGTACCGGTCCGAGGCCCGGGGGTTGGGGACCGCTGCACTAGACCATATTAACTTCAAGGCTCTTATAACATTTTTTAGATTGAAAGTGAAATACTATAAAATATTGCATTAATTCAACTGCATAAATGTTTCAAAAATATAGAAATAAAAGCTTTTTTATACAAGCCAATAAAATGTACATGGGCCATTAAACTCTGAGCCACGGACCTGAGGGTTAGTAGGTGGAACACTGAATTATTATATATATTAATTATTAACATCTAGACCATCATGTCATCTGTTTATGTCAGAAAGCTTTTCAAGAAGACAGAGTAAAGGTACATTTATGCCTTAGTCTATTTTAGATTTTTAGATTTTGAAAGAACGGTGTTTTTGTTCTCTTTTGAATATTTATTATTGCTTATTAACAAGACAAAGGTATTTCTTATCCTGTTACACAAATAATCAATGGAATAATTGATGGATTACTTGATTACTAAAATAATCAGTAGCTGCAGCCCTAATTTGGTGTGATCATTCAGACCTCTCACTCTCTCCAAAGTACATTTAAGACCAATTTGGCATAAAGGTTGTTTCTATTTATTTTTTAGGTGGATTTCGGCTTCATCATTGTCTTTTGTCTGTTTTTGTATTCCCAGACAGACCGGAAGATATTTAACTTAAAATAAACAACTGTACTAAAAGAAAATGGAGTGTTAAAATTATCATTGCCAGACGACTAACATAATTTGAAGTTGAATAAACTCAGAGAAATGTGCTTATCTCAGTGAGAGGTACTATATGTCCAAAAACTTCGTAGTGCTCACAAAAATAGCGTAAGAATCATCTAAATCATCTAAACCAAGCAGAAGAAACCCACTGCTCCCACGCCCCTGCTCAAGGAACATGACAAATACCCCAAGACAGATCTCCAAACACGTAACCTTTCAATCCAGCAATCCCACACCAAAACCCATGGGACCAAAAATATCTGCTACCAGTGTCCCTGCATCAGACCCTACATGATCAGACACCACAAGACACCATCTGATGTCTTTTGGATTCATGAGGGGTACCTACCCAAATCATTTGAATCGTTCATCCATTCATCCATGTGCTTTTGTAGCTGATTATTATTAAATATGTGTTGTAGGATTTTATTTGTCAGTTAGTTTTTAATAAACCAGCGTTTACATTTGGTACATAGATTTGTGGTCCTCAGGGTTTTAAAAATGTTCAGCTAAATTTAATAACTACAGCATAATGGCAGTCCTCTCAGGCTCATCTTATAGCTTGCATTGAGTACTAATTAAAAATCTTAGCATGGAAACACTGTATGTTATACCAGCTCAGCATGCTAGCGTCAGTATTGTTAGCATCATCGTCAGGTTAGCAGGCATTGTTTTTGAGCACAGAGCACTGCTTAAGACAACATCATGGATGTAGAGTCTTCGTCCTCTGTCAGGGCTGTAACTGTGATTCACTTAAATAAATTAAATAGTCCCTGCAAGGACAACAAGTGGAAAACAAGAACTTTTACATTTTTTTAAATCTTACCTATAAAAAAATATAAACATAATCAAGGAGGAGGAGAAGATAATCCATCACAACATGTAATTAAAAAAAATCAGTGACAAAAAAAGTGAAAACAACAAAAACCCTCTTATGAAAAAAAGATTCTGAGAAATCAAAAGAACTGAAACATGCTGTGTTTCCTGTAAAACATAAGCATGTTCATCTGTGGTCACTTAGCAACACTGGTGGCTCCTGCTGGTTTCTGTGCCCTGTCTGGGTTAGGAGGGCTATATTTAAGACACAGAAACAGAAAAATCACCAGTCAGTGAGCAACGGGCCTCTCTGTGCACAGCTTACATGACAGTAGAAGACAAATAAGCGTGTGTGTGTGTGTTATTGACATGTACTGAGGTCAGAGAGGAAGGTGGTTAATTGGAACACAGAAATGAAACGCGCCTCAACCTTGCAGTGGTGTCTTGTCGTCAGTGGGCCTCTGAGCGGCTTTACGTGCTGGCCCTGATCCATTTCATGCAACTGCTTCATTTGCACCCCACATATGTCTCTCAGTGGAGTCTGGGGAAGCTATAGATTACAGAGTATCACCAAACTTAGTCGATGATCCCAGTGACAGGGAAATAATGTAGAGACACTAGCCTGCTGATTCAATGTTAATGAAAATGGTGAATGGTTGTGTCATCTAGAAGACATCGCATAGACACCTCTAGCTGTCCACCGGAGGAATCACAAGTACTCAGGACGTTTAGACATGATTTATCAAAGCTGTCAGCGGCCTCATTTCATACAAGCAGCTCAACTAAATGGCTAAGTGTTTGTCCCGCACGTAGTCCCATGTATTGATCCCTCACTCTGTTATCATGCAGGGCTTCCTGCTTTTCTCTCTCCGCTCGCGTGAGAATTTATTGTCACTGTGCCATTAAAATCTCTTAATAGAGTTTCGCCTAAGGTTCCCCTTTGCGGAGTTAGTTGAGAAAACAGACACTAATTTGTGCCCTTATACATTTAAACTTTATTAATAAAGAAGGAATGTGATTTATAGTTTTCACAATTCAATTACTTAATTGTTTTAGATAATATTGTGCTAAACATACAGGAATTCAGTCAGACCAACATATCTTTTTGTAAATCACTGGCACATGTGTTGCATCTTTGAGAAACACATTTTTACTAATTTCGAAGTCTCCCTCTTATATATACCAGTTTTCAAGTGATATATGGACCTAACATAGAAGAAAGATTATGAAACAAAAGAGCAAGCCGCTTTTGACTTCAGAAAAATATTCTGAATAGCAGGATTTTAATCTGCTCTAATATGTAGAATTGGTGCTTGAGTCTGTAATTTGTTGCCTGGTTTCTTAAAGCTTCCACACACAAACACTTTCCAGTATATCACATACTTGAAACAGGGTGTTGGCTGAACTAAAACTTTATTTGCGATGAACGACGGAGGCTTTGTGGTATGATATGCAACCACACCTCAAAGTTTTCCCTATGCTCTCTTTGGTGTTTACTGCATATTCCATGCTCTCTTTAATAGTTACCGCCTGTTGCATAAGTGTTTAGGACCTTTCTGATGAACATTTAATCATTAAGATAATAATCTTTGGATAGTCACCTCCAATTATTTTCACTCTGACAGTTTCACCAGTAAATCACTACGAGTGGCATAAAACTATCACCTTGAGCACTATTGTTACAAAGAATCAGGTGCGGATCAAGACTTGGATGGGTGCATGCTCCATGTCCTCGGGCGCTGTAGTGGGAAAACACTGAGGCAATTTGCGTGCAAATGTAACTCCCAGACACACCACACAAGGCAGGGAGGGTTATTTGGCAAGCTGTTGTTCAACAGACAAACATATGAGAAAATATCTGTTTGATGTGATACACTTCAGGTTCCTCTTTCAGTACCACACTGCAGTATTCTCTTAAATCACTGATTTAGATGAATCACGAAGAATCAAGCAGCTTTTTAAAAATGTTCTACTCCAGTGCAAAAAGCATGTAGTGCTGATTTATATTACTCTATGTTATTAGATTAGATAGAATGAAATCTTCCATCCATCCATTCATTCTCTTCTACTGATCCTTTGCAGGGTTGTGGGGGAGCTGGAGGCTATGCCAGCTACCATAGGACGAGAGGCAGGGTACACCCAGGACTGGTCACCAGTCTGTCACAGGGCTAACATATAGAGACAAACAACCATTCACACTCAGATTCCCACCCACATTCACCCATATGGGCATTCACCCCACTGCACATCTTTGGACTGAATGAAATCTTACTTAACATAATTAAACTCTTGACACTGATGCCAAAGCACCAGTATAGAGTGCTTTTAATGGCTAAGTGAAGTGAAACTTGCATGCAGAAAATATTTTCTACTCTCACATTATAGATATAGATAGATATAGATCTATCTATCTATCTATCTATCTATCTAATAGGGGTGCAACGATACTCGATATTGAACCGTTCGATACAGTGCTTTCGGTTCGGTACGCATATGTATCGAACAATACAAAATTTGTAATTTATTTTATCAACTTTCCTTCTGACGATGCTGTCTGTGTTGAGCGCTCAGTGAATCTGTGTTTGACTACTCCGCCTAGGCTGCACTGTCGAG
>NW_005187413.1:5428997-5454586 GCF_000239375.1 Pundamilia nyererei
ACACACACACACACACACACACACACACACACACACACACACACACACACACACACACGGATATACATATGTGTGTATATATATATGTCCAAAGAATGGTCCTAAAATCAGAATAATACTGCCAAATCTCAGATGTCAGAATATGACAGAAATGAAATCTCTTTGATATATTGCTAAGATTCAAGCTGACGTTCTCAGCAGAATAAACACATCTGTAACAGCATACCTTTTAATTTATTAGGCGGTGATTCAGAGCCTGTGTCTGGCAGTAAACAGATGTGCATGAGCTGACACAGACTCTAATCCTCCTGCTGTCTTTGTCCTTGTAAGGAGACTCCCGGTGTTCATCTAGATTAAGTCATGCCAAAGGAACATGAAAAGCAGAGCCACGACTATGGCAGACGGGTCAGATGAAGTAACTTTGCTGGAATGTCAGCTTTGTTTGGGTTAGCCATTTTTATCTAGAAGCTTACAATGATGGTGTCTGAGGTCGGTGAGGTGTACTTTTATGGACTGGTGATTTGTAATGGCTCCAAATAATGTGGAAGCAACTTTGATAGGTGATATATAGCTTTGAAAAATATATTTCCTTGATTTACTCCTATAAATCAAGGGAATCCTATATTCCCATGATTTCACCAACAGTCTGAATGAAAAGGTTCTAGTGTGCATTCAGGAAGTGACAACACAAGTAAGACAGCGCGTAATGCAGGTGCTGTTGTGTCTGCAGAGGATGTGATGCAGTTGTGAACCTCACTGACCTTAGCCAGAGTTCTGCTGCAGACGGGCAGAGTGTTGTGGACACAGTAAACACCACTGCCAGCATTTTTTAGAACAACAAGGCTTCAATCACGAAGCATGCTGGCACGCCCTGCCAGGGAATACTTCTCTCTAATTAGACAGTGTACGTTCACTGGATCCTGAATGGAAACAAGGCCTATTTTGTTGGAAAAGTGAATCTCTAGTGACGCATGTTCTGACTTTTGGCTGTGGTGTGCTTCTCCATTGTGAAGGCTATAGATGATCTAACCCACAATGAAGCAGTGTTCATCCCATGTCAGCTTTCTCTCTTACAGTAAACATGTATGGTTAGGCATGTGCTACTTCCCACTGGCTTATTCGGTCTCTCGCACAACCTCACAGAAATCCCCTCCTGTTTTTATCCTCCTCTGTGGCCCACAGTGTCTCATACTGTGCAGCTACTTCATATTCCTGAATGAGTGTCTTGTTCATTCTGAGTGGCTTTTGGGAAGCATCTGTGACTCAGCATATCTGCTGTCTCTCATCCTGGGGCACAAGAACAGTGGGTATTAGTAGGACGCTGAACTGACCGACGCAGTAGCCTGAGCCTCCTGTGCTTTGTGTGCAATAGCTTCATACTGCAAATTGAGCAGGCTCCTGATTTTGTTTATACAGAGCTGCCATGGTGCGGAAGAGTTATATGACGAGAGAGACAGAGGAAGGGAGGAAAGACCTGCATTGCTAATCATAGCTTTCAGCTAACAGGGGGGTCTGGTGGTTTATTTTTAGCAGCACTGGTGGTGTGACTCTATAGATGGCAGTGGCAGTTGGTGTGATGGTAGAGTCACCATTTGTAGGTTTATTGGCACTGAATGCTGCAAAGTCATTAATAGCAGACAGGTGGAAAATAATTTGACCATGAGGTTGTTATTGAGCAAAATGTTCTTTTATGTCTGCTAAACATCATATTTTTTTCTCCTAAGCACAAGCGTGACTTATCGGCCTAGATTGTTTGGTGTGAATTCAGCCCAGCTTACCTTTAATACATTTTGGAATTTCAGTAAGTGTTGACAAGTGTCTTCAAATGTATAATGACCAAACATTAGAAACATTAAAACACATTTCTGACTTCACAAACTTGGGATTGACTTGGGACAGGACTGAAGCATGGTGGCATGTCAGTCATGTTTCAAAGACTATTCACGAGCAGTGTTTGTAGAAGGATGGGACTCAGTTCTTCCTTATTGTCTTCATTGAAGCAGCGTGGTTTTAAAGACACTGTTTAAAGAAGAAGGAGACAAAAGATCGAAAAATGGGGTGGTGGGATGGTGTGTGGGTTGTGGGTGTGGTCCCAGTCTGTCAAGGACGTTTTGTAATCAGAGATGGGAGTATTAACTCCACAAAAGTACCATTACACTGTCTGCTGGGCCCCTGGGGACAGGCCGACGGTAACTGACCCACCTCTGTGCTCTGTGTTGCAGATGGGAGGAGGAACTGTCCAAACGAGAGCAGCTGGAGTCAACGGTGACATCCCTGCAGCAGGTTGGGAAACACTAAGAACACACAAACAATAACATATATTCTACTAACATACTGATGCACAGCTATTTGATGGCTTGGTAAGGACAATTTAGTACATGCAGACGGGAATATATAAAATAATCTGGAAAATGGCATGTGCATGCATGCATTTGCATTTGCAAAACTGCTATACAACATATCCATAAACATACAGTGTTGTGCTGTGTGAGCACAGCTGGACTAGAAGCAGCTATAACCAGGAGGATGCTTGATTGGTTGTCAGATTAGAAAAACCTGATTACAAACCCATCAAGAAGAGCCTGCTGGCCTTGATATAGATACGAACGTCAGATATCACCAACACTCCACCATTATGTTTCTGCTCAGAGGAGTTGAAAGGAATACATGTAGAGGTAAAATCAATTTAAAGTGTCACACCTTGAGGCTCTATTGACACTGCAACACACACAGTCCCAGCTACTGTTAGTGTCTCAACCAGCTGGCATCCATTGCTTTTTTCGGCTTTTGCGCAAATCGATCTGGGACAGCATCCGTGTATGTCTTAGATTCTGGGTCAGCAAAATCCCAGATAGAGAGGTGGAGTGGTATCCCTCTAGGGGCTTTAACCTTTTAGAGCACACAGGCTGATGTCGCTGTATGCATAAGAGGTGGGGATTTCTGCAAAGGCAGTAAATTCTGTGCAAAAGCACCATTTATATTCAGGGCCCAGAGCCAGAGGGCTGTATGCTACACAGAAACAAAAGCTGGTACTCCTCTGGTGGTGAATTAAACCAAGGCAGGCTTAACTGTTAGCCTTTCAGTTCTACTTGCTAAATAGTCATCTTTGTGGGTTTGTGAGATTTTAAGAAAATACTATATGAGTAGTGAACGTAATGTTCAAAAACAGGTATAACTACCAGTGCAGAGTTTAAATGGATGGGTTGACATTTTGGAAAATACTGTTATTTATTTTTTTGCTGAGAGATAGATGAAAAATAAAAATTATCCTACTCCCACACTGTGTGCTTCTTGTGCTCTACCTGAAAATATACAGTGAGGATGAGACCGGGAAATAGTAGTACAGCACATAAAGGCCCGAATAAAATAACAACTTTGTGGTGCTTGTAGCTACAGTAAATTCATGGTTTCTTTTTGAGCCAGTAAGCTGGCTGGAGGCAGGAGAATGGTGTCAGTCCCTTTATCTGAGTAAATAAGGTTCTTAAATTGTTAGTCAGGTTATCTAGTTTCCTGTCCTTATACACTGTGGTCAATATCCTAAAATGCAAATAGCCTCAAGTGAAAGAAAATGTTTGATCATGCAAATATAAACCTCCTGGTCTTGCGTTCTTCTCTGTGACATCCTTTTCAGAGCGCCCAGGAGGCAGCAGAGGTCCAGGATGATCTTAATGAGAAAGTGGACAGACTGAAGGCTGAACTTGTGGTCTTCAAGAGTCTCATGAGCGACGTAAGTGTTCGTTTAGCACCAGGGTGAAGTCATTATCAGTTTTCCTTTCACTGTGTTGGCTCCCAAACTTAAATAAATCAGGTTAGTGTTCAAGAGTTGACAACATTGACAGTTACTTCCCTGCATGACCCCTCCTGTAGCATACAGGTATAAAATTTATATATATATGTAGTATATAAAATACCATAAATCATCCGAGACAATATTCCTGAAATAGCTCAGACAGCAGCTGTAGATCCAGAGCACTTCCTGTTCTGTGCAGCACTGTATTGTTCCCTGGCAAGTCTGCTCAGACTGATATACAGTTCACTTGTGATAAACTGCAGGGGGGCACGTCACAGCTCGCAATTGCTTGGGGATAAATATATGCACATGCTGTTTTTGTTTTGGAAAATACTGTTGTTTAGCCTGCTTCTGTTTACTTTGCCATTCATGGATTTTTAATTCTTTGTCTCTTTTTGTGTGCTTTACATTACACCCTGTTATTTGCATTAAGAGAAGGGTAAGTGATGCAGAAGTAGAGGATGTTTTAGGAGGAATAGATTAGTTAAAACCCTACAATGGTTAGACAGTCTGTATTTGTGCCTCTGGATATAATTGCTCAGAAAAAAAAAATCCATATTTCCATGCTCCATGTCTGCCTCTGCATACTTATCAGACCAGAATTTGCATATTTTTTATTAGATAATAAATAGGCCAAAGTATAGTTTTTGAACTGCACATAGATGAATGCACTAACATTATTTTGCAAGTGCTTGTTGAGATGAATAATTCAGATAAAAATGACAGTGTTATGTTGGTGTGGGTAGAGTCGGCATGGAAATGTGGGACGCAATTTAACACCAGCTGATAATCACGACGGTATGAACGTCATCTAAAGAGCCGCTCTCTGTCCTCATACAGCAAATGTCTGACCTGGACTCCAAGATTCAGGAGAAAGCCAGGAGGGTGGACATGGACATCTGCAGGCGGATTGACATCACGGCCAAACTGTGCGATGTGGCTCAGCAACGCAACTCAGAGGACATGTCAAAAATGTTCAACGTTAGTCCCGCAAGGTCGCTTCCTGAGAAGGCAAGTGTCCATCTGCCCCGGATTCATTTGCTCTCTCCCAGTTTCTTAGATGAGCCGATAGTAAATGCAGGAAGAAGCTAAATTGTATTGTGAAGGAGAAATTCGGCACTGATGAGATGAAATCTGCCAGGCACTCGCTGTGTGGTGACTGTTACTTTCCTTCTCAGCTGATCATGCACTGAATGACACCCCCCGCCCTAAATGGGCATCGGTCCATAGCTGCATGTTCGCAAATATGCTCTCATGCAAACACGTAAAAATAGACATGGAGAAGACTTATGTACAGAATGCACGCGCACACACACAGACACACATAAACAAAAGATGAAATGCTGACCTGCCAACTTTTCGCTGCACACAAGGTTATCACATTGCGCCGACATTGCTGGCTGAAGCCCAAGAATAAATCCTCCGTGAACCAAGCTGGTGACTTCTCATGTACCACATGTTATATACGATCCTACCGTTAATGAAATTTGTCAATTTACAATTTTTATATGCCAATAAATATTGATCTGTAGATGAGTTTATGAAGCCTGCTGTCAGCGTAAAACATTTATGCATGTTTGTAAAATGCATGCGAACAAGAGATACATGCACATGTGCAGAAAAACAGTCTGTTCTGTAGGTTTTTTTTTTATAAAATATGAATTTCTACGTTAGTTTATTAGCTGTATATTAACTTTAAGCATACATGTCTTGCACTGCATCTTTCTGGCTTCTGATGAGTGCAGGCTCATGACTGAAAATGAGGCCTTTTGCTCAGTATTTGACAGACTTCTGCGTGCTCTAAATTGCCATTATTATGCTTAATGAGATATATTAGGTTCTCTGTAGATGCAAACGGTCTTTGTGTTTTTCAGGGTGCCATGGCCTGCTGCAAGAGAAAAGAACGCAAAGCCGTGTCCGATGAGGAGAATTCAGAGATGGATGCCGAGCCAAGTACTTCAGAGGAGGAGGTCCCCGGGTCTCTCAACATCACGGATGAAATGAAACGCATGCTTAACCAGCTGTAAGCGACACTTTTCATGGATACATGCACCAAAAGTAAAACTGGTATTTTGTTTCGAATCAAATTAAATGAGCTCTGCACCTTCAGCATGCCAGTATAGTTTCTGGCATGTTCCTTCATCTCCCTCTGGTGTTCACAGTTTTGCAGCTAACAGTCAGTGTGCTCATTCAGCAGAACACAACAGATATAAATATATGGCCATTTATTTACCACCAACACTTAGAATATTTAAGAAACATTACAGTTTCTGCCTCTTTCCTTTGCTACTTCTGTGTTCCTTCTACTTCCCTTTTTTTGGCTACCCTAAGAGCACTTCTTTTGTTTCCAATGACCTTTGCTGAATATGTTGGCTTTTATGCTTTCCTCCATCTTTCTCTTTCTTTTCCTTTCCATTCTCTGACCTTGTCCTACACAGACATTGTTCAGATAACTCCTTTGTTGCCAGGCGTGAGACGTTCGAAATCGACGACGACTGCGACAGTCTGACGTGGGAGGAAAACGAGGAGACTCTCTTGCTGTGGGAAGACTTCGCGAACTACAACATGCCATACACCCTCGCGGCACCGACGAGCACAACCACCTGCCCCCGTGAGGGCACCAGCGAAGCTGCGGATCCAGTGAGTCCTGTGTGCATTTAAATGATTTGACAGCATGGGGTTTTTAAAGTCATGCAATTCACAGTATAGATCATTGCTGTGGCTGCTGTATAAGACATTTACTCATGCATGATGAATGAGGTCTCTGTCTGTGCTCTCTAAGGACTCCCAGGATGGAAGCCTTGGCAGCCTCATTGACGAAACAGAGTCACTATTTAAGACCAGAGAGCAGGAGTACCAGGAGACCATCGGGCAGATCGAGGTAGGCGGACCTACCAGCGACCACACAACACATGCTGATTCAACCACTAAAACATATTTTTTCTCCTCAGGAATGAAAGGAAAAAACTGTAGTTTGGCATCTTATTAAAAAAATAATAATGAGGGTTTTTTTCTTATCCTTGTTTTTCTAGAAGAGTAAATTGGAAAATTCAAGAATTAAAAAAAATTATTAATAATTTAGCATTAACTCATTCACTGCCAGCCATTTTCAAATCAGGTAACTCCCCACTGCCAGGGTTTTTGAGCATTTTTACTCATTTTTGAAGAGCCACAGAAAACTGTGTGTTATGATCATATAAACGCTGAACCTACCAAAATGAAGAACAGACTCTCCTCTTTCATCCAAAAAAAAAAGCTTGTTTCTACCATTTTCCATTCTTTAGTAATCAGCTGTAGAAGAGAGGTGGGTTCCACCAAAAATGCCTGTTTTGACCAGAAAAAGGGAGAAAACGAGCCTTTGACACTAATATTTCTTGCTTTGTGACACCTCTAACATATAAAATAGTTTTTCACTTCTATAAAACAGAAATAACACTGAGAAAGGTTATGTTTTATCAAAATAATTTATTTACAAATATATGAAAAAATAAAATGTACATAGTGAAACATTTATTCACAATGAATAATTCACTTTTGTGTGGTAATCATTATAACACTTTCCGGGATGCAAGGGCACACAACAAGACTTGCACCACATTTTTGTCTCACTGCGCAATCCCTTACGTGTGCAAACCCTGCACCTCCTTGCAGGTCTACTTTTACTGCTGGTGGGCTTCAGTTTTCACTGACAAGCTGCCCGAGGTTGTATTCTAGCCCCTCCCATTGAAAAACGTAATTGACGTCTATAGACGTCAATGGCAGTGAATGAGTTAAAATGGCATTTCATTTCAAGAACTTGTACATCCTAACCAGTAACCATTAATAGATTAACCATTACAGAAACATTCAAATATATTTTATTAATAAGCAATGCTGTTAATTTAGGGCAGCTGTTGCATGAACCTTACACTGGGTGGTGATCTAAATTTATATCCCAGAAAGAGACAGCGTGACTCAAAGGAGCCTTATTTTGTATGTTAGACCAAATGGTAGCAGGCAACAATCAAGAGAGATACAAAATAAGTCAAATGTGGCTAAATTTCTCTTAAATTACCTTTAAATGAGACACTGAAAGGTTACAAATACATAAAAAATGTCTAAAATGTGATAAAAAAACTGCAACACACCACATCTGCACAATCAGGGTTTCCAGAGAATGAATCAGCCCAGTTCTGATTCATTCTTGGAATAAGGCTGATTCATGCCTTATCAGGCATAAATGTCATGCCTGATAAGTAAAGTGCAAAGATTCCTTTGGCTTTGATTTATTTAGCTACCAGACAATTATAAACTTATGCTCTTGCATGTTATGACTGATTGAGACCAAATGAGGTGAAGACATATAAACTTGGTGAAAAATGTTTGCTAAGTTTTTGATTTGATTAATTTTATTATTTCAAGTCATTCTTCTTTGGAATTGGACCTGCCTTAGAACGAACTGCAGTAGCTGTTTCTTATTGCCCCCATCAACAGTAGAAAATGTGACATTTTTAATTGTATTTCCAGAGAGTTCAGCTTTGTTTTTACAGTCATTAGCAAGGTTTAGCATCTTAACATGCTAATCCAAGGTGATGATTCAAGAGGTTTCTACCCACCTATAAACATTTAGTTTGGCCTCGTCCTTACTCTCCTTCTTTCTTCTCTGTGTTGAATCTTGTTTTTTATGCTTTCAGATGGAACTGGCCACAGCAAAGAGTGACATGAACAGACATCTGCATGAGTACATGGAGATGTGCAGCATGAAGAGAGGCCTTGACGTTCAGATGGAGACCTGTCGACGGATGATTAAAGGCGGAAGGAACTCTCCCTCTGTCAGCTCTGTGGCCAGCAGCGACTCAGGGAACACAGACGAGATCCAGGATGAGATTTCGGACAAGGACGCAGAAGCTGAAGTCGCCGTTAGTTGATGACTGCATTGCTGGGCTTTGTCCCATCTCCACTTGTCTCCCCGCCCCTGGTTATCACAGGATTTAAAGGCCCGGCTAGAAAGGCGGACCAATCTAAATCTGGGCCCATTTGACCTACTAATTAAAGTTCTCTCGGTCGTCCTCACTGGTGCAGACCCAGAACTGGTGCTTTTATACTATTTCTGTTGTTTAGAAAGTGGTGGTGGTGGGGGGAACGTCTTTGCTTGGCAAAGAGATAATGAGTGCGTAAAGAAACCATGCTGTGCTCTCTTCCTCACTGCTGCCTCGCTGGATCCTCGTCCAGAGCTTTAAATCATTTTTGGGATAAGAAGAAGAAATATTTTAAATGGGCCGAGAAGTTTTTTTTCTACCCTATTACGATCCTTTATTTCTAAAGGAATTGACAACAGTACATATTGTGCTCCTTGTTTAGTCGAGAACAAATACGTTATTCACCAAAAATATATCCACCTTTTACATTTTTGAATATTTATTTTAGTTTCCAAAATGTTGGGTCTCCTTAATTTGAACATTTTATATTATTATTTGAGCCCAGCTGGGCTACTTGCAATCCAAATTAAACTGGGGTTTTGGGGAATTTAAGTGTCTTCTGCTGGGGAGACAAAAAGAAGTGGAGACAAATTGTGTTGGGTTTTCTGTTGGTTTCTGAGGGAACTCTGCAGGGTTTGCCAAAGCTGACAGAGGAAAGGAGCACAGCCTTTTGATGCATCAGTGCACTATTCAAGTTCTATGCAATTTAGCTGGCCTTATTTTTTGGACTGGCTTTCACCCTTCCTTGTTTTTCTTAAGACCACTAGCCTTTTAAATAAAGCAGGTGTTTTTCTATATATCAGTTTAAGAACTTGTGTTTATGTATAAAAATAATCTTAGTATCAGACGTTTGTTGTCGTTTATTTTTTTCCTCAACATCAGTAGTAAAACAAACTGGAACAGCGTCTTGTGACACCTTCATTCATGGCAATAAGCACTGTAAGCATTTGTTAGATGTTATGCTGCTGAAGCTGTTCAGATTTACTTTGTTTAGGAGACGTTGTTTCTGTCCTGCGCACTTTGTGCACATTAAGGCGGGTCATTTAAAATTGGATCACATCCAGAAGTTCTATTAAAAGTTATCGAGTAAAATGAATCATCAGTGTAATCAAAGCCAAACAAGTTAAAACCAAAGGTCACGTCATAAAAGCGCTTCGCTTTCACATACGTCTAACACGTATACATTCAGTTCATTCATGTGCTTTAGTAGGAAGAAGTTTTTGTTGTTACACGTGATTTCGGTTATACTCCTGATTGTAGACTATTTCATGCTGTCCTGTAGTCAGGTTGCACATCCTGCTTTGTCTCTCCTGTATTGGGGCTAGAAACATCAGACCTTGCATAGAGGGCTGTAGGCATGTGATCGTAAACCCCAGAGGCCTTTTCTGTGTTTGTTTTATTTTGTAGTTGTCTTTCTGCAACAGATTAAGATGCCTCGCACTCACAAGCTGACTGACGCATGGGGACAGAAGTGATCTTTTTATCACCTCTTTGTATGATAGTGTATGTACGGTTTGCTAGATCAAAGATCAAGTGCTACTTCTATTTTGAAGTTTTACAGAAACAGAATGTTAAAATACTGGCCTTTTGTTGTTTTCGCATGCTTGTGGGGGTAAAAGGAGCTCTGGGTCTTTTTTAAATAACATTATATTTTGAATTTTAAAAAGCTGCAATGCAGACAATGCGCTATGTTTTTAATCAAGACAGTGTCTCTGTAAATTGTATTCGCGGCAGAAAGAAAGTGTCTTTTTCACCGTTTTTAATCGTTCTGGGTTAACTGCAAAGTTATGTTGCCATATTCAGCTGTTTTTAAACTAGTTCCATATGTTTTCGGGTCATTTATTTACCACAACACAACACCCATACTAAAACAAATTGACTATATCAGACAAGAGTGGGGAGCAGCCTTGCTCACAGAGAAAACATCATACTCTTTATTGCTGATAAATAAAACCAGCCTGATAAGCATCAAAGAGCCATTGTTTTACTGGGACTGTACACAGAGCATCATTTTGACATGCAGGAAGAGCAAGTCCATAACAACAAATGACAGTGTTTCACCCCACTGTCGCCATCACACTAACCAGCCAACCAAAGCAAGCGTGTACAGTAACATGACAAAGACATATATCAAGCTCTGAGTACTACTAACTCGGGAAAGTTGCGCAGCCTTAGTGTTTGTACCACAGATCAGTGTCAGTTTTCCACAGTTTGAAAAATAGTCAGCCATTCTTGCAAACCATTATTATCACCTTCCCGTCACTTTGAAGCAGGTTGTAGTTCAATCGGTTGAAACTGCTGTAGCAACTCTCTTTGTTGAATGTAGCTTGAGCAAAAACAAAAAACATGTAGCTGTTATTTAAAAAAACAACAACCCAGGGATACATGGTGTGCTGTTTGCTTATTGGAGACCTTGTTATGTTTTGGTGTACTTAACAGGTTTTTAAGCTGACCGACTCACAGTATGTGGTCTAGATGTATGTAAATTAGGTCCTGGTGGATGTGAATGTTTCATACTAATAAAGGGGTTTTATACGAGCGGTTTTTATCTGCGGGACTATGTGGTTGTGTTAATTGTCCTGTCAAGTTTTACACTACATACCTGTGTTTGCTGTTAATATCATTATTAACCTCATAGACATGGCAGAGTGATAAAGAGCAGCCGTACTATGGTAGAATCTGCAGAGCTGTAGTGGTTACTGTTACTGGTCTTTGTGTTTCATTTGCTTCAAAGGTTGCATCCTGTTGTTTCAATTTTAAGTAGCTGATTTTATTTACTTCAGTTTGTTTTATTGTTTGGATTTGTACATTCTTTATTATTATTATTATTATTATTATTATTGTTTGCTTAAACTATTGAAACAATGTATTCATGTGGGTGGAGGGCTGATTCAGTTTCAAAATTATGAATGTACTCAATTGATATTGGGATAAAATGGAATAAAAGGCTGTATTGGATACAAATAGAGGCTATTTTGACTTTTTGAATATATATCTATCTATAGATCTATATAGATCTATAGATAGATAGATATATATGTTTATTGATTGATTGGGTTTCTTGTTTTTTGTTTTTGAAGTAGACTAGATTGCACTGTTCAAGGCAAGTTAATAGACAATATTTTGGAAGTTGCTTTTGTGTCTGTTGGTGTACTAGGATATTTTGGAAAGACTGCTTTTTACAATGAAATCTGTGCCACCAAAAACAGTTTTTGAACACACTGATTCATCATAAGAAGATTTCAAAAAAGTATGTTACTACTGGTTGAAGCATCTTTTAATTAAAGTGTAGAGGATCTTTTGGCAGTTTAACATGTAACATGGACTAAAAATCATAATCATGCAGAGAAGCCAAGTTTTAAGAAACATTTACATAATTAAGGTGTACTTTCACGCAACGAGTCCTATTAGGGTTATTTTGTCACACCCTTAAAGGACACTTCATTAGGTACACCTTGCTCATACTGCATTGGGCCTCATTTTGCCTTCAGATTTACCTAAATTCATAAAGTTGCCGCTGATTTGTCAGCTGGACAATCAACCTGTCAACTTAAAGTAGTCTACCCATTCTTTTTCGGACCATTCCCTATGAAGTCCAGAAACTTTGTGTAGATGATCAGTTTCTCAAGTACTCACAGAAGCCTGTCGAAAACAACAACTGTGTCACAGTGGCCTACAAGTGTATACTGTTAGAATGGTGGGTGCTTATTTTCAACATGGGATAAGTTATAAATAATGAGGTCGAAATGTTTAAAAAAAAAAGCATTCAGGCTGCTCTGAACTCTCAGTTTTTTTCTATTCTTGGAGTTGGGGTCAGAGACATCCTCATGATATACTGTGATCTGTACTAACACAGCTCTGGTTGTGATAACTGAAGCCTCACGCAGCGGCTGTTCAAATGTTGCATTTGGAGTAAAAGAGTAAAAGCATGGAGCTGCAAATGAGCAAAGCAGGTCATCGTGAAATTACTTTATTCAAACTAGTCACAGAGAACATCATATCACCAATACCAGATTAAACTGCAGTTCTTTTATTCCGAGCAATATGATCTGCTGCTAAAGTAAAAAAAAACAAACCATACATTTAAAAATGGCACTCGTGTGTTCTTGGGTGGTGTTTAAATATTTATTATACAGTTTAATGGAAGTACACATTGTAAAAGTAACATTAAAAACACAAAAGATGTGTTTTTAATAAACTCATCTTATTTAAACAGATTTTCTTTCTAAAATGCTTCAAAATTGTGTTTTTAAAGAGAAATAAAAGTCATAGCACATCTTTTATGCAACTTCTGAATAAAAGTTTACATTTAGTCGAGTAGGAGCTGTACTGAACAACCAGTTTACACAAGTTTGTCTGTTGCGGGTGACAACCGAGAAACAGAAGTGAGAATTTAAGCTCAATCGGTATCAACTAACCAGTTCAGTCTTTGCACAGTGGAAGTGCAGATAGTAATAGATGACATTATGTCTTATATCTATCTTTTGTCATCCCTCCACCTCGAGAAACACGATTCTCTTGGCCACGTTCTCCTCGCCGTATTTCTCCTGCAGCCGTTGGATGCTGATAGGCTCAGCCGAGAGCAAAAGTCTGTCGTCACAGCGATTCCAAAACGGTCCCGAAATGGAGGGGGGATTCAAGAGCAGGTCTTTTGCAGCAGAAAAGTCTCCACTGGTCTTAAGTAAAGCTTTGGTCACACTAATTAAGTCCTACAAAAAAAATAGCAAAGGATAAAAATGACTTGACACAGAGAAAGCTGCAAGTTCCACAGTTAACCCCTTTATATCTGAATAAGCAAAATAAAGGTTGAAAGAATATAATGGAGAAGAAAAACAACACCTCACCTTATCTGTCTGGTTCATGAGGTCTCTGATTCGCAGCTTGTCCTCCTCTAACAGGTCCTGAGTCAGAGAAAGTGCAGCATCTTTGTTCACTGTTGGCTGTGGTTCTGAAGGAGCTGCTGGACGGTCACCGCTGACAGACTGAGAGTCGTCTTCCTGAGGTTCACTGTCGAATATGAACAGGTGGGCCTTGGAGGTTGTACCGACAGCCTCGGACACTACAGGCTCAGCAGCTGGAGGCAGGCAGCTTTTCTCAGCTGCACAGTTGTTACTAGTGGCCGGGGCCTGTTCCACATTACTCAGAGGGGTCTCAGTGGGTCCAGGTTTAGTGCAGGACTGTTTGGAAGCGGGATCTGGAGTTGTGTCTGCAGGCGGAGGATGAAGGGAGGTCGATGTAGCTGCTGTTTGTGCAGGGTTTTGGAGATCTGGAGCTTCGAGATCATCAGACTATGAGATACAAATGTAACTGTGTTAAAGAACATATATAACACAGAAAAGTATTATAAAACACTGAAAAACAATGATGAAATACTTGAATTACATCATGTACAAAGTCAAGCTACATGTAAAGCAAGAAACAACCCCACTATCATGTGGGGCCTGTGGTTCTCTGACATCCCACTATTTATAGAAAAGTATTTTACTACAATTACAATCTGTTAAAATTTTCAAATGGAATGCTTCTATTGTCACAACTCCTATGCGATTTCAATTTAATTTGATTAATAGTAAAGACCCTACAATAATATATAGGATCAGAGGATACAATCAGAGGATCCCCTATTTTCAAGCATTTTGGCAACTGTGGGAAGGAAAAACTCCCTTTTTACAGCAAGGAAACTGGCAGAATGAGGCTCAGGGAGGAGCAGCCATCCGCTGCGACTGATTGGTGATGAGTGGAGGGAGACAGGACAAAAGACCTGCTGTTTGTTTAAAAAAAAAAGAACAAAGCTAGAAAAAACATTAATACTGAATGTTACATTTTTAGGTCGCAGGTCCATAAAGCCCAACAGGAGACACCAGCACTCCCAGTCAAACTGGGAATCAAGAGTGGGAACTGTTGCATGCTGAGGCACTGAGTGGTGATTTTACAAAGTGTATCAAAACCAGCATCCTACCTCACTGTCATCTTCAAACTCCTTCGTTGCCAATTCAAGAATCCCCAACTTTCTCTTCTCTTTCTTCTTTTCTCCTTTCTGAGGCACTGGATTGGTTTCATCTGAAAACCACAAAAAGTATAAAAAGTGTAAAAAGAAGGGTTGTAAAAAGAATGAAAACGACTCTTTGTGTCATGACATACCTGCTTGTATTGTTTTAGATATGGCTGCGGGTGTACTCTGCTCCTCGTCACTCTCTGCCGCTGCTCTCGGAGTTTTTCCTCTGGCTTTCTTGGGAGCCGGCTGGTCTGTGGTCGTATCTTGTTGAAGAGCAGACTTAGTTTTTTTCAGGGGCTGGGGAGATGATGTGGTTCGCACTGCTTGGGTTAATGATGACCTCAGTTTTTTGCCGTACGGTTCAAGCTCAAGCTGCCTGCGAGTTGTTCGACGCAACGGTTGTTCCAGCACCGGGGAGGCCTTCTGCTTCTCTTTTGTCTTTTCTGATGAGGAACATTTGGGCGTGGGCTTAGGCTGAGCTGGTGTGGAGTCATCCCCTGACAAACTTTGTTTTTGTGGGGAGACAGGCTGAGGTTCACCTGTTTCTGCGTCTGTGGTCTCTGCCGTTAGCAGTTGGGTCTCTGCCTGTAGGTCCGCACAAGGCGCCGCAGTTTGAAAGGCCTGAGATACTTCAGCTTCTAGAGTTTCTGATTGTTTGCTTTCAGTTTGTTGTTTATCTGTTTTCTGACTCACATGTTGCTCTTGGTCTACATTTTCTGGTGTGCTTCCTCTTTGTACTAACTGGACATCCATCTGTGGAGACACCCATTTCAGGTTATGTCTTTACAGCAACTATAACCTCATACAGCACCCTTACAGCATACAAGCAGTGTTCCCACCTGTGTTAGGTCTGTTTCTGTAACATCTTCTTCACATGAAGATTTCTGAGCATCTGTCTCTTGATGCTCTTCCACCTAGAGGCAGACAGAGGAAATGAAAAGCTTCAGCATTAAAGTCTATTAAAAAACATGACAGCCAGCAGCCTGAAAATATGTCAAAGCTGAATTTGGTTGTCTGATTTTATTTAACCCACTGCTGCCACCCAGTGGCAACTCTTCGCCCTACACCTGGTAAAAAGGTTCCAGATTTTTATTAAAGCTTCAAGAAGTTTAGGAGGTAGCTTGTGACCTATTTTACTACACGTGAGAGAGTTTTTTTTCCTTTTCCTTTTCCTTCTTTTTTTTTTTAACAATAAAGGCGTTTTAGTAAAATGAACAACAGGATTCTAATGTAAACGCAGGTAAGACGGTTTAAGTATGCTGCTGAAACCAGCAGTAGACACACTGTAAAGTTCACAAATGGGATGTGTTCGAGGACTAGAATTTGCATTTTATGTTAATCGAAGTGGATAAAAAACAATCAATAATATCTCATATAGAACAATAAATATAACAACGTAGTACAGCGGTCCCCAACCCCCGGGCCACAGACTGGTTTAGGCTCATGCGTGAAATTTATGGTTTTCAGGGTTTTTATCATTATTCTTTATTGTTTTTATCGTTAACTCGGTTTCCCTGGGTCTTCTCCCGTGTGTTATGAATAAATCTTCTTTTTGTTTTTTTGGTACCAGGTTTATTTTGTTGTATTTATCCGCGACACCTTAAAGGCTGGTCTGTGAAAATATCGTCGGACATAAACCAGTCTGTGGCGCAAAAAAGGTTGGGGACCGCTGATACAGTGTATACTATAATATACAATATTCAAACCACAAACATGCTACAGAAGAATTCCCTCATTTTGGAACGAGCTGCTCAGTTTGTCGGGGCTGACCTTTCTCCTGTTCACAGACGCCCAGCTCAGTCTCACCTTTACTCATATTCATGTTTCTGACTGCATCCACATGGTGCTGTGTAAGACTTTAAACAATCATCCAAAGGATTAAAAATTTTGAATTTTCTTATCTGGTACATCTCCTCCTGCTGTACAGTCGTAATGTAGATTCTAATATCATTTTGCCTGTCAGTCGTGTAATGTTAGTGGATGCTGTTGTCACTGCTGTGATGTAAATATGTTGATATTTGGGATAAAAATAACAAACTTTGTTCAAATGGAACAACACTGGTTTAAAAACGGTTTACTTACTTTTACTTAGCGTCTCGACGTGGGTTCTTTTACTCATAAAGCTACTTTCTGCTGCGTCCTTTTTCACAAGGATTGCCACAGTTGGTAGCGCTGCATGTTTTCACTGGCTGCCTTTCCTGATACAACTCCAAAGGGATTTGTGTCTCCTCCCAGGATCAAACTGGGACTCTTTCACATGTTAGGTTTTTAAATCTCTAAATGGTCTGCCACCTGTTTATTTGTCTGATTTGTTGAAGCCCCATGTCCCCGTTCGTTCGCTTCAGTCAGCTGAGCAGCTGTTGCTTTCAGTCCCTAAGTCCCGGCTGAAACTTAGAGGAGACCGAGCGTTCTCTATTGCGGCTCTGATGCTTTGGAATAATCTTCCTCTCCATATTAGCTACATCAGTGCCAGTTTTTAAGTCCAGATTAAAAACCTATTTTTATTCCCTGGCTTTTAACTCTGTGGGCAACTGACATTTTTATTCATTTTATTGCTATGTTTGGTTTTTCCTATTGTATTACTATATTTATATTTGTATTGTACAGCACTTTGGTCTACCAGGTGTGTTTTTAAAGTGCTATATAAAACGATGATGATTAGGCAAACGTGTAAGCCATCACAGTACGGAGCCACTTTGTCTTTCTGTCTCTGTCACTTACTAAATACTGTTTTAATTTTATGATGTCGTGGAAATAGTCTGTGTATTTAAAGTCAAACTTTACTTTGAAAATTCTAACTAAAAAAACAAAGCAACAGTGGAAACAGACTAACATATGACAAAAAACACGACTAAAAATAACAAAATCGTAACGACAACATCCAGATAGTTAATCACCTCTGTCTTTTCTTCTGCTGTCTTACTGTCTTCTGGCTTTTCCGCCTCCACGGCGGCTGTCTGTTTCTTAGCCAGTTGTGCTTTGTAGCGGTGTTTCATCGACTGCCAGGTGTGTGCGGTCACATGCTGTTTCTCCATCTCTTGCCAAAGCCGGTTTCCCCCAGTCTCCGTCTTGTGCTTGCTGACATAATTTAAAATGGCAGCATCTTCTTCAGGAGTGTAGGCACTTCTGCCTAGTTATAAAAGATTGTAGACATAATGTAGAAAACGGAAGCAGATTAAACTATTCACCAGATTTACACACATTTCTAATTGTAACTTGTAAACAATTCAAGTAATAAAAAAAAATGTAATCTGTAAAGTGTAGACGTGTTAGAACACAATCCTTCAGACATGGAAAGTCTGGGGTTTAGTCGTACCTCCTGTGGCTTGAGGCGAACTGTTTTTGCTGTTGTTGAGTCTAGCAGAATGTCTTTGGACCTTTTCAGGATTTAGCCTGTAGTCCTCTAAATTCAACTGTTCATTCTTCTCAACACAGTCATAAATATACTGGGTGGACACGTACCTGAAAAGTAAACAAGGGATATAAGTAGATAATAAGACTTCCAGGTATGCTCCAGTGCTGCTGTTGTGTGTGTGGGATTCATAAGATATGAATCATAAATGGGTTGAATAAATTTATCACCACCAAACTAAACTGAAAAAGCATTTTCTTTTTTATCTTCTTCTTATTGACTAAAAAAAACCCCGCATTTCTTTAAATGTAAACACCTGCCGATATTAACATGAATTCTCAGTTCAGCACGTACCAGTGTGCAGTGGATTCAGGAATGACACTTCTGTCCTCAGGAGCAGTCAGCAGTATTGCTCCTGGTTGCTGGACGTTGCACAACATTCCTCCTCCAGCTGAAACGAGCGGCTGGAGTTTGCGTTTGATGGGACCAGGTCGCAAGAAGAAATTCATCGGTTCACCCTCCACAGTCATGAAGAGAACTGGAGAGAAGGCAGGCTGGGCCACAACTTGTCTTTTGGATGGCATCTCACCTGCTGGAAGAGATTCAATAACAGCCAGTACTATAAATGTGCTACATGGATGTGATGATTGTGAAATTCTGGACCAACAGCAACTCACATTTTCTGTATATTTTAGTTTTCGGGGTTTTTTTGTTGCTGTTGTTATTAATTTCCTCTTTTGCCAGGAGGAAAAAAAGTCAGATTATTATAAAATGATTTGTTTTTAGACTTGTCAAGTCTTGTCAAATAGAGTTCATGGCCAAAGGTAAATATCTTATTTAAAATCGGTCAATACTGGCAGTATATCGATGCATCACTATTCTGTTAACAGTTACACAATTTGTGATCATTTATTTTGTCTACTAGGCAACTTTTATTGTCAACACATATAAATCATCTACCTAATGAATGTCAAAATTTTTAAAAATGTTTTATTCTTACAGCAATGACTCAGTTTCAGGACTATCTCATGCAATCATGTCTTTTACTAGAAACCAAAAAAGTAGTTAAGTGTGTTTCACAAAGAGAGGAGCTTGACACTGCAAGTTCAAATTAAGTGTTAAGTTCAGATATCGTGGGGTCACACTGGACTTAATTTAAAAGTCAAGCCGAAAAGTTAATATCAATCGTTATATCTAATTTCTAAAGTCTTACATTAATTGGGCCATTAGTGGCTCTCATTGCAACCAAGATGTTTCTATTTTTTTAATTCTACTTATTTATTTGTATTTAATTTTTTGAGCTAAAATTAAAAAATAACTATGCTTGTTTTATATACAAAGGTTTCGTGTGTACAGTATTTGCCCACTTTCTCTTTCGTTATTAAAAGGCTGCCCACCATAGCCTTTTGAGGTGGTGGTAATTATCACTACTAAAAGCCTCTTTTCCATCCAGCTATCTTCCTTCAATTTCAAAAATTCTTGAAAGAGTAGTTGTCATCAACTGTTTATTTGAAGGGTTGCAGTCAAGATTCAGAAAATCTTAACAGTACAGAAACGGCACTAGTGAAGGTTGTGAATGATCTTCTTATGGCTTATGTCAGTGGATTCATCTCTGTGCTTGTTCTGCTAGACCTCAGTGCAGCATTCGACACTGCTGATCACAATATTTTACTACAAAATGTAGGTATGAAAAAACTGCACTGCAGAAATTTAAATCATATCTATCTGATAGATGGACAGTTAGTGAGGATCATTACTGTTTACATTATACATCCCTTAAGTAACATTATTAGAAAAGACTTTCTTACATGACTACTTACATTTATTTTAATGCATTATTGTAATGCAGATGATACCCTACTTTAATTATTCATGAAACCACATTATACAAATCTACTAGAAAAAAAGTACAGGCATGTCTTAAAGACACCAAGGCCTGGTTTCAATCCAGATCACTACAACAGTTGCAGGTAACCACTAATTTCCTGCTTTTAAATTCAGACGAAACTGAGCTTTATTGTACTCTTCCCTAAAAATCTTAGGAACATGGTGTCCAACCAGATACTTACTCTGGGTGGCACTATTTTAGCCTCCAGTAACACCGAGAGGAACCTGGGCATCATTTTTGATTAGGATATGCCCTTTAATGCATGCAGTAAACAAATATGTAGGACTGCTTTTTTTCATCTGTGCATTAGCTCTAAAATTAGAAACATCATGTCACTGAGTGATGCTGAAAAGATATTTCATACATTTATTACTTCTTGCCTGGTCTATTGTAATTCATTAATATCTGGTTGATCTAAAAGGTTTACTTATGGTTCCTAGAGATGGACAAACTGTAAGTAAAATTAATACTGAAATAGCCCTTAGCAGGACGTGCTCTGTGTGTGTCCTGCCGTCTCTCCAGCCTTCGGTGCCACCTTTCTGTGCAGCAGATTCTCCTCAGTAATTAGGCTAGAGTACTTAAAGTCAGACTTGTACACTTATATGTGTATTTACTACACTTCAGATCAGTAGAGCGGTATGGTGTGTTTTTGCATCATTTAACCATTTTAACTTACTCTATTTGGACCAACTTTCAGGTTTTGTTATGGTCATCCTTTTTGGAAGGTGTCAGCAACTTGTCCATGTCACCTTTCAGTTTAATTATTGAAAAAAAAAAACAAACAACGATTTTGTTGCCTCATTGTTTCCTTTTTTGTCACTTACCCCCAAACCCCTTGGACATTTAGGCGGGCGTAACGCTAACTATAATAAAAGAGTGGTGTACCCATCATAATGTAAGGCACATCTCCAACAGTAGATGGTGGCAAATCAGACCTATATACGTTCATTTTAAGACTTCACACTACATTACTTGACTTATCTATTGTCTGTTATGAGTTGTATACTTGTATATTTTATGTAATCTGCCTACGGATTTAAATGAACTGTTTTGCTTATTTGTATAATTTCCAACAGCCATTGTTCGTGCTGAATTTTCTTTCTAAGTTATTAAAAGGTTTACGGTGTTCAAGCTTGGTTGAAGCAACTTTAAAATGATTATTTTGTGAGATGGTTGTTTGTTTTATTGATTTAAGTGGGTTCTTGGTATAGTAAATATACAACATCTATTTTTGCGTTTATGTTTATATTTTTTGTTGTAGTTTACAATATAAAACGGTCACTTAAATTCACTGTGAGGTCGTTGTGGCTGATTTTCTTATAAGGGAATATTATATAAAAGAAAACCAACCGGAAACTATGCAAAGCTGGACAGATTCATCCAGTGTGAAAATATGAGGCACAGAAAACGCTACGTGCACCGCTCAGACACGTTTTTCAGGCTCACATGAACAGCAGGGAGGAGGTGTGTAACATCGCTAGCCCGTCAAATGGCAAACTGTAAAAAGAGCAGTCGCCTAAATAAATGTCACCTTAGATTAGAAATAATGTTTTAAACTTACCGTGCACTTTGCCTTCTTCCTAGCGAGTCTTTCCCGCCCCAGAAAAACAACAAAGCTCACTTCCGGGTCTTTTTCTTCCTTGTTGAATTGTTAGAGGTTAGAGGCTCCGTATCGCCCCCACTGGTCGCATCCATATTATGCGATAAAGGAAAAAGTATGGAAAGAAGTAAAAGTAAGTAAAGATCTTGTGAAAATCCTCATTTATAAGTAAGGAAAGGAAAATATACATGTTGTTGTGAAATAATACTTAAAATATCATAATGATACTGAAAATTATACTCGTATAATTATAGTGGCAAAAGTAGAAGGTCAAGAATAAAAAGTAAACAACAACAATAATAATAGCTTTATTTGTACAACACTTTTCAAAATATGGAGGTACAAAGCCAGACTCAACAACATTAAAGCTAAGTATACACATTACACCCTACAGACTAATAATCAACCCCAGGATCACACATTCATTCCAACACTTCCATATAGGCAAATGCATATAAACTATGGCCTAAAATAAATGGGAATGAGTAAATGAGGCTGTTCCAAGGTTTAGGGTTACAACCTCAAAAGTGTGATTGCCTCTGGTTTAAAGTAAGACAGTGGGAACTTGATGATATTGTCTGAAAAGCCAGCTGCAGTCATATGGTCTCAGTAGCTTTACAGTCCGTGTAGTGCTTCATATGTTTATAACAGAATTTTGATTCTGAATTTCACTGGGAGACAGTGAAGTGAAGCAAGAATAGGTGTGATTTGTTAGCTTCTATTTGTATTGTGCTGCTGCATTCTGGAGATGGGCTATGGAGGGTTCAGAGATCTACGTGAAAAGTGAGTAAAAAGGTGAGAGAAAATGAAAATGTACACACAAATTTCTGGATGATTTATTGAAAGTAAAGGTTTGATATTTTGCATTTGAAATAGATGAAGGAAACAAAACTGGATGAGCTTAGAGATGTGAGATTAGCACATATAGTGAAAAACGCAAAGTGTTTCTTAGATCAACTGTACTAACCAACCAAGATTTTCATCACAAAGCAGTTGGTAACACTGAAGTGAAGTGGAGTAAATATTCAATTTGTCACTCTGAAATATATTGGTAACAATAATGTATAAATGTATAAATCATGAATTCAATTTTGCACAAAAGCATTTAATATATATTTAACTGCATTTTTTCAGTAAATGTGTGGACTTTACAAATGAAAAAGAATGGTTTATCTGCCATTAGCTTTTCAGTAGAACTGCCATGGCTTTGAGTTACTGTCATATGAAATAGAAAGTTTTCACAAAAAGTGCAGCCCATGATTCAGCAGCTTGTACAACCACCTTTAGCAGCAATAACTTGACTAATAATTTTCCGTTTCACTTTATTTGGCTCTCACATTATTGTGGAGGAATTCTGGCCCACGCTTCAGTAAACTGAGGTTTGCAAACTATTTCAAACCGGCTGAGGTCTGGACTTTAGCTGACCTATTGCAACACATTGATCATTTTCGCTTTCAGCTGTTTTGTTGCAGATTCACTGCTGTGCTTGAGATCACAGTTTTATTGCGCAACCCAGTTTTATCTAAGTTTCATCTGTTGGACAGATGGCCTCACATTTAACTCTAGAATGTGAGTTAAAACAAGCCCAAAACAAGATTTGTGCTTGTTTTGTGGCTGCAAAACAAGCCCAAATCTTCACCACTCCACCACTGTGCCTCACAGTTGGTTTGAGGTGTCTGTGCTGATATGCTGATTTAGGATTTCTCAAAATGTGGTGTTGTGCATTAAAAAATCGGCGCTCTGGTCTCATCTGTCAGCGAGGTTGCAAGGTTGGTTGTTTTACCACTTTAATATCCACACAGTTACATAACTAACTAACTAACTAACTAACTAACTAACTAACTAACTAACTAACTAACTAACTAACTAACTAACTAACTAACTAACTATAAATATGAAAATATAAGGTTTACATTTGTTTTATATATGTTTATTTCTCCAAACTTAAGCTCAACAATGAGCAAAAGTTAAAAACTGAATCGTCCTTTCAGTTTGTGCAAATATTTAATCAAACCAGGGTTGGGACCATAGAGACCTAAACTGATGATGATCATATGTTTACAGCAGAGAAATTTCATCACTGTAAAACTCATAAACCCTGTCAGCTGAGTGGGAGATTTTTGACCAGTCAATTGACCTCCTTAAGGCAGCTCTTGACAAGTAAAATATAAATCTCCTGCACCGGTTTCACCACCTTATTCCAAAACTGCACAAAGCAATAAAATTATTAAACTAAACCTGACGTATAAAAAACTCTTCTTAGTGCTATTGTGGGAACACAAGTAACGCTTGTTTTCTGCTAAAGCTAAAGATGTGTCATGTTTGATTTCAGGCACGAGGTTTTTTTGCTGTGTAGTCTGGAAAAGTTCACCACAAGTTGAACCACAGAAGTTTTCCACATCCTTCAATTTTTGCAAGTCATGCAACTTAATAAACTTCCCATATTGCCTCATATATATATATATATATTTGTCAACAATTTTTCCAGTTTTTATTGAAAATTATGCCGTCTAATGTCTCATTGCACTCTGAAATGAAAGCATAGTACAAATAAGCAATTAACTTAAAAAAGAAATCATGGACTCAATTTATAGACCAAAATGTATTCTAAAGTTTTGACTCATCTAAGTAGCCACCTTTGGCAGATGTAACAGCTGAAGAGCTTCTTTCTACAGTAGAAATCAAATATTCTTCAGAAAGTTCTTCCCATATCTGTTGCAGAAGGTCTCATAAATGTGCAGCACGTGTCAGTTGCTTTGCTTTCACTCTTCTGTCCAGTTCATCCTAAACCAGCTCGATGGTGTTTAAGTTTAAGTGCTGGCCGCTCCCTGTTTTCAAGCTTCCCATCTTGTTCTTTTTTCCTGAGGTAGTTCTGGCATAGCTTGGACTCGTGTTTTAGGTCATTATGTTGCCACGGGATGAACCCCTGACTGCTAGACGCATACCAGAGGGTATTGCATGGCACTGAAGAATGCTGTTTGGTTCAGGGTGCCTCTCACTCTCTATAAGTCACCGACCCTGGATCCAGCAAACCAGCCCCAGACCATCACACTTCCTCCCTCATGTTTGACAGTTGATGCCACACAATGTCCCTTCGCCTACTTGATGGTGTACAAGGATCCTGTGTGATGAACCGAAGATTTCAAATTTCGATTCATTAGTCCATAATATCTTCTTCCAGTCTTCAGTTGGATGGCACTGTTTCATGACGTCTTAGCAATGGCCTTTTTGCTGCAAGTCGTCCTGTCAAAGCTGCAGCTTGAAGTCTTCTGTTCACAGTTGAACCTGAGACTTGCTTACTACAACCACTATTAAGCTGTGCTTGAAGCTGTTGTCCTGTGAGGCACCTATCATGCAAGCTGTTAACTCTCAGAAACTTTGTGGTTTTTGGGTCTGGCAGACCTCTTCCTGTCAGAGTTTGCCCCAGTTTTCCGAGTGCCCTTTGATGGTAAAGGAAACTGTACTCACTGACATCTTGACTTTCTTTGCAATTTCTCTGTAGGAAAGAACTACATTTTTAAGTGTTATGATGGTCTGTCTCTCTTTCGTTGTTAATTGCTTTTTTCTCGCCATTTTTGTAGCACACCACTTTCTGCAGTACAATACTGTTTAACTGATGCTCACTGGGGTATGGTACCACAGTGTGTCCCAACACTGCCTTTATGCAGACAGAGGGGGTTGTAAGTAATCCAGAAAAGTTGGAACATCTATAGGAATTACTAGTACCAGCTCTCAAGGCTCCCCCTTTGTGAGTGTGGACACTTCATCTCTTTGCTCTTTAAATGCTTTGCTTCTTTTATTGATTTTTATTGATTTTTATGCTGATTTTTCCCCTTTTTTCCGTATGAGCTTACCTGCGATAGCTTCTGGACACTTATAGATCATTAGGACTAAAGTGTTCTTAACAGAAACAGCAACATTTTTATAGTTACCTTATCCTCAGCGCTCCGTGTGTCTGTGGCCTAGACACAGCTGAAGCCTGATTACAGCGTCTGGGCACCGAGCA
>NW_005187413.1:5463651-5494387 GCF_000239375.1 Pundamilia nyererei
TTTTATTTGTTTTTGTTTCTAATGTCTCTGTAAAGCACTTTGAATCACCTTGTTGTTGAATTGTGCTATACAAATAAACTTGCCTTGCCTTGCCTTGATCAACCCCCATTGCTGCAGAATAGCTTTAAATTGTTAACCCATTTTGTGTTCCTGCAAAAGGCCTTTTTGTATAATTCTGAAATGTACATTATTTTTCAGTTTTGGGTAACCATACCTTTTTTTTTAACCTCTGGTAGTTAACCACTTACCTTTGTACCACTTAAAGCTAATCATTGGACTTGAATGACTTGAATTCCAATAAATACCTGCAAAAATTTGGGTGTTCTCAAACTTTTGACCAGTATTGTTGGCCATAGTAGTTGATGTCTTTAAAGTTAACCCAATAACCTTTTTCTTAAATGTTAAAAAGAGCAATTTCTTCTTAGATTTCTAAATGAACATCAAGAACAAATGATTCAAACTGAGCGAATTTAAATAGAAATATTTGGGGGAATCTATTACTCGGGATAAAAAATGGATCATTTGTTTATATAAGAGTTCTGTGAATTATGATATTACTCCCTTACTTTGTACTAATCTTATGTGACTGTGGTATGTGTCCCGCGCTAATCCAAATGAGTAAGAAAGCCCAAAACCTAATCAGCATGTCCTTGAAATGTTTCATTAGACTCATTATTATGTTAGCCTTTGTGAAATAAAACATTCAGCTTTAACTCCGCTTCTTTTACCCCCTAACTTAAGCCAGGGGGCCATGGGAAGGAATTGGGCTTGCCTGTTTACTGTAGCACCTCACTGACCTTGCCTCCCTCACAGTCCTGACAACTACATTATTGTTACTGGCCACTATTGTTCCTCCCCCCTCTTCAGCTCAAACAGCTAAAACAATACAACAGCCTCTGAGATTTCTGCAACTCCTCCAGGTTTAATGCATGTTTGCAGAAATCTGTAATCATTAGTAAGATATGAAGGTGTTCACCCCTTGCAGCTGAATGTGCTCTTTCTCTGACCTGAACTGCTGAGCTGAAATAATCAACTCATTCATGAGTCATTGTCATAAACTGAAAGGTTGGTTCGCTGTGTTGACATCAGAGAAATTTTTCCTTCAGAATCAGCAGCTGTAGAGAGGACGTGTGGCCAGTTCACCACAGCGTGACAGTCTGGTTTGGTTTAGCACTTCATGAGGAAAATTACCCTGTTGTAGCAGTCAACAGAGGGCGATAACACGCTACGTTTATGGAACACCAGGGCTCTCAGTCATGAAAAAAAACCCCATTATTTCCAGCAGTCAGGAACACTTGTTTAGGGAATAATTGTTTGGAAACATGTTTTTTGAACAGAACAAACGTTCATCAGCACAATGCACCTTTCATTAACCACTATTTATGCTGCGTTAACTTCTTCTAGGATTGTGTAGGTGTCTCAAAATGAAGACAGGTTGAGATTTGAGTGTCTGTGTCGTTCTGCCTTTTCATTGGGAGGTTGAGATTCTACTTGTGTATATACAGCTTGTGCAAAAAGAGAAAAATGGACTTGGTCACTCTGAACCTCTGGAAAAGCTTAGTTGTATTAAAGCCACATTGAGAAACTACTGGAAATAACCACATAACCACAGAAAGCTACAAATGGGGGAAATCTTAAACTCTGGCCTTTCTGAGAGCACATCTAATCTTCCACCTGGAATCCTTGATTCGGAAAAGATGCACCATCAACTACAGAAGGATAACTCATATCACTGACTGGCTCTCTCTAAAGAAATTGTATCCATTCGTCTCAGATTTTAACCTTGGAAAGCACACGATACTAATATACTAGTACATGAGTAAAAGATATTGTGAGAAGAAGGATTTTTAAAAAACTCTGACATGAAAGACAGAAACGCATCAAACTGTGCACAGACTACAAGGCAGCTGCCAGTAAGAGCCGAATTTACAAGAAAACCGCACGATACTTTGATGATAGGTCTGGGGGAGAAGGAGGAGGGGGTGGGTGGGTTTAAAAAGAGACAGAACACACAATAAACAAAGTGAAAATTGGACTCCATTATTAACAGTATATGTTTTTTTCTTTTCTTTAAAAATTCATTGGAGCAATGTGATCATTACCGTAAAATCTGTATATAGTACTCATTAAGTTCAGCTTTGTTTGTCCACTTGTACCATAAAAACTTGCAACTAGAGCATCATCTTAATTATTTTGTTGCAAACAGAGGAAATAAATGCATTAACATCTGAATGGAAAATATAAAGATAATTCCTGAAGGCAGTAAATGCTGGAAACTGGGGAAGAGCCTTAACACATGATATCTCACTGGTTAAAAACCCCCAAAAACAATAAAACAGTGTAGAGTAGGTGGGAGGGTTTTGTCCCCCGTTTCCTGTCCTTTAGCCAGTGGTTCTCAAACTGTGGAGTTGGCCGTGCTGAGAGGGGGGATTACCAAGAGGAAAAATATGGAGTGAAAATAAACTGAATGAAGATTCTTTTTTTAGTCCACAACAATAAAAGACAATAGCTGGTGCTGTTGTTACTGAACTTTTTTTCAGCTTTTGAGAGCTTACTTGCCTGAAAAAGACTGACCCACCACCACTGTAACCTAAGACCTTAAATCTATTATAAATATCTTTCTAATAATATTTAAAAATGTTTTATTTGTTTAAACATGTGCTTGTCTGCGCATGACAAACTGAAGAAATCCTGAGACATTAATACGAGTCCTTTCACTTGAGGAACTCGGGAATGTCAGGTATGTTCATTACCTGTACCTTTGTCAGAGTCACATGAGAGCTTAAATCAGGTTGCACTGCAATAATTTTACGTTAGCAAATGGTGCTGAACGGTGAGTGAATCACTTGGAAAAAATCTACCTGACAAAGATAAAGTCAGGTGAAGGATGTGATGAAAGCTTTGGCAATTAAACTACAAATCACACCATTTGAAAAATGCTGGCCGACATTTAGAATCACAAGACATTTCCACATTGTTTTTATTTGTAAATTTCCATCATACCATTTCCATGCTGGGGTGTGTCACATGAGTGTGATATAATATGGCACCACTTTAGTCATTTAAGAAACATATAGTTTCATCTCCGGGACCTGTAAAAACTGATGTGCTACAGAAAGTCACAAACGCACAAACACAATAAGATTAAAGCGCTTTCAAGAAGATGTGAACCTGAAGAAATCACGTATAACAGTCCATAAAACATTCTGATCCTTGCAGTAACTGACAAAGCAAACATCACAATTTATTAGGGCATTACCACATCAGTTTTTGTTATAAAATACAGGTCTGCTTTCTAGCTTTCTAGTTTTGTAATCAAACAAAGTCATCCATCCATCCATCCATTAGGTTTAATGGATGCTCCAATAATAACATATAAAAGCTTCCTTGTGCACTGTGCTCTTGTTTAAATTGCTTGGCATCAGTTCATAGGACAGCAGATGGATTGTGTTATAAGTGTTAAACAAGAAAATTGATGATGAAATATTGGCATAAAGCAGATGCAGGGAACTGTATTAGCCTGTGTTTTATTGCATTTTTACAATGGCTGTAATTGTTTTACAATAGAAACAGGAACTGTTGCTCCATAAAAGGCTCCAATCCATATAATTTCTTCGACTGAATGATTAAAATGTTTGCTTCACATGAACACGAAGGGCCTTAATTCCTTTGGTGTTTTCTGTGTAAACAACAGACTTAATAAAACACAGTCTTGAGAGCTCTGTTTGCCTTACAGTGGCAGGTGTATCACTTCAGAAACAGGGCTTGTTCAGAGGATGCACACATGTCAGGTATCACACACTGGTGGGAGTAGAATTCCTCTCTGACACTAAAAACAAAAGAGAATAATGAAAAATGAAGCTGCCGTATCTTAAGGAGCTCAAAGGAAAACAAAACTTCCCCGTGTAAATCATGAATGCTATCTTTGGACTTGGCTCTGTGTGGACAGAGAAGGGCAGAAATATACTTTCTGAAAATTATTTGGCCGATCAGCTCGGGAATCTTGGCAGGATTCAGTCAGCAGAGACCGGACTGCAACAAAGTGAGGATATGCTGACTCGACATAAAGAACAGATTTAATTATCATCATCATCAGCCATCCGAGAGGACCATCCGGCCCCAAGCCAGAAACCCCCACAATCATCTGCCAATTCAAAGGCTTATTTTTAGGGGCCAAACGTCCCCTTTATTCAGCTATTTTCTCACGTCCTCCATGCTTTGCTCTCAGCACTTGTGCCTGGCTTTCCCCTTTTACAACTCACAGGCATTCAGCCTGATCAGAGCTTGTAGTTGTCATGAGAAAAAGAAAGGAAATATTTGGATAACCTACTTAAAAATGTACAAATACTCCGTATAAGTGCCTTATGTGTATAAGGTTATTAGAGATTAGGCTGCGGAAAAAGAGGTTTTCAGCTTTTCTGTATAAAACTGGGTGGTTTGAGATGAAAAAAATACTTAATAATCATATTTTTCATGGTATTATCTACGTGAAGTAACTAAGTAACTAAAAGTTAATAATTAAACTAATACAATTTTAATGTGGTGTCAAACTAAATTACTCAAATTCAGGTCAAGTGCCTCAACTCTGCACTTGAGTTGTTGAGTAATTGGACTCTGTTCCATTGTCTGAATTCCCACACCCATAATGCAACACTGTCACTCTGAGGCAAGTGAAAACCTATTTGACCCTCACACCCTCATATTTCTAAACGTAATAGTTTTCCATGATTTGACATGATAAGAAGCTGAAGCAAGTTTAATGTCATGATTTTAAGAAGGAAGATCATTTAATAATTTGAAACAATTTAAACTTATGTTTGTGGTGTAACTAATGGTTTAAAGTGACGACAGTGAGTACAATTTGTACTGTAATTTGTATCAATTATATAGTACTTCATATATTTCAGTACTTCACAGCTTTATTGAGCTTTAACTTTTCAGGTAATTGCATTGGTTTCTTGGACTTAAAGAAACCAACACTCTCTCTAGTTTCAGTCTTGTTGCTACGATTGTATCATTCAGTAAGAGTAAGCAGCTGTTTTAGCGAAAACCTTCTTACCAAAGTGATATACATCTTTTTCTTTAGTACACATATGATTCAGCTATGGTGTCTTTTCAGAATCGCATCACATTTTCGGCTTGAGAACCAACCAATCAATCGCTGGTTTATTTCTTGCCATATTGTTTGAGTCCATGGTTTTGACATTTGACATTACATTTTTTTTCTTAGGTAAAAATGCATGCATCTTTCTCAGTGGATAATGCTACACTGAACCCACTGAACTGACCCAATGGCCAGAAACAAAGCTTAAGTTGTACTTAAATTCACCAGCTGAAGACAATAAAAGAATAATACTGATATAAAGGAGAACTTTGATTTTTTTCTAGCTACCTAATGTATTTCTATACCATTGGTAAAAACATACATAGATATAGGTTGAGGTCAAAAGTTTACATACAGTCATTAAGGGCATGAATGTCATGTAATTTCAGGCTTTCGCAGTGAGAGTACTGACAGGGGCTAGAAAGAGAAAGTGCATGTTTCCCATATAAAAAAAAGTATATTCTTTTCGTTGCTCCCTGTTAATTCCAGAAGTAAATTTAAAATCCTTCTCCTCACCAGTGTTGGTCAAGTTACTTGAAAAAACTAATTACTGATTACTTCCCCCCAAAAGTAATCCCGTTACTTTACTGATTACTTATTTTCAAAAGTAATTAATTACTTAGTTACTTTTTAAAAACACGATTTACAACCTGAAGAGGTGATAAAGCGATAGATCTTTCAGCCCAATTCTACTTTTTCTACATAATCCATCATACAAAATGTAATCAAATGGAAAAGTCTCTTTTTTTAAACTTGTTTTATCAGTTTTAATCTTTTAACTTTATGCATCAAGCAAAAATGTAATTATATGCAACATTCTCTGACTTGAATAAATTAGTTTAACATTTAAACCTATTTTCTACACATTCCAGCACATAAAATAAAATACTTTTTGTGTTTACACTCACTCTTTCAAATAGATGCAAGTAAAACACAGCAGAACATAAATAAAGTCAAAGACTCAGTGGTCCTGTTGCTCTATTTTCACCTGTAAAGCAGGAGTGGGGTAGGCGGAGGTTTACCCTGGTGTAGGTGTGCCACGGTCAGTTGAAGAATCTGTGAGTTTCCCATTACGTCGTTGCGCACTCGGTGCTTGCTTGGAAGTTTAGGGGTTTTTTTTCGCTGTAAAAAGAAGTTTTCTTCCCATGCACGATGGACTCTAATGTTTTTGTCACTTTTTATGGAATCAAACTCAAAGTAAGGTCAGTACTTCCACGCTTTAAACGCTGCACGCTCATACTCTCTCCCACAATCGATATGTGATCCATTGTTGATCTGCACACAGCTGTTGTCACTAACTGCGCACTCGCTTACGTCACTGTCATGACATTCTCGCAAAAAATCACGGTTTTAGTAACGCAGTAACGCAGCGTTCCTACAGGAAAGTAACGGTAATCTAATTACCGTTTTTGCAATAGTAATCCCTTACTTTACTCGTTACTTGAAAAAGTAATCAGATTACAGTAACGCGTTACATCTCTGCTCCTCACACACAAGGTCTTGGATAATCTCAAAGACCTTATAGTGCGGTATCTCCCCAATAGAGCACTTCGCTTTCAGACTGCAGGCTTACTCGTTGTTCCTAGAGTTTTTAAAAGTAGAATGGGTGGCAGAGCCTTCAGTTTTCAGGCCGCTCTTCTGTGGAACCAACTCCCAGTTTGAATTTAGGAGACAAGCACTCCCTCTGCTTTTAAGATTAGCCTTAAAACTTTCCTTTACAGTATGATAAAGCTTATAGTCAGGGCTGGGCCAGGTGACCGTAATCCTCCCTTTATTATGCTGGAATAAGTCTAGGCTGCTGGGGCCTTCCCATGATGCACTGTGTTTTGTCTTCACCACACTTTTTAACTCTCTATGTCTTTAATCACCATTTTGCATTTAATCATTAGTTACTCAATCATCTCTGGCTCTCTTCCACAATGTGTTTTTGTCCTGTCTTCTTCCCCTCAACTGCAGTTGGTCACAGCAGATGGCCCCGCCCCTCCGTGAGCCTGATTTTGCCAGAGGTTCCTTCCTGTTAAAAGGGCTCTTTTCTTTCCTACTGTCACTGTGTTTGGTCATAGTGGGTCATCTGATTGTTGAGGGTTTTTTTGGTGTTTTGTATTATTGTAGGGTCTTCACTTTACAATATAAATTTGGCGCCATATAAATACAATGAATTATAAAACTTGCTTCACTGTTGACGTAGACACCGGTGTTTCAGAATTTCCTGTTCATGGCAGGTTTGAGCCTTGGTGGTACTGGTTTGTTCTTCAACACCCTGACCAATTTCCTTTAACTTGAGGGGGATAGTTTAGGTCTTCTTCAAGGTCTGTGCAAAGTCGTGACACATCAAAATAACTTGTACTTGTGTACAATAGTTTGAATTGATTATCTTGGAATCTGCAGTTGTTTAGAAATGGCTCCAAGACACCTTCCCAACCTGTGTAAATCTAAAGTTTTCCCTCTTTGCTCTTTACTGAGTTCATTGGACTTTTTTTTTATTATTCTAATTATTAATCAGTCCATCAAGTTCTGTCAAACAAATCCTTTTTCTGCCAAAACAAAATAATTTGTCTGTGGTCTGGCATAATGAGAATTTAACAGGTCTAAGCCTTGTCAAGTCAAAACACATTGTTGAGTTTTCAGCATCACATTAAAAGATTTAAGCAAGTGTATGCATATATTTGAGCCAAAATAAATTCAAACTTGTGCACCCAATTCTTATTTTTGTAAGGTCAAAGGTCAAAGATGCATGTTGTACCATCAAAAAGAACAGTTCAGAGAAATTATTAAAAGCCACAAATTACCATGGCTTTTATGCTCATGATGAGTGTATGTAAACTTCTGACCACAACTGTATATTTTATAGTTTAAGGGTGTGACACATTAATAATTTAGGGTTATTTCCTGCCCACAACGACAGGACTGCGCTTGAGGGTAGTCAGAAAGAGAAAGAGCAGAGGCCACTGGTTTCCAGGAAACAGCTCATCAGCTGGATTATAAAGTTCCTATATACAAAAATACTACACGTATAACTAGTTATTACAGTACAAATAGCCCGTTTCTGTGTATGTGTAGGCATGTTAAGGAAGTAAAAAAGAAGAAAAATCATGGTTTTATTTCTCATAAAGAGGCAGGGTGTAGATGATGATCATAAGCATGTCTGATTCACTGACAAAAGTAGTTGTTTAACTGTTAAAGGCTGATAAATAAAGACTGAAGTTCATTAATTACATAAGAAAAATACCATATTTGTACACGGAGACAGATAACATTTTTATGTCTCAGTTTAACTTTTCAGTAGCATATGTTGTTTATTTTACCTGTTTAGTTTAAGAACTTATAGTATATTAACCAATGTTAACAGTGTTAACTTTGTAGGGACTGACCCCTAAGAGTGTTTTTTTGTCACCGAGATTAACCCCTTGCATGTGACCATGTGATCACACACTCTGTGAGCTGTTGTTTGGCAAAGAGCCAGCCAGTCAGAGAGCTTTGTGAAGTTGCGCCAGGCATCGAGTTGACCTGATGTCCGAGTGGGTTAATAATTGATGTCCTGAGTTTGACCTTGTTGTCGCACGCGATCCCATCTCAATCCTATTTTTCCAAGAATTTCTATAAGTTTCCCCCTGACACACACACACACACACACACACACACACACACACACACACACACACACACACACACACACACACACACACACACACACCTTTTTTGTTTTGTTATTGTCTGTCAAAACAAAGAGACAAAATGTAATGCCACCTAAAAAAAAGCAAAGAAAAAAAAAACAGAACCAAAAAAACCAGAACTCTAAAAAAGTAAAACCACTTCCCTGCTTGCTGTTCATATTTGTATCCACAGACTTTGGTCTTCCGGCACAGTGCAACATAGTTCATGTGTTGCAATCTTTCCAACAGGGCGTGTGTGTGTTTGGTAATAGACACCGAGGAGCAGCTGATGTAATGACTGTAAAACAGATTTCCAAGAGTCTGAATGACTGGAATGCCTTTAGGAAGTATAGTATTTAAAAATGGTTTTTGGTGAAACATGTGTGAGCAAGCTTCCACAACTTTTAAAGAAAAGACAGGCTTCAAGTAAAAAGTTAAAAAATATTTTATTTACATCTTCTTTATTCTGTTTTCCCCACAAACATATCAGTCCACTCTTTTTGTCTGCACAAACAACATTTGATGGATCAGATATAGTAGATTTGGTCCACACATACAAAATCATTTCTTAGCAAAAATTATAACTCAAACCAGTATTTTAGAATCTGAAATAAAACCAAGGCCAAAAAAATCAATTGTATCTGACAATTAAAAAAAAGTCATACCATACATGTAATATGTATAATATATATAATGTTTTTAAAATGACATTAACTTCACAAAAAACAAAACAAAAAACAGCTAAAGATAAACTCTTGAAGGCACAATATGGCACATACACTTTTATTTTTCAGCAAACAGCAAACATCATCATGGCAATTTGCATTTGGTCAGCTCAACAGTTTCTCACAGTTTCTGCAGGCGTCTAAAATATGTTAAAGGCAATAATCTGATTTCTGTTTTTGGTTAAAGCTGATTAAAAAGAGATAGCACCTTCACCCTGATGCCAAGACAGAAAAGGACTGTCTGAGCATTGCTTTAGCGTGTGTGTAAGCATTCATGTATTTGTGCGTCTTCACAGAGGTATTGAAGCACGTACACACTGCTGCTGGTGCTGCTTATGATGGCTGCAATTGACCGTGTAGATAAGCTGCACACGAACAACACATACTGTATTGTATGAGACATGGTGTCATATATTCACAGTGATACATTTCTCCTTGAGGCACTTGAAGCTGGCTGTGTTGAACATTCACAATTTTACCCTCGAGCTCGCCAGTAAGAAAATCCCCTCACTTTCAGTTTGTCCCAGACGCTACTTTTGGTGCAATAGGTGGTAGTTTCATATTTAAGTTGGCACCCTGCTCAGCAGAGGGTTCAGGCTCAGCAGAGGCTAAAATGACTGTGCACCACAAGTTATTCACATGCAGACTGTCTAGACAAGATCTAATACTCAGATTCTGCATTTCTTTCCCTGAATTCTGTTTTCCTCGTCTTCCTCATCTCTTTCTCAATTTCAGTTAGTCAGTCTGTCTGGCTACATGACTTTATAACCAAAACACATACACAGAGCACAAAGTGCTTAATCTCAACTCATAATTTTAAAAGCAATCTCTTTTCATTCTCTTTCATGGTATTGTGCAAAAGTCTTCAGTCACTCTCATTTCTCCATATTTTACTTTGAAGGAGCCAGAGTTTCCTGTAATTTGGTCAAGTGGTCTTGAGCAATTGTTCTCCAGGTTTTCTGAATTTCTTTAGTTTTAGTTCAAGTTTTTCTGTAGACATTGACTGCTTTGTCACTCATTTGTAGTCCAGTCATTATACCTGGTTCTTTTCAGAGGAATGTTTTTGTTTTGTTTGTTCAACACTTACTATTGAGGATTAAAAAAAAACAACAAACTGTAAGGATAAGCAATTGTCTACTTTACAGACAAGTTAGCAAACAACCAAGAAAATGTGTCTTTAGTCACTTTGCTACCAGCAGCCCGTTGCAAAAGTGCATAATTTATTTAGTTGAATGTATAAAAAATGCTAAAGGGAAGTTTGACAGGCATAAAATAAAATTCAGCACCAAAGTGATGCCAAGAGTGCTGTTAGCTGAAAGCTTGGCATATCTTAGCAAACTGTGCAGTATGTCTTTAAAAACTTTGAAGAAACAGAACAAGTGGAGGACAAAGGAAGAAGTGGCAGGCCTAAAAAACAGCAGATGAAATGTATGTTAAGAAATAGGAAAAGACCAGCAAAGACCTGACACAAGACCTGAGAGATGCATCTGCACCTTCAGCTGATCCATCTACTGTTCAGTGAAGCCTCATCAGAAATGGCCATCATTGAAAAAGACTTTCTTAAGAAAGGGGAACAAGGAGAAAGTTACACAAAAAACGGACTGAAATCCAGGCAACCAGTCTAATGGAGTGATGAATCCAAACTTAAACTTTTTGGTTCAAATCATTGTCCTGTCAGTTTGTAGATCAAGACAGAGGCACAACAGTGAATCTTTAAAACCACCTGTAAAACACGTCAGAGGCTCTGTCATGGTTTGGGGCGACATTTCAGCCAATGGTGTTGGAGGAGATGTTGTCAAAACTGAATTTTGAGCGCAGAGAATTACGCTCAGATTTTGATCTACCATACAAAGGCACCTAGAAAGTGTTTGATTGGCAAAGGTTTAATTTTACAGCATGACAATGATCCCAAACACACTGCCAATGTAGTAAAAGCATACCTGGATAGAAAAACACATGATTGAACATCACCACATTATCATGGACTATTCTCCCCCAGAGCCCTGATCTTAACATCACTGTAGCAGTGTGGGATCATGTTGACAGAGAATGGAACAAAAGGCAGCCAGCATCCAAAGAAGAGCTTTGAATGCCCTTCAAGAAGCCTGGAGAGCTATTCCAGAGAACTACTTAAAGTACACACTCTGTTTTTGATTTATATAACGTATTCCCATGTGTGTTTTCAGATGTTTCAATAAAACTGCTAACCTACTTCTTAAATCAAGGGTGACTCAAGACTTTTGCACAGCACTGTATTTTTCTTCACCCCTTTCTGTACTTGTCCTCTTCTCCTGTTGAATTCTAATACAAGTCCTTCATGATCTCCTGCAGCAACGGGTGCAAGCACATGTCTATCTCTGTCTTTTTAAGCAGCTGGATGAGATGGACGTGATCGGTGACTATCTGACGCAGGTCTGTCATCTTCTGGAGCAGCTTGGCAAACAGCTGCAGAGAGTCTGGATGGTTTAGCTTCAGCTGCAACTCCAGTGAATGAAGCACCGTCTCCTGAAGCTGCTCGATGGGCTTCACATTCAGCAGGCCTGGCCGGTCTGGACACATTACAGAGATAAGGAGGATAAATGAGAGACTGACCACAATATATCCAAAATCCATTAAAACAGGTAGATGAAAATTTAAATTGCCATAAGAAGAGAAATAAAACCGATAGAAAATGACCTAAAGTTTAAAACTTACGTTGGATGGAGAGGTGCAAATAACTAAACATTATCCACATTCACTGGCAGAAAACATCTCAGTTTAAGTTAAGAATACTTATCTCGATTTCAAGAGATAATATTTGTCATTTAGGTTAATATTTAAATAAAATGTTTAATTTTAATCATCATGCTATCCAAGGTCAGGTTTTTATCAAGCAGCACTATAATAATCACCAATACTAGACTAAGCAGTTAGGATCTGTTGACATAAGAGGGTGAGGCTCAAGTGTTCACAAGCTGGTTTGTTAACATTTTAGATTTTAAACCCTTAGGTCCCTGCTTGCTTTACTGTGATATTACTAGAACATAAATGTTTGTTAAAAGATGTCAAAGTTGTATAAAAACGACTCGACTGAGTGATTGTTAGTTGCTCATGTGGTTGCCAGTGAAACCTCACCTTTTTTTTCTCTTTAAGATACAGTGAGTCAAAATGTTGTCACCAACATGCAACTTGCTGTTTGTAAATCTCCCTGCACGTGATGCAGTTGCTGTTTACTGCCGTTCTGCTAGACTCCCTTCCCAAAAACATCCAATACATCTATGAGTGGGCCGAGGCTGGCCGGAGATAGTGTGTTAAACACAGAGAACTGATAACTTGGATTTACTTGGAGAAGCTAACTATGTTAACTATGTTACTTTATATACACATGGATGTAAATTAAATTCACGTTGTCTGGCAGAGGCACAGCGATAACATGAAATAACCTTGGAATCATGATTTTTTTTTTAAATATTTAAAATAAAAAAGTATTTTTGTTTCATTTTTGCCAAATATTGAGCTGAGAATGGGGTCGCCAGTGTTGTATTTGTTTAATATATCGGTAAGGAAACAGGAAGCGGTTAGCTTAGCTCTGTACAGAAACAGAAAGGCGTAAAAATGAGATTGCACAAGTGGTTTTATTGGTAGGTGATCATGGTATTCTTACTGTGCTAAGCAGCTGACACAGTAGTGCATTAGTAGATGCTACATAGAACTTTGCAGACCCACGTATGCGTGTTGTAGCTACCAACAAGGGGGCAATGTCACGCATATGTGGCGCACGCTTAGTAAGGTTTGTAAGGCTTAGTAAGGCGTCTGATTGGCACAAGTAATAGCCAATCAGACGCTCTGACATGAACATCTACGACCAGTTTGGACTCACCAGTTAACCTAGCATGCATGTTTTTGGGCTATGGGAGGAAACATGTACAGGGAACACTCCACACAGAGAGGCCCAGGGTGACCAAGAGGTTCAAATGATCTATCTTCTTCCCGTGAGGCAACAGTGCTAGCCACTGCGCTGCACCACCCAATGTGACCAAGATTTGTAGTGAAGTCAAACCATGTGTTAAAAACACTGAACTGTGCACTGCAGCTACTCTCGGTGCTGGCTGATCTTTGATGGGTTTTCTGCATGTGTTAAAGACAATTTTTCTACATACACTTAACGTATTGCTACATGCTGTTGTGCTTTTTTCTTTTTTTTCTTTTTTTCGGGGGGTTGCACACATGCAATAGCTTCCACTGATTACATTTTCACAATCCCTCTCACTGTGTAGCCAGCCATGATTACCTCAATAAGGAACACTGCCAGAACAGCTATTTCTCCCTGCTTCCAGCTGTTACGCAAAGCAAGGTTAAGCTGTGTGCAGTATCACTTTAATAGACAGATATTAACCGATAATGGTGTCAGTCCTGTTAACTAAAGTCTAAACTCAGACTACAGACGTTTTAAAATCCAAGCCAATTTTGCAATTGTTTCATCGTGCACATACAGAAAACAATTATTAGAAATATTAGGCCAGAGGGAGCAATGTGAGTGATCTCATGTGGTTGCATTTCCAGACTAAAATGGAGACTGTGGTGCAATCGCTTGCTGTAATGTTAGCAATAGCTTGCAATGAGAAAAAAATCAGGCGGCTAATAAAACCTGGATGACAAAGTACTTGGGTCGATGTGGTCAGCAAGGGTTATTTATTCTTGAACGAGAACCCGAGGCGAGATTTTAACTGTCAATAAAATCTGTCGACACCATTAGCCGCCCCCAGGCTAATCTTATGTATGCAATCATGCTCTTGCCATATATGGAAAAACGGTTCATTCAACACATCAGTGCAACAGATGCCATGTTAATCATGTCTGTATACCTGCAGACGCTTTCTTTTATGAGTATATTAGCACCAATAAAGTGCTGATATACTCATAATCAAATCTGAACTCTAAACGTCCAACAGTGGACGTAATGAATCTGTGAGTGTTTTAGGAGGTTTAAGAGAAGTGCTCCAAACCATTCACATATCCAGATTCCTCCTCCGAAGGTCAGGAGAGGTGAACTGGGGGCAGAAAGTAAAACAAGCAATAATAAAAACACTCACCCCCACTGAGAATGATAACAGCCAGAAACAGGGCCATGTCGCTGTCGTCCAGCTCCAGCGTGTTAAACTTGACGGAGAATTCAAACTTTGGTTCCATCATTTGACAGAAAGGTTTCCTGAGACTCTTGAGGAACTCCCGCGTCATAAAAATCTGTCCATAGGAGATGAGGGTCCCATCTTTGTTCATCAGAGGCGACATCATGATGATCAAAACCTCAATCACACCGTACTTCAGCAAAGTAACCTGAAAATAAAGAACACAATGATTGTATCAAAATCTGGCAAGATCTTTAGTTTAGTAGAAATGATAGTCGGGTCGTAACTTCATTTTCATTCAAAATCTAGAACTGCAAGCAGCAATGAGCTTCGCTAACCATTGTGTCGACTTATTTACGTTGATCATTTTCTGAATGGAAATTGTCCAAAACTGTTTATTTTAAAGTTGTTTTAGAACAGAAAAAATCTTCCACAACAATCAGGACCGAACGGATGAACCACTGATGAATCTCACCTGATCATTTAGATCCAAATCGACAAATCCAGGGATACTTTTGGCAAACTCTGTCACTTCTCTCACTGCTTCTGCTGAACGAGACTGACAGCTCTGGAAGAAACGCAGCTCCACAGTGTCTGCTTCTCCCTGTCCACCGAAGACTGCCATTCTCATAACCTCACTCTCTGACAGTGGGTGCGTTTCCGTGTAGCCTGATATGTGAGAGAAGGTACTTAATTTAGTTGGAGGAGTACAAGAAAAACAGAGAAGCTAACTATATAAGAAGCTAAAAATAACTTAACAAAGAGTTAACAGATAATTGCTGAATTTTGTGTCTTTCTAGATCTCTCGATCCTCATCCATCTCCATTTTTCTGCAAGACTTTTAGAAAATAACAATACAATTATCGACTGATGAAGAGAATATGACAGAAGATACAGAGGTACCATTGAGAATAGGTAACATAATTTATCAGCACCAGTAAAACTGGACTTGAAAAATGTAAAAACTGCACTTTTCTCCCCAGAAAAACTAATGCAATGAATTGGGGTTAATATGTGTGCTTTAATAATTATCTTGATTATGTGAAAACAAAAAAAAAACATTGACAACACTGGGTGAAACTGGTAAATGAAGAAGTTTGAATAGTTGGGATTTTCATTTTAAGGAGCTTGTCTGAGTTTCAGCCTTTGTTTTGTATATTTTGAATTGCTATTACTATTAATTCCAATGTAAAAAAATTTTTTAATGTGGAATAATAGGAACAATATCTTCTGCATTGCTGTAGCTAATTGCATTCCTAAAACTAAACAGAACAATAACAGACAAACAACATGTTTTGGACATTGCAACAAAAGGTGTTATTTAACAGAGTAATTTGATACTACCCACCTCCGTGTACAGGTGGAAGAGCGGAGGTCTGGTGCTGCTGCTGCTGGTGCTCTGGGACTGGTATCTGCTTACAATTAATGAACTGCTCTCCTTCCATTAGAGACTTCATGTCGTGGATGACAAAAGGCTACAGGTAGAGTGCAAGGAAAATTTTGGGAGAAGGCAGAAGAAAAGGAAAAAAGAAAAGAAAAAGAGAAAAAATTAAGTTGATTATAGGTCTTCTGAGGACATTTAGTCTCATCTGTATGATGAGGCAAATAAAGAAAGTCTCAGCTGCAGGCCGACACAGAAAAAAAACATCATTTCCAGGTATCTGAGCAAACTTACGCTTACTTTAGTAAAACTAACATGCACTGGCCTGAAACATGAATGCTGCTATTCACACACATAAATCATTATTGTAGTGGGAATAGAGGGAATTAAAGCAGGAAATTCTCTAGAAGTTGTGAAATGAACAACCCATTTCCTGCGTGAGTGAATGAAACTGAGTGGGGGGAGTGAAATGTCTTTATGTGCTCACTGTGCAGGAATCTGTTTGTTAGTTTTGTCTTTACACAGCAATTGTATGTATGTTGTTCAGCGCAAGCACAACGAGCGCCTCCATTTTCTTATAAGTGCCAGCTTTCATAAAATTTCTTTCAACACACTCAGGATTTCTGCTATAAACATATAGGCTAAACAAATATAGTCTATATGAAGATACCTTTAATCTATTTGTGCGACTGCATTGCTACGTTTTAGCATTTGCCACTAGCAACATTATTAAATGTGCAAAAAGAAAAAAACACTATACTGGGTAGCTTTGTTGGAAGCTAAATTGAACTTGTGTGAACATTATGTATAACAAAGAAATCAAACCTCCATTTTATCTGAAGCACTCATACAACAAGGTAAAATAATAGGTATCTTGCACAGAGACATTGTAGCTCCGATTCCAAAATAATTGAGCAAAACAATGATGGTTTTCCAAGGTTAAGGAAAAAAATCGCTTCCTTTATCGCACATGGTGTGTCTGGAGTTCCGGTGCAGTTAAACACTGATTACACATCAACTCATATCAAGGTTCTGCTTGTTAAAAAATATAAATATTCTACAAAACGTTAAAATCATTGACTCCCAATTTGCTTTAGCAGGATTGCTTTGGTTTAGTAAATAACCAAGCAGTCCCTCAAACAAAGAGATGATTTGGTGCTATTTGGCTGCAATCACCACGATGAACAGTCATAACAAGCAGACGAAAGAGATGCGGCGCAACCTTGAGCTGAGAGTTATCCGAGAACACGAGTAAAAAACCAAAAACTAAGAATCTCCTTCTACATTTTAAGAATATAATACGCTCAAAGTTTTTAATCCACTTTTTTATTCTGTGAGGGAAAAAAATCAAAGAAGATGAAGTGATCAGGTTTCACAGAAAAGCCTACAAAAACATACACATTCACAAATACTGGAAATATCTTCATGCTGATAGTTTTTAAGCATGTTTTTCATATTCTCAATAATTAACCGTCATTTGTCTGGAAACAGACAATTGAATTTTTGACCTCCAGTGACTCATCTCACATCTTGTGACACGATCCTGTGTTTTTATCGGTTAAAACAAACTGTCCAGTGTGCACCATGGGCGTATTAGTCAAACAGCATCAGTACCAAGAAAAAGAAGAAGAAGGAACAATGGTTACTGGTACACACGTAGAGCATATGCATGTACCAGTAGAATTTGCTTTTTAATTTTTTCCGCTCCACTCCTTAAAGCCCAGCAAAACCAGTATGATGACATGGCTATGCATCAATGTCAACTTAAAATTACATTGGATTCTTGCAGATATGTTGGTCTCTGCTGATTGGTTGGAGAGACTAAAATCAAATCCCCAACTGAAACTACTTACAGTTGGAACAATGAATGATAATGCAAACACAGCGTAACAGGCTGACGGTACTATCTGATATCAAACCAACTCCATAATCTTCAGATCACATATGTATGTCTGATTAAAGAAATGTAGTTGCCACACTCAATGTAATATTACTAGTACTACTATATGAATAATACACAGACAAAGCAACTTCACATATAGGAATAGCGGCATCATAAGGAGAAAAAAGGGAGAAAGCTGATGAATTAAAAGCAAAAATAAAATAATGCAAAGTGGATAAAAATATTCACTTGAGATCTATTTTATGTTCTGCTTGCATGCTGTTTGATTAGGTCTCTTTGGAAAACTCTAAACTCTAAATAGCTTCTTCCATTCAACTTTTCTAAATTTCCAAATGTCTTTATGAAATCATTTGATGTTTTAAGCAGGACTGTCGAAGCCATGGCTGTAAAAGAAAAGACTGCTAAAAGCAACACCACCCTGTTCTGTAGTTTGACCATTGTAACCTGAGATATTTTCTAACAGCCAAGACATGTTGAAACCAGTCCATCCACTTTTTGAGTTAACACAGCAGCAACAGCCTAAATCGCGTCATCTGAGTCAAAACTGAGCGTGCTCACAGGAATTTATGCTGACAAATGTTAAAAGACGTGCTGAGTAAAAAGGTTTAAAATACTTAGAGTTTAAATCATATTAATGGTGTAGCATTAATAACAATTCTAACTAAATTTAATTCTTGTATAAGTGAAGGTAAAGAGTAATAAAGCAGTAAGGCTTTTTCTATGTCCTACTTCTGAATTTTGGTAAAATACTGCATGAAGTTATGGATTTTTCACCCTGGCCTGTTCAGTATGATCTTGACTCTGTTTAAAGTCATCCTTGCTTGTGATAGTTTCCAGAATGGGAGATATAAAAAAAAAATATAGGTCAAATTTGTGCTGTAGATGTCGTTCTTAGTGGAGAAAAAGCAAACAGGAAAGAGAAACTGGCTCAGTAGCTCTCATCAGCGAGATGAGAACGTTCAGTATATGTAGATGGTTGATATATCCCTGGAATGCAAAGACAAGTGAAACCACATGCACACCTGCAAATATCTTATCAGTTCAAATGCTGGTCTAATATTAAGCAGCAGTGCTCATATACAGTTTTTTTCTGATCTATTTTCTGTCCTGAGAATGCCAATGTTGAGCGCTATCTGTCTGCTGATTTTGTACGCATCCGAATCAAAGCAAATGAGAATTTAGAGAGTGCTGCTTACCACGTTGTCTCCGGTCTTCCCAGAGAGGATGGCCCTGGCCTTGGCCTTGGTGAGAGGGAAGTATTTCAGATAGGCCTCGTACAAATGCCGGGCCAGAGCCCTCAGATCTGCTGCCTCCGGGTGCATGTGCTCCATGTCAGATGAGAACTCGGCTAGCAGTTTTTCCTTCTCTGCCTGAGGCATTCGGCCAAAACGAATAGCTGGGAAAGGAAACAGAAGAACACTCTGGTGAACCATGAAAAACAGACATAATCACATGTGCACAGCAAATACGCAAAACCTGAAGCCTGAGTCAATTTATTGGAGTCACGCGACCTCAAAAGTCCCAGTTTGAATTAATACCATTTTGACTGACATTTCGACCTTAAACCACGTGTTACCATGTGCTACTTCACTTCTACAAAACACAAGTTAGGCTGAAAAGTTGAATAATGAATTCAAAGAACATGGGGAACCCTAAAAAATATTTCTAAACTACATTTTTCCTTTAGTAAACTAGCTTTAACAGAAGTAAAACACTATTTATTTGTGTATCAGATTGTAACATCAAGTACAATATGCTCATTCATGTGTAGCCATGTACACATGAATGAATCCCAGCCTTTTCCCGCTCAAAAAGGTCATTTTTGGAAGTGACTACATGTGATGGATTAGCTTACACAAAAATAAATCTGTCTTGTGATTGAAATCCATTCCCTGTTATTTCAGACCAGTTGATAAACAATATTCTACGTAAGTAAATGAAAAATTTAAAAAATTGACTTTATTAAAAGCTGGTAATTTTTTATACTTATATTGAAGTCACTGGAGTACAATATCTGCTTAAGTAAAGGCTTTAAATACCTTTTTCATCACCCCATTTACCTTCTGTTAGAATGTTTAATTTCTTTATCACATCTTTAATATTTGATCAATGAGCAATGAATCAAATTGAACAGCTAATGTCAACAGAATTACCCATCTAGAGCAAACACACAAGATTTTACAGCACACTGAAGCACTACAAACCCCAGTGAACAAAGAATGAAATGTAAATGTGGGACATTTCATTTGAGACAGGGGACGTGTTTCTTTTACCTGATATGCAACAACGCCAATGTTAGGTAACTACTCTTTAAACCGTTGCGATGTCACAATATTTCAAGCGTGGAGTTTAAGTAATGGAAAACTTGTCCGAGTTGCTCTAATAACTCAAAGATTTCTGAATGTTAAAAAGTCACATGAGTCATATGACTCATGGCTTCTTCAATGAAAGGGAAAATCCAGTGGCATCAAAAGATGACAAATGATTCTGCTGTGATTTTTGAGGTGTGTCTTATGAGGCAATTAGAACATTTTGTTGACTCTGATATTGTGTACGGACCGATGTTTTCACAGCTCACCGAAAGATGAGTCGTTTGTTGAATAGGTATTTATTTTAGGATTCAGCTAAGATAAATATATTCTCTTGTAAATGAAGCATTGAGTCTCAGTGGGACTACCTGTATAAAAAAAGGTTAAATAAAATAAAATATAATAAAAACAGACCTGAAATGTAACAGCTTTCATTGCATTAATGTAATTTTCACAGAATGCAAAATTATTTACCTCCTGATAAAATTATGTGTATTTTATGCCCCTTAAATAAATATATTGATTATATTTCATTTGATCAAAAATATACCTGTATAAAATTATCTTATATTACTAGAGTTGCATTGCACTTTTCAAATTTTATAGTCAGCCTCTATTTTATGCTGAATGTGACAAAATGTTTTACAAGCTGACAATTTCTCTGAATACTACGTGTCAGTTTTAGACTTTGTAACTTTGTAAAGCAGTAAGGTCTGATATCTGTCAATGAATATAAAATGCAACCCATGTTTTGTAAAATTAGAAACAAAATAAAAACAACACATAAAAAAAAGACAAAAACCCTGCAAGATGTGACTTGTGAACCCCCACAGAAATAAATGGTCCACTGGCGGCTGAAAGCAGGAGGTAACGGCACATCTATCTACCAGCATTCAAGTGAATGCTTCCCTTGCCCTGCTGCGTGTACATGAAAGCAGCACTGTGGTTGTAACATGGCTGATGTGGATGTCTTTTTTTTTTTCTTCTAAGAAATCTGACACCAAGGTGTGACCATTCTTTTTCTGTTAGTGGAAGTCATTATTCCTTATTTCCATTTCATTCCCAGCTCTGAATTTACTGCAGTGTGTACGTGATTATGTAATGCTGACTGCACACCCTAAGCAAATGCATACAAACTAAAGTGGCTCTACCACCGGGCACCGCGCCAACGGCAGTGACACAGCAAACTGGAGAAATCAGTTCAACGCAAGTCAATCATTGATTAAACAAAAACCCACACAACTCCAGCTATACCTATTACACCAGAGTGATATCAGAAAAGGTGGAGGTAGAGAGAAAGACGCAGAGATAAGCAACAGCAGAGTAGAAAAAAACATATATCTATTGATAGCAGATGCTCATAATGTTGTTGAATTTAAGTCACTTCTAAGATTAAAGTGTGACGAGTCCAGCCGACTTTTGCCATGATGACTGACAAAACCTTTCGTGCTAACCGGCACCAGCAATAAGGTCATTAGTTAGATAAAGGAGACATGGTTTAAAAAAAAAAGCTTGAATCAAGAACCTTTTGGTCATGAAAGTGTGAGATTGTAATGTATAATTACTCTGACACCAAACTCTTAGAGATAAGATCACATCTGCGTTAATGTGATGTCGTTTTCAATAAACTACAGTTACAAGCTGCCAAGTAGGAAAAGCCTGTTTCCTCAGCCTCTGAATCCAGCACACAGATGCCACGCACCTATGCCAGTGTTTTCAGTGATGAATTGAATTACTGAACCATTGTCAAATTTGTGCAGCATCTTCCTCGGGGTCATGCTGTAACGCTTTGACTAGAGGTGGTATGTAAACCTAGTAGGTGATAAACCTGTTGTAGAAGTTTGGATATAAAATCTGTCCCCACCTCTCTATGCCTACCTAGAAAAAAAAACACAGCAGATAATTTGGCTTTTACTCATCACAGGGGCAAAGCTTTAGGACAGTGGGCAGCACAGTTACAAATGACTAACATGTAACAGTTACCAGACTAATATGTATGAGTTACCAGGTGAGCTTCTTTCAAGGGATGACTTAAACCTGTTCCTGTTCTTACAATCGGTGTATTTATGATGGGCAATGGCTGAACTGGGGAACTTATTTGGTGGAGGTAAGCTGCTATGTCTGACAGACTGGACAAACCCCAAGATGGCCTGCCCAAGGTAGCAAATAATCAAGCTATGGCCTCAGTCTTGGTAAAATATGCCATTTCTCACTATTTAGGTTGCATCTGACCACATATGCAGTCTATGGTCAGGATTGCCTCCTGCTCTAGCCCACTGGCTAAGTAAGCTGTGGCACCTCCACCATCATCTACCACTTCATTAAAATCATTCTTTTCCCCCCCCCACCTTTTAATATTCACCTCACTCTTCAGAGTCAAGACTCCTGACACCAAAGAGGCATCAGGCTGTAATAAAATTTATTCATCAACTTTTTAATATTTACTATTAGAGCAGAACTAACAAAACCACTAAATGCAGCTAGTTTCCTTTTTATCTGGAATGGCTTAAGTTTGTAACAAAACCAAATGAAGAACTATCCACAAAGCAGTCTGTTTACATATGCTTTAAATGACTACACATATAAGAAATGACTAAACTCCCCCGGTATGTTACTTTGGTTTGTCCCTGGGCCTCGTAAGCAGGTGACTGAGTTGCTTTTTCTTACATCCTGTTAAAGAAACACTGAGTACTGTTAACATATATATGTATATATATATAGACACACTCTTTTAATGCACTATACAACAGAATTTAAGTTGTGAACAGTTCTGATTAAGGCTTTCTTTTCAACTCTGGTAGATGGCCATCTCCTCTGTGTTCATTCACCTTCCAGTCCAACTGCCCCTTAAAAAAGTGCCACTTAAAAAATGCAGCACAACGATACCGTGCAAGCATGCCAGTGTTTTCAGTGGTTTGTCTAATTAAGTCTTAAGTGCAGCCCCCATTAATTTACCTGAGAAGCAGGATTATTCGGAGCTCTTCAAAGATCACTTTGTTTGCTTTGAAAGGGGGAATTCTGCTTGTTTCTAGAGCAATATGGCCAAATACAAAAAGGGTAAGCTTCAGCAAGTGCAAGGCCAATGACAGGGCAGCAACAACATCAGTGTTTGATAAAAGTTGTATAATTTACCATCATGCTTTTGTTATTTCCTGTTCTGTCAACTTCTTGCCCACTTGACCACAGAGTTCAGTGTAGCCACACTTCCACTAATGTATGAGAGAATTTCCTGTCGCTGTCATTGCTTTTTTCTTCTTTTTTTTTTAACCAGTAGTTGTGCAACAGGCAAACCTACTTCATCAGAGTGCTCAAATCTGTGTTTGCAATCGACAGGAAAGCTATTATTTTGGTGGTGTTACAGCCACCAAAATAATGGCTAATGCATGCTCACTATTTATTACAAATTACATAACCCACACACTTTTTTCAGTGCAAATGGGGAAGCGATCTTTGTGGGAAGCAGGGCTTTCTGACTTGTCATGATTTGCAGAGTTATTTTAATTTTACGACCTCACCGAAGTGAGTATGCTACAAGTGCGCCGAGGAGGGAAAGAGCCATAACGTGTCCAACCCTAACAGGTGCAACAAATATAACAGGAGAATCAGGAAGACATCAATCAAACATAGCCAGAGTATACTTATTTACTCACGAAGTTCATAATGAAACACAGCTGAGGAGGTGGAGTCAGGTGTGCTTGTTGATGCTCCTGACTGGACAACAAAAGCTAACAAAACAAAACTATTCTAAAGCGACGGATGAAAGAAGAGATTTTTTTTCTTTTGAAGTAGACGGTTTCTCTGCATATTGTACTTCTGTGGAGTAGTTTGCAAATGGTGAGGTCATCTAAGAGCTGTTTACTTGTATCTCTGTAAAAAGCTCTACGTACAAATGTCTGGTACATGAAAGGCAAACATATGTGTGTTTTCATTTTTTTCTAAATTGTACATGCAGTTTTTAAAAACTTAAAAACTCTTTTAAAAAAGACCCACTCACGTGGCTGATGTGCAAACTTAGTGCACACAATCAGCCAAATGCTTGTGCGAATAAAACCGAAGCTGGCAACTTTTCACACATTCAAACAGCAGCAACGCTGACAGAATTGCTATAACACATTTTTGATGATATGCAGTGAAAACAGTCAGGCTGTGAGTAGCATGCCTCTGATAGGTGTGCTACTCGCACCTATCATATCTGTCACTATCAGGCCTTTGTTGAATAAAGCACAAAGGCAGGTCAAAATTTAGAACTTTTGATAGGCGTTATAGTTAGCTATACACCAGAATCTCATCTTTGAATTTCTACTGTGATATGAATCAGCTGGGGGGTGGCGGGTACACACTGCGCGAATGATGGGAACTAAAACATGAACCAAGATTTGCAACAATGGCCAAAGACCACAGATGAAAGAATTGGCAACATCTAAGACAGTGATATAGATTTCTGCACACATTACTATGACACCTCAAAGGCTAAATTGGAAGCAGTGTGGTCAACACGCATCTGCGGCTCTCAAAGGGCATAAGTACCCAGTCCGAGAAGAGGCGCTTCCTGAACCTCAATTTCAAAGAAGAATCAGTCTTTTTACCTACATCTGCTTATTTATAGACATATAAATAGGGGGTTTCATTCCTGTCTGAGGGATGGATGTGAAAATGAAAAAAAGATTGAATGCACAGAAGCTTCAACTTTTTTTTTAGTTCATATTTGAGTTTAATGAAAAATACGACCCAGGCGTGCTCTGACTGTGTGCAGACTGTCATGAAAATGTGTGTATGAATGCCACCGGCTTACCGTTGTGTGACATCCCGACGTTGAGGCACTTCTGGAAGCGACAGTATTGGCATTTGTTACGCGACTTCTTGTGAATTCGACAGTGAAGATCACAGTGATCGTACACCAGCTTTAACCTGATGGTGCGTCTGAAGAAACCCTGTGAAAAAGAGGAATACGATTAGTACACACGTAGTGACTTCAGTCCTTATGGTTGCTCTGCCTACTCTTTTTCAAATAAGCCCTATTCTAATGCATATTTTTATCCCTTCATCAAAAAGGATTGAGGGGCATAAAAAAGTTTTAACATTTCATTTAATAATTCAAATTCTGAATCAAGTTAATTGCTGGAAAAGTAGCTCAACGCAGTGTCTACTGACTGACAAATACTGATAAGACACCTGGCTCTTTCTAATCTGTATGGAAGCCAATCATTGGGCCAACAAGTCTATTCAAAAGTTAACTGTGCAAATTTACACATTATGTCTTCAACCTTAGGACCAAAGAAGCTTATCTCACCTATTAATGTGTAGCCATGGTCAGACTTATAGTATACATTCCTACACCCTGAGCAGTGTAAAAGGAGAACAAATCCTATGGGCTGCAAATTTCTGAAAGGCAAATTTTCAGTGAGAATAAAAACTGACATCAGGACTTTGTCCGAAGGCTTTTCAAATAAGCATCTACATTCCTACGATCCACAGATGTTTCTTTTTTAATCGTAGGTTATTTATAGAAGAAGGAAGTTAAAAGGGGTCAAGACTCCACCTCAATAAAGAATGTTTTCTGTTTTAAAACAATTAAGTGTTTGCCTGCTTGGCTGACCCCCCTCTTCTTGTGAGTCTCCCCTGAGACATCAGCAGAACAATAACTACTCTCCCTCACCTTCATTCAGCCCCTGACGGAACAGAGTGACAGCTTATGGCGGCAGAAAAACAGAGACCCTTGTTCCGCAACAGTGTCAAAGAGCTTCTGTTTTAACACTGTGGTGGAGTTCAAGGTGACTGTCAGTGGTCGTGTTCTTTTTGATTGTTTTTACAATGCAAGCTGCAAAAAAATATACTGTCAGCATTATGTCGTTCAGTACGAGTCCAAATTTTATAAGAAAAGCTGGTCGTTTGAATAAATCATGCGTAGCTTGCGGCTCTGTTCATTCTTCTAGGGTGGTAGGGTTTAAGCCAACCAAAAACAAATCCACGGTTACGATCCACTGGAAGGACGTTTGTGAGGCAGGCAAACAAAGTGAGTCCACGAATTAGTGAAAACTCTTATTTTGAAAAAAGGCCCCCTTCTTTGATCAGCCCTTTTTCTCACACAGTATTTCATACTGAATGAATATGGCATGACTATTTTCTTGTGTTCATAAGGACACATTCACCCTTTGAATTTAGTCATTTGGATTATAAATCCATCAATAACTGTCATGAAACAGATATGCGGGTCTGTAAGTTTACTTTCACGGTCTGTATTCACATGAAGCTGTTCACTCCTTGGAAGCTTCGTAGCTTCACCTTGACGAGCGATGAGGGCACCGAGGCCACTGAGTGGTATCAGTGGCCTTGTAACAGTAAGCACTGTACTGTGCACTGTGTGTGTAAGAATAGAGACGAACATATCTATAGAAAATAGACTCTGCTACCCGTGGAGGCAAAACCTCACTAAGACTAAACTTGGCTTGGTAGCTTGTGTTTACTACATGTGATGTCAGCCTGAAATGAAGTTAATCGTAATGAACAAGGAATAAGTCACCTATTAAAATGGAAAACTATTAAACCAGCATAAATGAGCCACACAACCAGTGTGGCGCGGGCTGTAGTGTGGGCTGTTTTATAATTACACTCTTTAACAAAGATAAATAAATGATATTAGGCAGAAAACAGCACAAAATTTTTATTTCCTACAAAACTACAAAATATTTCAGCTGGACTTTTCCTAGTAAGTAAGCAATATATAGTAGGCCTCTTGTATTGCACTTTGAATCATACTAGTTGAATCATACTACTCAGTAACAAGCTGCTGCATTTCAGTTTCTTTTTTCTGTGAAAGCGCCAGAGTGAAGGTTTCTTTTCAAATTAGTTTGATTTCAGACGTGCAAACGCTTCTTGGATCTAAACCAAAAGATGCACAGACAGGTCTGCCAATTCTGAAAAATCCATCTCATATGTGTTTGGAGAAAAATGTTCATGTTTCTGTAATGTGTCAATATTTCAAAGAAAATGGAAATATTTCTGAAACTTCACCCACACTCTATTAGTTATTTATACTCTATACAGACAGACAAACAGACAGAGAGTTTAAATGGGTGGCTGTCTGAAGAAGCACACGCCTATCTTGAGCCCTCGCTGAGTGGAAAATGTATGGGGCTTGTGGTTAGAGTGGCAGACATCAAAAAGATGAAAAAAAAAAGCACATTTCTCTCCATGCATTATAGAATTATTTATTCCACCAACAAGTTTCACCGACGGGTGACACACAGTGACAGAAAAAGAGTGGCAGAGAGAGAAAAGAGCTGCAGTAGAAATTGTTACACCCATTACCATTTCCTGACACGACTTGAAAGTAGTATGACTGCTGATTTATAATCATCTGAGCATTACTTGTTAAGAAAAAGACTTAACGCACTCTCTACTGATATGAATCATGATTTAACACATGAATCATTTCTGTGATGATTGAAAACCATTTAAAAAAATCCTCTCGAAAACTGAGCAAAGACGGAGCGCTGCTTAAAATGTATCGACTGATCCACAAATGGACTTAAACATGAATCGTATCAACCGCTGTGTGCAGTTTAGTAAAATTGTAACCAATGACAAACCTCAGTGAAGATTGTTTTTGTTCTAAGAACACGTTGAATATTTAGAGGTTTTAAACCGTTACCTGGACATAACAAAAAACAGGAATTTAACGAAGAGATTACGAGACGATCTGAAATGTTTCTACGCTCATCGGCATTTTTATCTTCCCTTGTGAGATCGTTCAGCCTTACCTTGCAGCCCTCACAGGCGTGGACGCCATAGTGAAACCCTGACGCTTTGTCCCCACACACGCGGCACTCGATGTTTAGCGCTGCCGCCGACGTATCGTCTGGGAGCTTGGATAGCACGGGAATATCTGAGTACTGTGGAGGTGACTCGGGCTCCAGCTTGATGGAATCTGATCAAGAAACACCATCACGCAGAAAGGAAGTCAGACAGAAAGCACACAAAATTCAAACTTCACCTCTTACATCCATTTAAAAGTTCAGCACTCAGTTGCTTAAACCTTGCTTCTATAAATCTGCATCCTGTTACCCATAACTGCCTTTAATAGTTACTCTGATGCATGCAGCACATCTCTTAATCTCAGTCTACATCTCATTCAGGTCACCGCTTGCTTTGTTACACCTAAAGTATATTTTACATTTATATCATTCATCTCTGGTCAATGTGCTTACTGAACATGTCTGGTTGTGTCCTGTAGCTGTGCATGTTTGTGTAGTCCATGTTGGTCAGGTGTTCTTCACTCTGCGGTGGACTTAGGTCATAGGCCACGCCAGCGGAAGGGATGGAGGATACAAGCGGGGGAGACAGGGAGGAAGGGATGGAGGAGGAGGAAATGGAGGCGTAGTCAAACGTGGACAAATGTTTCATTTCGAGCGAGTGGGAGCTGTCCTCCAGCTCTGGCAGATCTGCTGTGTTCAGACTGAAGCCAACAGGCCAGGCCAGGAGCTGCTGGGTGTCCACCATGTCTACTGTAAGAGAGAGAAAAGGCAAGTATGCGAGTTAATTCAAAAATCAGTTGCCAGCTAAATTTAACTTAACATAATTAGAAAAACAATAACCACTGAGAATAAAAGGAAGTAGAAAACTGTATATGAAAATAAAAGCACACGCAGACAAGTCCACATGCACTGTTGTACAGTTGTTAATAATTAAAAAGGACCTCTCAGAAAAATTCTAAACATTTGGGCGTGCGCACACACTCCATTAAAAACACTACAAGGAGTACCCGTCGTGCTTTACTTCATTCCTGCAGTGTGTCTGTTATCTAGTAAACAGGGAACACTGATTGTGTCACAGGCAGTACAAAATGAACTCTGGCATTGAGGAACGTCTCTTCTGCTCAAAACACTGCCTTCCTCTGTTGCTGTTTGGGTGCTTGCTGTGCGATTGCCCAACCACAGGACACACAAAGCAGGCCAAGGATGCAGGCCTTTAGCTTCGGCAACTTCTCTGGTCTTAAGGACTGGGTTGGTGGTAAAAACTGAACAGTATCTTTTTCAACTTCTAGGAATTTTACTTTTCCTTTGCTGAAGATTTTATCTTGTGCAAATCTATTAAAGGAAACAGTTGGTGTTTACCACTATTTTTCTAATTGATAACTAATTCATTGGAATGTTTTGTCTGTCTCTGCATACTTTGAGACTGCACTTTTTCTGCATCTTCAGAAAAAGGTCAGAGAATTAAATTATTTTTTTAAAAGGAGCAACAGCAAAAAAACTTGTTGCACTTGCCAAAGTACAGCAGCCAGGACCAATATTTTCGCATTTTGATGGGTTTCTAATCATTGCTAACAGTTACATGGAAAAAAAAGCTTTGGCTACAATGACAAATGGGTATGATCCACGTCTTTGTTGGTTCTTAATGTTTTTTCATGGGATTTGTTGACACTGAGAAAACATTTTCCTAAGCAAAGTGTGCAATCTCTTGATTTCTACTGAAAGGCTCCCTCTGGGTATTCAGCTTGTTGTTAGTATAACTAAATTAAAGTTCTTGTGTCATTTCAGTTTCTAATGCAGATGGTCAAAGATTGGAAGGAAAAAAGAAAAGCCCAGATGATCAAAGTCCGCTAGTCCGAGGTTACTGCAGTCCACATGAAAGCAAACCACATACAAGCCTTTATAAGCCTGGCTACCTTTGCACAAGGCCCTGATGTAATGTACAAGTTGTAGAATATGTTGTTTTTAGGATGTAGGCTATTTAAATGGCCTTCCCAGACAGTGGCTCTTTAAAATGAGCCACTCATATGGGTTGAAGTTTGTCCCCTGGCAATTATTAAACCTGTAAAAAAAAAAACCAAACATCGCTGTATATCAAAATTATGTAGAACATTACTTTCTCAGAATGGCCTACCTGTAAATCTAAACCTTTGCCACCGATTTAATGACATGCAAATTCATCCCTGGCTCTGCGCTGCAGCATTCTTATCACTGCAAAACAATGTCAAACTGCTCAACAGCAACCGACAGCAGGTCAAAATGCTGCCATAACGCATCTTTTAAGATGAAACTGTTTCTGAAGAACAATTAGCGTCCACTCTAAATCGCAGTAGGAGAATGATAATGTATTAGAAAAGCAGTATTAATGGAAAAAATTTGACTTTTGCAGACTCTTGCAAACAGGTTACAGGTTACATGGGTTTTTTTTTTTACGCTCAAAACTGCGGTTTCTTGAATGTGTGTTTTTTGAAGTTTTCATTGGTAAAGTTCCAAGTAAGCTCACAAATAAAGACAGGAAGTCATTCTCTGAAAACCACACCCGCTGGAGGGGAAACTAATTGGCACCGCAATAAGCCACTGAGGTCCACATTTCTATGCTCGCATTGTGGAAACGTTCAGCTAGCTAAGGATAGTACAATTCACTTGAGTGCATTTATGCAACGCTTTTCTAGTACTCTTTGTCCAGTAGTAGAATTAAATATATTTATTTGAAAAAACAAAAACAAACTATATACACATATACACACACACATATACACACACACACACATATATATATATATACATATACATATATATATA
>NW_005187413.1:5495555-5503829 GCF_000239375.1 Pundamilia nyererei
GCATAGACTTTCCCAGGGAGGCTGATATATTTATCAAAATCAGACATTAAAGGTTGATTGGCGGAGGTTTATTTTGAGATCTGGTGGCAGCTTCTGTAGTTCAGCTCATCAACCTTTACCCTCTATTGATTATATACCAAGTGCCCACAGTGGGGTTTTTTTTTTTGGTTCTTTCAGTTTAAATAAAGGTCAGAATTTCAGCACAAAAGTCTTACGAGTTTAGAAAACAGCAACAGTTTAAAGGACTGCAATGCAGGAACCTACAGGATCTTGAATGGACTCCTGATTCTGGTTCAGGGTCGTCGCTAGAGCGTATTAACTGGAGGGTAACCAACTATGACATTTGGCTCAAGTCACTTAGTCACTTTGGTGTTGCCTATAAATACATCAATAAATAAATAAAGAAATGCACTTGTACTCACACAGGCTACGCCCAGAGGTTGTAAACTAACAAGCACAGCGATACCCATTTAAAAGAGACCATTACTAAACCTAAACCGGCCCACCCTTACAGGTAACACAACAAATTTAGGCATAAACAAGCTACTTTAAACTACACCCTCGCAGAGAAATTTAGCCACATTTAAAAAAGGTGCAAAAATATCCAAAATGTAATAGACTACAGAGGCAAACCAGGAGAATGACAGAATAGATTTTTTTTCTAGGCAAAGAATTGGACCAGTGAACTCACCAAAGGTTAAGATGACTGTGAGCACAGAATATTTTTACCACATTTTCATTTCTTTTGTAATTTTCCAGTGGGGTCATGCTTTAAAACTACTTTCACAAGCCGATGAGTGATCTGTTTCAAGTTTTAAAGAGAAATTAGGAGTACTTCCTAAAGTCTGACCTGCACATGCCCTGCTGTCGTGCTAACCAGAAGGTTATCTGGTTATCTATCAGCACAATTCAGCATAATGTCGACACTGCTCTGGCTTTATGGTAAAATATGCAACTGTACAGCAAAACTAAGGAGGTTTATGTAAAAAACAAGTAACAACATGGAAGGAGCAGAAAGGCTTTAACCAATAAATGGCATCATAGCACTATTACTACACACTTGTACACACTGGGGGCAGATTGCATGCCATAAAAGCACTGCAGCAATTTCCTAATGTTGTAAACCCGCTCAACATTTGGCAATAAAACCCTTTCTGATTCTGATTCATAAAAGAGAGCGACCCCAAATATATACTGGCAGATTTAAATCAGATATGTACTGCACTTTTTAATGTTATTTATTTCCAATTTTACTTTTATGGTAGAAATGACTATATGTGAATATTTAGCTCATATCCACTGCTACACTAGTGGGTATCTACTTTCTTCATGTTGCTGTGTTATTGTCAAATTATCTTACGTGCTAATACTCACTGGATTAAAGTAACACTTGACTCAATGCACAGTGGGGTCCATAGTCTAACAGTCTGTTAGATTTCTTTATTTTTGCTAGTTTATGATGGGAAGATAAAGGCCGATCCGGCGTCTTTCTAAACATCAGCAATGAAAACTGGATATATTTCCTGTGCTTGTGACAGGACTGTGCTGAAATTCTGACCTTGATTTAAACCGAAGAGACTGAAAAAACACAGAGGACAGCAGGCAATTTATAAATAATCAATAGAGGAAAAAGTTCAGTGACCTTCCAAACAACCTTTCACAATCACCACCAAATCTCAAAATAAACCTCCCTCCGCTCATCAACCTTTACTGCCTAATTTGGAAAAAAATAAGTGTAACAAAAGAATACAACAAATGATGCAACAGGACAAAGCCAAAATAGCAATACTCAGGTGGCACAGTAGCACCAGCTATAAAAATGGCTTGAAATGGCTCCAAATTACTTGGCACAACATCCCTGTGGAACAAACATCCTCCTCATCCTCCTCAACTGCATATTGTTTCCTCTCTACTTGTTTGGAATGTGGTGGCGAAAATCAATAGGGGGTCCACTTAAAATTCACATCAACTGTGACATTGTTTCACAGCGAGTGAGAGAAGGCATCTGCGTGTCCACATGCTGTAACTTCCACTGCCCTGGAAGCTGGTGACTATTAATAAACAGAGAAACCTGGATATTTTTCCATATGCTGGCCAGCTGCCAGCTGATCTCAAGCTAAAATAGCACCGGAGCAACTTGCGCTCTCGTTGGCATGAAGTCATCAGGACACAGAAAATTAGCAGGAGAGTGAGTTCTGACAAAAGGCAAGAGAGATAAAGTAGGAAGGGTGAAAGAGAGCGAGTTCCCAGACCACCAAAAGAAATCAAGCTGGACCCCTGAGACTTTGAAAAAACTCTTATCTTAGGAAATTCATGCTCTGTGCTCACCACCACATGGGAAGGAAAAAAAAGGGAAGGAGGCTGCAGAGTGGCAGTTAAACCAAGGTGCTTAAATTATGTTGCAATCAAAGGTAAAAAGTTTTTTCCCTATAGCTCCTCTTCTTGGAAACGCTACAGTGCAAAAGCAACCAAATTAACCTGATTTTATCAGACTGGTTTGTGGGAAAGCAACCTGTCAGAGTTTATAAAAAGTGAGGGATGACTAGTGAGGGACACGCAGTATGTTTCAAAAGGTGTGTACATGTGAGCACGTGTGACAGTTGTTTCCTGCCAGTTCCACAAATTTCCACAAGTCAGAACTTGATTTCCACGTAAGAGTACAGTGTGTAGGAGTACTTTCTATTGGCTATTGCCTAACTCGCGACCTAATAACAAAGGCCCAACGGCAATCTGGCAGGCAGGTCTGGCAGGCTGCTGTACCTGAACAAGCCAGACAGTGTGTGTGGGAGCAAACACACAGTGAGACACATCAGCATTTTCTGCGAAATGAGCTCATACAAACAGGGACAAGAAGTGTCCAATTACTTTAGAGGAGAGAGAAGCTATTATTACATGAAACAGCAAGACCAAAATGTTAACTTTAAGAGTTGAGTGTCGTGTTGTTTTTTCGCAGCCTGGATGCAGCAACTTTGGAAAAAAGAGGGAAAAAGAGGGGGTCAGACTGAGAGATGTGAAATCTTTCCTTCAGGGACCGAGTTGCAAAACAAATGTGATGCTTTTTAATGTTCATATTTCTTCACAGCGCCAATAATTTGGTTCAAAACAGAATGAAGAAAATGCAAGAGATCAGATTACTTCACAGAAAGCGTTGAAAGCCCTGTCTATAGCTTTGAGCGCTGTTTTGACAATCAAGGGAACAAGCCTCCTACTTACCTTTTAAAGCACTACTAGCAAAGCGTAACAAAAACACTTAAAGATGCAAAATGTGCAGAAGAAGAAAAAACCCCTACAGTCAGAAAAGATCCAGCATCATAATTCTTCTTTTTGAGTGTTTAACAGCACTCCAGCAAGAGTGCTATTCAACATAAGTCAGGCAAGAGTAAAGAGCGGTTAAGAACATGAGAGACGTTAACACAGAAATCAGCCTCATATATTTAGTAAAGGGAGAACCTGCCCTGCTACATTCAAGGGAGTAACACTCTTATCTTTGCTGTTTGAATAAAAACTATTCAACTTGTCTGAAGGCGAGGGCTGAACCACGCATATCAAACCAGGCAATCTCTCATTCAACACATGTGGCTGGAAATATATTCTGTTTCCACATGAAAGCTGAAAAAAAATTCTTGCAAAAAAAAAAATAGAAACAAGTTTTTTTTCATATATCACAGCTAAGTGAAGAAAAATAGATAAATATAGACGTGCACTACAAAGAAGAGCTGCATAGTTACTAAACAAACCTTAGTCTAACAGTCTAACAGTTTTCTAGCCGTTGCTTTTATGAGATCCTGACGATAAAGTGACATGTTGCAGAGTATTTCCCCTGTAGAAGAGAGCGTTCTTTTCCTCTTTTCTTTCTTTCTTTCTTTCTTGCACAGTAAGCTGTTTATTTTACCAGCTTTTCTGTGCACATGAATGCGTTGAAGTGCGACAGAGAGAGAAAGAAAGAGAGTTAGTGCAGAGAGTTCTGTGACTTCCTGACCTCTTCATGTAAAACAGTATGTGGTTCGCTGTCAGTGACTAAAACAAAGATATGCCCGCCTGCACGTCTGCACAGTCCCCACAAATTCTTTGAAAAGATTAGTGCGCTTTAGTTTTGCCTCGATAGTCCTGCATAAGGAAGCTGTGGGACACTGGAAAAAGCATGCATTGTAAAAAATATTGTGGTTTATTTGACTAAGCAATCTAGTTTACAATATGAGATGGTAGGAGATGTACTTAAAAAACCCCAGCAAAGTTTAAAAGGCCGAATGCAGTTCAAATGCAAAAAAAGAAGAAAAAAATACCCAGAAAGAAAAAAATCATCATCATACGCATTAAAAAAAAATTCTGGTGGTGTGAAGCCACAGTGGACAGAATTACCTGAAAAGGGCCTCCCCCTCTGCACCTGAACGATCAAACAGGAGAGTGATGGAAAACCATGTGCACCCAAGGTGTCAGGCAGAGGTTTGGACTGCCCTGTCAGTAGAATCGAGAGTCTCCTCTTGTCTGAAAACCCACATACTTGGTTGGTACTGAATTTACTCACCAGAAATCTTCAAAGTTTGACACAGTGGGAGGTTAGAAACCACAAGTTTTGTCTGGTTGGCACAGCTCTGAGTAAAACAGCATCCAGACAACCTTTCTCTGATTTCAATTTGATTTTTGTCTCTCTCTCTTTTTTTTGTTTCAACTTCAAAAGCTAGGAAAATTGAGCACTGATAACACTAAGTCAACCTGAGGTCAGATCAGGAGAGAGGCAAAATTAACATAAGTACGAATAAATCAAAGAAAATGCACCTCCCTCTTTAAAAGAGACAAAAACAAAACAAAACCGAGGCTGTTCTCTAATCCTAAAATGTCCTGCTAATCATAATTTTAATTTGTTCTATTGAAAGGAGTCTCGTATTAACAGTAGAAATACACCCCCACACACATTAAAAAAAAAAAAATCTGAATTGGTGCTCTTACTACACACACAGTGATGCTACCAAATATCGCGATAATCTTGCTTACACACCAAAACATGTCCATAAAGTGATAAACGGTCTGTCAAGGCAAATCAAATAAAACTGGCTGACCTCTAGTATCGCACTGATCAGTGCTGCTGTCTGCTCGCACATAACTGACTGGATGCCACGATTACATGTACGATTTAACTGCAGCTTCCTGATCATGATTGGTCTTTGTACTTGTTGGTTTATTAAGGCTATCCAAAGCAGCTAATGTTCAGACAAGATAATGAACCGAATGACAGCAACACACACACGCGCGCACGGGGTACAGCACGGTCCACTCACCCTGCTTCTCCTGTTTTGGTTCAGAGTCTTCAGTGTCCGCTAAATGACCAAGAAGTGACAGTGGCAGTGACAGGAGCAGAGACTACTGTGAGTGAGCGTGTGTGTGTGTGTGTGTGTGTGTGGTCATGTTTTTCCTCAGGAAGTGATGACCAATAGAAAGGGAACTACACACACATTTTCTCCTTCTGACAGAGTCTGGGCTCAGCAAAAGTTCAGACAGCAAACTATCATGTGGTCTGTGTGTGTGTCTGTGTGTGTGGTTTTATTGTCAGTTTTATATGTGTCATTCATTTTTATATATTTTTATGTGCGCATGTTGCTGCTGTATTAAATAGACAGTGCATATTTGTGTATGTGTGGCCATGTGCTTCAAGTTGTTTTCTTGTATACAGTTTTTTTTCTAGTTTCATGTGTCTAAGTGTGTGTATGTGTGTGTGTGTGTGTATGTGTGTGTGTGTGTGTGTGTGTGTGTGTGAGGTGGTAGACATCAGATGCAGATGATTTCCTGTTGCTACACACTGACAGGCAAGCTCATCATGCCTCTTTGGTTGCACTTCTCTCCCTCCGCTCAGTCACTCAGTGTCGATGTGACCATGGTGACGCACTCGCTCCTCATGCAATTTCTAACCCAAGAACATTAACATGAACATAATAGTTCCCTGATTTGATTTCTTACAAGAAAAGCACCGCTGTTTAACCTCATGAGCTGGGGTCAGATGCTCACTATCTCTTTTGTTGTTGAGATTTAATCTGAACAGATTTCAACAATGTAGCAAACTCCTCAATACAACAGATGTCCTGTATAGTTCAGTCTCTGTATGCACAAATACATGGCACTGATAGATTATTCCAGCTCTTTACAGCACACTGTTTTTCTTGTGTGACTCCAAGTTGGTTTATAGACAGATTCTGTTTGATTTCAGTTTATCTGTTGTCTGTTTCAATTATATATTAAAGAAAGAACTGAAATTTTCATCTCTCATTATGAGAAATTCGACCAAATTCACGTTCCAAAGCCAAGTAATAGAGAAGTGGTTTCTTCTTTCAGCTTCCATCTGCATTTGTACATCATGTGACTCCACAAGAATGCACAAATCGCAACTTAACCTAGAAAAATTATGTCCAAAAAGGCATTTAGCATATCAAAAAAGAGACAAGTGATTGACATACTAAAAAAAATCCAGAGACAGAGTCTCTGTTTGCATATTAACATCAAACAGTCATTGACAGCCTGTCATTTTGGCCCTAAGGGTCAAGTCTGGAGAGGTAGGAGGAGAGTGGTTTAGTTTGAAACTTTCACAGTGAGTGTGCGCAGAGGAAACAACCGGTCCTTCCAACAATATAGTGAATGACCCAAATATTTTCTAAGAACTAAAGTCTTCAGTTCTTATAAAGATTAAAAAACAAAAAAAAGCAAAAATACTTTTAAAAAATGTAGAAATGGTTAGATAAGAGTGAATTTTACAAACACTGGGCAGATTTAAAATGCAGCATTTGTGCTTGTAAATATCATTTTTCATGTAAAATAACTTATTTTTTGAGGCCATTCACGTCTTAATCTAACAACTCATACACTACAAGGTGGCTGCCCACACATTCGCCGATATACCACCGGGATTAACAATTCGAACGAGACAGAGAACTGTAGTTTTGACGGTACAAACCTCAGGTACAACTTGAAACTGTCTCTGAGAAACCTCAGGTGTGTGGGGGGAAATTGTCGAAAATGACTCACTGACCATATCATACAACTGTTTTTCCATTTATCAAGAGACTAGGTTTTGTGTCTTTGTACATCATGGTATACGTGTTTCTGTATATATCATACGTGCTGATACTCATATAAGTTGGTTTAACCAATATTAAACAGAGATTTCTTTGTATATATGAAATCAATCATTAGAAAATGATGCTATTCATTGTGAATTTAATGTGAGACTTGTCTTTGTAGCCAAGGTGTTGAGATGTACTAGCTTAAAATAGTTTATGATTCGGCTTGCATTATAGCAAATGCCAGGGTGCAACGATGGCACTGATTTCACCTAAAAAAAAACAAACCCAAGAACTGCAGTAGGAAATTATCTTCTTTACCTACACATTAGAACACAATGTGGCAGATTTGTCAGAACAACTGTCCCGCTGGGGCACAATATGCAAATGACCTACTTCATATCTGCATATGCGAAAGTGAAAGTGGCATAATACTTAATTTCTGTGTTCATTCTGAGTGTTTACACTGAAAAATGCATAATTAATGCATAATTGTTCTTACGTTCTTGCTGCCAGCTCTCTAAACATTTTGGAGCTGCATTATGTAACTAGCACAAATGTGGCATTAGCTCAGTGAGGGCGGGGTAGTACATGCTTGAACACTAGCTATAAACTATGAACACATGTGCGAAAACCACACATGAGAATGACTGGTCAATACGTGGATTAGTGTCATAGCTGGTTACGACATGAACCTAAATGACCAGTTTGGTATTTCAGAGGACGTGATTTTTGACTGTGATGATCAAACAAGAGCTAGAACTCGCAGACAGTTAGCTTAAGTTAGCATGAAAACAGGAAATGGAGAAGCATCAAGGATGTCTATGTCTAAAAGTAAAAACACCTACCAGTACCGCTAAAGCTTACTAAATGAAATGTGTCACTACTTGGAGAAATGTAAATCATAAGCTGTGACAACAATAAATAGACTGTTTTACCAAAAATGTTAAACTACTCTTTTAATTCTTAGCTGCAGACTGATAAGATTAGGTGAAAAAATTATTTATTCCAGTGAGATAATACAGCGGTCCCTCGTTAATCGCGGGAGTTACTTTCTAAAAATAACCTGCAATAGGCAAAATCCACAAAGTCAGCTTTATTTTTTTACAATTATTATAGATGTTTTTAGGTTGTAAAACCCCTCACTACACACTTTATACACTTTTCTCAGACAGGCATGAACATTTTTACATCTTTCTCTCTTGTTTAAACACTCTCAAAGTTCAAA
>NW_005187413.1:5503849-5510915 GCF_000239375.1 Pundamilia nyererei
AAGCTGAATGCATTCTGTACTGGACAGGAGACACGGGACAGAGGAGCTTGATTGACAATGGTCTACAGCCGATCGGGACGCAGAACACAATGCGATCAAAAAAAAAAAAAAAAGCATGCAAAATTGCACTAAAAAAAATCCACAAAACGGCGAGGCCGCGAAAGGTGAACTGCGATATTGCAAGGGACCACTGTACTAGTTTACTTCTTTCTCCCCATTTTTAGGCAGTTTGGTTTTTAACGATAATATATCTCACTTGTGCAACAGCAGTCATACAACATCGCCCTGCCAACACCAGATGCATTTGGTTTTGCTCATAGTATCCCTTCCGCTGATCAGTCATCATATCAGCTATCCTTAAAATATTATTCTATTTATTATCCACTCAACAATCATAATGAGTAACCACATTTTGCTTGGCCTGGGTCCCAGTAAAAATATATTTATTTTTATATACCAAATATTTTTGCTCATGACTCTATAACGTTGAAAAGGTCGCTGTCATTCTGTGCAATGGCTTGGCAGAATCACCCATGCACACACATCTGTACACACAGCGATGTTCAAAATATGTTTTCATTGTGTCAAATGACAGTGCGGCTCCTATAGCACTGGACGCTCTTGATCGTATTAAACATAGTGAGATGTGCAAGGACGCATACACAATATGCTGCGTTTGTTTGTTGCTTATATGTTGCAAGACAAATAAGAAATGGGAAACGATGTACAAAGGGATCAGCAGATGTTTCGAAACCTTAGTCCTGGCTCACTGCTCTTCTTAGACATCGCCTTGGTTGAAAAAAATTGTTGCAAAAGTTGTGCGATGTCTGCAGTGTTTCCTTTCCATGTGCTCAAGATCTTTCTAAAACATCTCCTGGATGCCCTTCTCGGATTTTCTTGCAAGGGTAAGTGTGCATGCAAGAACTGTTTTACATTTGACTTTTGACAGTTAGAGTACAACGAAACAAACAAACAAACAAAATTCTCGCTTGCTGAAAGAGCGAGAACTGTTTGAGTGAGAAGAGGGCAACCTAAACTCAGGAACTCTGTCTCTGAAGACCATATTCTATCTTACTGATCTACTCAACGTATTAAATAAAGCACACTACTGAGTTATATTGCTGGCATTTGGAGGCAGAGAGCTAAACACAGATGCATACGTTCATCATACAACATATAAGACAGAAGAATTTACATGTCAGAAATACATTTTTGCAAGCTCATTTTTTAAGGGGTGGGGGGCAATCTGGTAATACTAGTTTTTTATGAGCAGGAAATGTTTTGGATTTCATAATCAAATAAGCTGTCAATCAGATACTGTTGTATTATAAAAATGAAACAAAGGAACATTCATTTGCCTTCTTTATCACAATACATATCAAGCCACTGGTGGCAACACAGTGGTGCAGTGGTTAGCACCGACATGCCACAGCAAGAAGGTTCTTGGTTCTAATCTCCTGGGTGGCTTAGGCCTTACTGTCTGTAGTCTGCATGTCCTCCCTGTCCCTGCATGGATTTCCCCTCAAGATACAGCTCTTCTCTCTGTGTGAGCCCTCCAGCAGACTAGCAACCTGTCCAGAGTATATGTCTGTGAAGGTTCTCAGTCATCCAGGTCATCGTAGTCAAAGGAGCTTGTAAAGAAAAGCGTCTGGACTTCTTTAAGTTGCTTCTTAAAGAAGAAGCTTCAGAACTGAACTGAAGAACTGAAGAAGCTTCTCGGATGAGAGGTGAAAGGTCTTCAAGCAAAGAAGTCCAGACGCTTTTCTTTACAAGCTCCTTTGACTATCCAGAGTATACCCTCCCACTATTAGCTGCCACAGGCTCTGTGACACCAAGTTGGATGGATGACTGATATTTATGTAAATGGACACAAAATCAACATCTGTCCATGTATGCATCTCCAGGTCAGCTTTCTTGAGATAACAACGTGTCATCTGCTGTGTTTGCTGGTTAGAAGGTTATACATAAGCACATGGGAAAAGCCAAACAAAGAGCGATAGAGCACCTGCCTTGTTTTTTTTTAGCTGTAATGCTTTTTATGTATGCATCTGCTTCCATACGTACTTCTGTTTTTAGAATCATGAGTTTTCACAATAATTTGAGGACATGAACTCTCACCCAGTTCCTTTAAATAGCTATGAGTTAATGGTTGATGAGTCCCTTGAGCCTCAAGATCTTCCTCAGTGGTTAAGGGGAAGGAGTGGTTGCATGTTGTCATGGTCACAAACACACAGATTTTTACACATCCACTCGTAAATACTACCTGTGTGAGCAATGGTGTCACATGTACAAGACATGTATGTAAGGACATGTGTGCACAGCATAAATGGAGCACGGCCCGGGGCACTCCTTTCCTTTATGAGAAGAGAACAAAGTCAGACTTTATCTTTGTTGCACAGTCCAGACACATGTTTCAGACATCTAGCACTGAAAACATGAAACAGGTTAAAAAAACCAAAAAAACCCCAAAAGGATGGAGCAAGAATAAAAACAATGAGGATAATATGACAAACAAGGACAGTGAGATCACTGCTTCATGCTGTGACACATGTGCCTATATGGTGATCACGTACGTTAATCATCACTCTATATGCTTATGATCCCAGCTGTGAAAGTCATGTGAGAATACGCACAAGCAATGATTTATTGCTAAACTTGTGTGTTGATAAACACAGGGAGTGAGAAGGAGGGTGATATGGTAGGAAAGGGGAGAGGTGCAATGTGGGAAGGGTCATGCCCTGTTCCTCGAAGCGGAGAGGAAAAGACGGGAGTGTGCTCCCGTCAGCTGCACTTAACTGGACAATAACAAAGCGACACATGACGTGAATCTCATTCAAAAGACGCACTGTAAATATGAGTGCCAGGAAAGGTGTATGCAGAAAGAAACATCACAAAATTTCTGTGAGGGGTAAAGGACGTATAAGAAGAAGGTCAGAGTTGGCTCAGGAGGCGTGTGCTCTCTACCACACGCTGGACTGGTGGCGAAGATAAATGTATACTCATGAACGGGAGTGTAAGACTGGATGAAACACTGTCCAGTCCTTGGCATGCTGTTATGTTTTTGGCAGCTTAATGTTTTAATGCTACTTGAAAGCATTTCACCATGAACGCTAAGCAGCCAAACACATGTAAGTGCAAATAACAAGTGGACATTTACATTCAAACATTGAATATCTAAAAATCACTGACATAAAACTTCAGACTTGAGTCAACTGTAAAAAATAATGGTTGTTTATCATTTTTCTAAAAACAGTTTAAACTATTAGCCAGATCTGGCAGTGATGACTTCACTGGTAACTTGTGCCTGGTGTACCCCTCCTCTGTCCCTGTGAAAGCTGAGATAGACTCCAGTTTGATGAGACCTTACCCAACACTAAAGATATTCACAGAGATTAATGACAAAATTGGTTGATAAGCATGACAAATAAATTCAGATGGAAACTTTTTCACCCCTTCTTGGAGAGGTGAAAAAAAAATTCCATAAAGACGCAAGCTACTGGCAGTTGTTGTTCCTGTTTTATTTATTTATTTTTAGGTTATTTGGCATTCGGTTATGATTAGCCAATTTTAAATTGAGGAGGTGGATTGCAGAAATCAGCCAGATCATTCAGAGAAGAATCTGAACTGGATATGGCATTAAGCAATGCCATATCCAGTAAACCCAAGAAGCACCCGATGCACATCAAGTATGAGTCAGTTTTCAAGTTCCCAATAGAGACCAGATTTTGACCTGATGAGATGCTTTTTGCTCCCACATCTTTTTAAAAGGGAAATTAGGACAGAGGTTACTAGATATCCCTACAGTCTGTTGAATAATTTCTGTGTTAAAGTGCATTGGCAAGAAAATCCTTCTTGCGTGTGTATGGCAGTATATGTGTGTAACTGTGCGACTGGACGTGTGTGTTTTGTGTCTTTGGGACTGATTGTGCCAGACTCCCATGAGGCCTCAGAAGCTCCAGGTTCAGTTTGTTCCAGTTGTTTTCAAGTCATTAATTTAACTTTTTTTTGTCTGACAGGATGCAGAGGTAAATCTGAGGATGGGTCCTTTCCCTGGGTAGTTCCAGGTCATCAGCTATAAGAAAGCTAAATTAGGAAGGAGAATCCTGATGGGGTATATCTACATGCAAACGATACTCTTGTAACACAGTATAATTTATTACACTACTAAAGGCAGTATCAATTTGCTGTGTTCATAATTTCTGCAAGTTGTTTTAACATTTTCATAGTAATGTTCTTATCTAACGGTTTACAATGCAGTCGCTGGCTAAGGCTCTAACTGCTGTAAAATGTTCATGTATTTTGCGTGAATTATTAGAATTAATAATGAGAAATTACACAGTGGACCATATTATGAATCTGGATTGACTGGAAACCAAATCCCCCTCCAACCTCAGCCTCATGTTGCATTTTTTTTCCTCTGACAATGACTATTTTTGGCTCAAGATGCAGGATTAGTGTCTCAACAATGTTGGCTAAATGCAATGTAAGTCTGAGATTTGTACTGACTGTTCTGGCTCAGTAGGTTAGAACATGGTGTTAGTAATGTCAGAGTTTCACGCAGGTCATCTGTTGTCTTGTACTCACCACTAAAACACCTAGAAGGGCTAGTCAACAGATTACCAGGTTAATTTCCACAACTATTTTTGCACCATAATGGGAAGAGCTCCTAATGTTACAGCACCAGTTTTTTTCTTCAATAATACCCTTTTTGTTGGACTGGTAAAGGAGGATTCTGTCATGGTCCTGGGTCTTGGACACAGTTTTTGAGTTTGTTATCATCTTGTTTTTCATTCTTTGGAATTTAAGAGATCTTTTAGTTTTAGTTCTGTATTAGTTAGTCTTGAGTTTTGTATTCTCAAGTTCATCTGAGTTTGTTTTTTTCAAGTTGAAAAACTTGTTTTATTATGTTACTCGTCTTTCATGCCTACTCTGTTCCTGGTCTCATCTCTGTCTCTGTGTTCTATCTGGTTTCCCTGTCCTTTCATGTTAATTCATCTGTGGACGAGTTCCTGTGTCAAGTTCATGTGTCTCAGTCTAGGTCTCAGTTTGTGTTGTTTCCTGTTTTATTTTGATAGTCTCCTTACTGATGTAGAGTTTAGTTTTGCTTACCCTGTCTCATCAGTCAGATTCTTTTCAGCTGTGTTTCCCCATGTGTCTTCTCTGCTTTTGCTTCTCCCTGTGTATATCTTGTATTCGTCCCCCTTGGTGTGTGCGTTTCCATAACCCTATCAGTCCATCCATTTATCCCCCACTCTGTACAGTAATTCCAGGCAAGGAAATCAAAAAAATCTGAATCAACTTTTTGGGGTGAACATTCAAAGTATCATGCAGCCAACAGATTAGCTAAACAGTGTCATTTGAAACCAATAAACAGATTAAATATGAACATACCATTAATAATGCATTACTCCATCCAAGTATAGACAGTCTAAAAGAAGGCTGTAGCTTTTTGGGGTCTGAAAAGTGAAGCCAATGCGTACATGCCTTTAACTTGCACTCAACGATGGCCATCAGGGGGGAAACTTGTAATTGAAGCCTATGGGAAAACAACTGGAAGCATTTAGCTTACAGACTCAAGAACTCATTTTATTTAATATAAATATTAAATAAAAAAATCATTGAAAATAAAATTGACCGTGCTGTATTTCAGAAATGAGGAATATATGCGGAACGCTCATTGTCTAATGACCGCCATTAGAGAAAAGGCATGCAGTTTCACAGTCAGAACCAGCTCTCATTGCATCCGGTTTCAAAATACCAAGATGGCAGCAGTGAAAATGCTTATCTCGAAGCCTCAAATAGGGACTTCAAAAATAAACACGTGACGTCACGGTAGTTCCATCCAGTATGAGTTTGATCAAAGCTGAACCAGGAAGTTTCTCCAAACTTTAGGAAGTCCGGGTAAAATTGTACTTGGGTATCTTTTCGCTAAAAATTACTTTTGTTAAAAGGCTCTACGAATATTGCAACGCAATAGTTTACTGGTTGGCTACCTCCATGATGTATGTCAGAAAAAAACCACTGTGTTCCAGACATACCATCTCTTCGTTTTCAAGCATGTGAAAGTTGATAACAGATTAACAGATGATTGAGCAGGGGTAATCTTAACGATCAATAAATCGTTTCTCAATATTCAGGGTAAAATGAATTTTTGCAGAGAACTCAAAATTAATAACAATCAGTAGATTAATCCATGACAATAACAATAGTAAACAATAGTAAAGATATATGACAGTAAAGGTTGGATAGGTCAACAGATCTCTAATAAAATTAGGGCCTTTATTAGGGCTTTAATACGAGCCCCAGGAAAACGTGATTTCTCATGTTCACAGTCTAAAATTGAGACAGCAATTTTAAGCGGACATCAGAAGAGAAATACCTGAAAGGCATCATGTTTACACTTGGCAACTAAAACATGTTCCCTTCCCACACAAACACAGATGTATTTAGGACAGCATGTAAAGAAATGAGAAACACGAGTCACTTCTCAGGTAGCAGGTGTTGTTGTGATTTAGGAATCATTGTGAGAGTGATAATGCGAACAGGTGCTGTGGTTGCAAAACATTTATTTTGCCGAAGGTTCTGTCGACTCAATTTGCATTGTTTAAAAAACCCACATCTAACACATTCGGCATGCTAAACGTCAGACTCAATCTTCTGATTCAGTCTAAGAAATGGTGAAATGTTTACCAGAGGGAAGTTTTGACATTTCCCAAATATACAGTTGATGTTGATCAGCTCTAAATATACAATAATGTAAAAATATGACCCCGCAAAAATGGGCTAAAAATCAAGTAACTCATAGTGCTTATCAATACAAATAAAATCAGTATAGAACTCAACAAAGGCACAAATTTTACAGCAAAGAGGAGGGGACACTGGTTTGAAGAAAGGGAGACCAGACATATAAGTTTAACTAGTAAAGCAGAATTTTTCATTCGTAAATAACCTGCTTGTAGAGCAGGGCGATATGGCCAAAAATATTTATCACGATATATATTTGAAAATTTGCGATAACGATATAACTGATGATATAATTGATGCGAGACAAAATACAACTCCACAA
>NW_005187413.1:5512866-5537033 GCF_000239375.1 Pundamilia nyererei
CACACACACACACACACACACACACACACACACACACACACACACACACACGCCTCACTTCAGCAGTTATATAACCCTACAGGCAATAATGCACTGATTGATGATGTATCAACACACTCAATTGGTTAGTGTCAGATTTTAAGCAGCCTATGCAGAGATTACAGGCTAATTTCACCAAAGATATGAGATATTTCTCTAACTGATTAAAGTTCCCGGAGATTTTAGACACAAATATTTGAATCTGTTTGCGTATCAGACACAGCGAAACAAAAGATTCAAAAAGCTAACAAAAAGTCTTTGTCAAACAGAGTATTACCAAACTTACATGACAGCAACGCAAATGACTTCAACAAAATGTTGTAAACCCAGTAAAACGATATTACAGCATGAATCTAGGAGTTAATCAGAAAAAAATAATCTTTTTATAACTTGTCATATTTTAAGTTCTCTTATTTTAAAATAGCCGTATTACATCAAGGGTCACGTTGCATGGACGTTTAATCTGTGAGCTCATTCTGCTAAATGTCTAATAATTCACAGGATCAGTTTGAGTACGAATGCTGCTGTTACTTGAGATCACCTTTAAAAATGTACTACTGCTACTTTTAAATAAAATAACTCCTCTTTTTTTTGTCGACACTGTTTCTCTGACTTTCTGACTTAATGGTTAAAAATATATTGCTGCTGATTTTCCACTATCTTTATCTTTGCTGAATATTATGATAAAACATGACTGCTTCAGCTCATTTACTACCACTGACATGTACTTACTCACTTGGGGAGCTGTTTTTACACTTGCCTTAGATTGACTCCCAGTCTTTGGTTTTGAGGGTCAACGTACCGTGACAATAAAGCTGCTGTGATTTTAAATATAACATATAATAGTCTCAGAGGAAAGTAAACAGACCAAACACATGAAATGTCTTGTGTATGTAAATAGCAAACTAAGTTTTCAACCAAAAGTTGTGATTTGCAAGATATAATGGATAAAATGGTGATTGTTGCTGTTCTAAAATGTCTCTGAACATTTTTCCAGCAACTCCACGGTGTTATGAGACGACTGACATGAAGATCATACAAAGCGATGAGGAAAACAGTTGAACTTATTGTGACACTCTTACGCTTTACAAGGGGCTCTTACAAGCTTTCTCACCGTGTGTCATTACTGAGTCTTAAAAGAATACCATAAAGACATCACCTATCACACAGCCGTGCAGCAAGCCTCAAAGAGAAACGAGTGTTTAACTCTGAGCTCCAGTCAACAATATTGCTGAGTCACCACCATTATTTTCCTGTCAATTCCAAGAACACAAAACTGCCTGAAGCGTGTGTGACATATCCACAAATTCCACGTATGACACAAAAAGTATAGACTTCACAGAAGTACACATCCAAGAATGTATTGTATAGGCCCTGTAAAAAGCCTATTTTACTCAGATAAATGCTTATGGAGGTATTCAACAAAGTTTCTCAGCACGACATACACAGAAACAAACAAAGCATTCCTCGCACTCACCGGAGAGGCTGTGGTCAGTTTGATGGGTAAAATCTCTGCCTGGTGTTTGCATGTCAAGCTCACACTCACACTATGGCCTTCAGGCACACTATGGCCCAACACCTGACTTTGTGTCAGTTGTCAGTCCTGTGGCCGCCCCCCGCCCCCCCGTCATTGCCACCCCCAAACTGTGTGCCACAGCCATCCTGTCACACTGTAGGCTACCTGTGCGTGTCGACCTTAACATTTACATCGGGGACAATACGCACAAATAAAACCTGATTTAGACACAGCTGGATAAATCAACAAGTGTTCAGCTGGGATCTACCTGTTTAAACTACTTTTTAATCAAATCACCCTTTTTTGGCTCACGTGCACGAATATTTAATATAAGATTAGACTGCAACAGTGTAATATTAACCCAGTCTTCATTAATTTAAATAACTTTCTCCCCCCTACGGGTGCTTTCCCGTATTTTCTCACCCAGCCCAGCAACCGCAACACTCAGCGCGGCAGACTCTGTGCCGACCGGAAGGTGACTGACCTGATCGGTGTGTTGAGGCGCAGAGGAGACAGCGCACACTCTCTGTTTCTGAAGCTGGATGGTTTGTCTTTTATTTTCGGTGGTGTTAAATTTCTTTCAAAACTCGAAAAAAAAACCCAAACAAACCGTGGCGTCCGCAACGTGCGCACGGGAGCGCGGCGTCAAAGAGGTCCGGTGTGTTTGCTGTGCGGTTTTCTGCTCAAACAGCAGCAGCAGCAGCTGTGGTCGTGTCTGCCTGCCTCTCTCGCTCTCTCTCCACCCTCTCAACACAACCGATCGGGATCTTGAGGACACAGGCAGAGGCATCAAATTACCCATTATAGTGGATTTTCTCAGTTGTTTGCCCCATATGGGAGAAACAGGTAATGTAAAATTCAGACCTAAAAGTGTTGTTTCTTAGGTGTTTAGCCATGTGGAACAAATAACTTAAAGGAATAGTTCCACCTTTTCAGCAAAGCACATATTCACTTTCTTGCCTAACTTACAGGTAGCTAAGATAGTTTGATATAATTTTGACTATAGGAAAGAGCTCAGTGGGTTACCTTAGACCAAAGACTGCTAAAAGAAAAGAAAAAAAATCACATTTTGGTATGGTTAAAAACTAATGAAATACCCTTACCACTTGTGAGAAGCTCCTCTAACTAAGATGCACCAATAGTAAACTGCATTCGTATATCGTTTACCTGCTATGTGTCACGCTAGTTTTTTTTTTCCGGGAACTGTGTATGGAACAAGTGAGTTTCTTTAAAGTATTGTTCCCCTCCAAGAACTAGTTCGGCTTTTTGATACTGGTTTTGCAGATTAAGCAAGTAAGGCTACATTTTATTTGGTAAGGTTTTTTTTTAAAGTTTTAAAAAAATAATAAAATGTATTTTTATTTTTAGTAAGACAACCAGTTGAACATGGCAAGAAAAATTCATTTCAGGTTAATGTAATTTATATATCGTGATTCACTAGAATCGTTATAAAAAATACTCCATTACTCAATTACACGTACTTAAACTTTGACAGTTTTCATTATGGAGGCACACACTGAGAAGTCATAGCTTAGATTAACTCTCTTGTTTGATATTATTGGATCACTAATACTGATGCATTCACGTGTAAGCACGGGTTTGTTGATGTAGTTTCTTAAGGTGGGGCTCGTTTTAGTTCCAGTACTGGTCGGTAGCTTAATCGAAAACAGTGCAACGTGTTTTCTAAGCTGACGTCTTGTGTACATCAAATCTGAAAGCTAACTTGTAACTACTTCATTAGTAGCAGCTGTACTAAACTGTTAACCATCTAATTTAAATTTCGATATTAAGTTCATCCCCCAATAATAGTGAATTGTTCCTTTGATACTCAGTCACTTGACAGTAAGTGGTTGCTTGTTTTGTTGCTGTCTGTTGGGCTCCCCCCCTCTTAGTCACTTAGTTTACCAGTGATGACTATCGAGCTGATTACAGTCATATTTCTGACATCACAGTCTTTGGTCTCAGAAGACGGGACTGAATTCAACTGCTGAAAGACAACAGGGTGATCATTTGACTGTGCAATTAAGTCATCTAGTTCACTAGGAAATCCTGCGAGTGTCGTTTAGCAGATAACATCCTGTCGACCCTCTCATGTGTTTACTGAAGCTGAAATTGTACTCTGCTGCATCACTTAGTTCATGAAACGCCATCCGGACAGTCAGCTAGCCTGCTGAAAGTCAGCTTAGTGCAAAAACAGGTGCACAATGAATAGTAAGTTTGCCTGCATGCTGCATCTTTTTAGACTTTGTTGTAGATTTAAGGATCTTCGACTAACCTCAACACACAGCTCGCTCTGTAACGGTAAACTAGACACAGAATCTAAGGGCTACTTTTAATTTTTTTACTCTGCTGACTGAAAGCAGATGTGGTTCATATTTTTTAACACCCTTATCTTGAAATCACATTTTGTTATATCTGACTACATATCGGATGTTGAACTGCTGTAAATACCCTACTTACCACAGACTGAAGGAGCTATTCTTAAGATTACGAATGAAACATCTCAGCACTCATGGTGCAGGCGGGTGTTTAGACTGAAATGTGCCATTGCATGAGTACAGCTGGCTAAACAAAACCCATGAACAAACCCACATATTAGATTTTGTTTTAAACATTTACCAGTGCTGAAATGTACAACAGCCCAACAGGTACAAAGAGGCCTGTAGAAAACACACAAAGCAATAAAGCTGCCCCCCCCCCCCCCCCCCTTTTTTTTTTTTGGTCGAAGTGTCATTTGACCAGAGTCTGACCTGTTGGGGCTGCTCGCTTTGAGGTGGCTATGTATGACGTTGAAACAGCATGCGCAGAACTGCATGTCCTGGTTTGCATTTATGGTTTTTCAGGAAGTAATTTTAGCAAACTGTAATCTTTGGTTTGCAATAGAGACCTCTGTTATTAGCCGTCGTCGTGTTACTGTGATTGCAACAAATAAATATGAATCTATAGCATGTGCTGGAATTCTTAGAAGGTCTTTCAATAAAAATGTAACAAGTCCAAAAATTGTAGTGGGATTTGTGTCAAAACCAAACTAAAGCAAATGTGTGAACAGATACCTGATGGTGTTACTTCTCAAACTTCAAGGTAGAGTCTCTGTGAGGTGACTTTTCAACCTGCTTTTGAAGCAATTCAACGCAACCGATGTTAAGCCCTGCCACTCACTGCTCAACACTGCAATCAATTCTAAAAAAAACAAAAAACTCTTTCAAATGCAGGTAAATGCAGCTGTTAATTTTGCTACCCTGCGAGTGCAACAGTAAGCTTCAGTTTAGCTGCCTTTGATCTATTATAACTCAGTATGGTGGACTGAGACAGCTGCTACACTTTGGTTATTTACACACACACACACGCGCACACACACACTTACACATATTCTCTCACTCTGTCTCACATGCATAACATCCTCCCCATGCAGAATTTCTTTCTTTTTTTGCAGAGATAAAAAAAAAAAATGACACCCCTGAGAGTTTGGCTGTTACAAACAAAGCAAAGCAATAATTTCTGATTGTTTATAGAGTCGAATCCCAGCAGACTGGAGCTCTGGTATCTGAAAATGTTCATCATCAAAGTACTTGTGTATCTTAACAGGGCTCTCCTACGCTGTCGTGATTATTATAAAGTGGAAAAGACTTGTCATTTTTCAGGCTTAGGAGGGGTGCAAGCTGCTCAAAAATCAACGCGGCTTTTAGTGAGGAAATTGAAACCCTCACAGTTAACGTTATGACAGAAGAAATCGGCCAAACTGGCTTGATTTGTCCCTCCATGCTCGTATGTATGGGATGACAAATGAACTAAATGTTTAGATTATAACATTTAATCTCCCATCTCTCCCTCCAGCAGGTTGGGATGAGCACCAAGACAAACAGGATTTGGCTAGTATAGGCTTGCTTGGTGAGTTAGCCGCCCACATAAATGTCCCTTTGAGCAACGTGATGGAGACGTTCCCACAGATCTCTGTTGACTGGTTGCCCCATGGACCAAGAGCCAAAAGCAAAGTGTGTTTCCTCTGTCTTCACTGTGCATACTGTATACATGTTATCAGCGCTGGCAGACTTTGTTGAAGAACTGGTTCTGTTTTTAATTTTAAAAAGAGCGATCTTAATAAATCGTTTATTCTTGACATTACCTTGAAACCCTTTGCGATGTAGATGAAGCATCTGTTTATGTCAGATTTTTTTATTCTGCATACAGTAAACACACTGTCTGCATCTTTACACAACAGAGAGGGAAAAAAAAGTTCAGTTTCACGCAAAAGTATTGTGGTTTATGTTAAAGGCTAAAGTGGCACATGTGAAAAGGGCCCTTCCGCCACTCGCCTTCTTAAAGCGTGACAAAAGCGTGACATTAAAGGCAGGATATGAAAGAAGAACAGGATGAGGAAAATATGACAAAGAACTTTTTTTTTAAAAGTGTCATTAATATGTGCTTTTACACACGTCTGTATGTATAAGTAATGTTTTTAGAGAAATATTTAGAGATGTTTTAGAGATATTTATATGTAAGGTATTTTTAAAGAGTGTAATAAATAATTATAAAATGCTAATCTTGAGAAATGGCAAGTACACAATTGACAGCACTTCCACATATACACAGTGCCATCTGCTGCCTCACATGAGAAAATTCAACCCAGTACCTCTTAAATAAAACACCACAAGACATCAATAATTCACACTTCGCTCGCTTAAATTTATGTGATGGTGCTGGCAAATGATCATTTTTCTACTTTCAAGTGTTCCTAAAATGTAAATATTGTGCTGCCTGTGTAAGATATAACGCTCTACAATGTTTTGATATACAGTAAGCCTTCTGGCATTGCTAGATTTGTTAGGGAGACTCTGTTGTGGATGTCTTAGTATTTTTCATCTAAAGGAAAATAAATATATATGCTGAGAGCAAAATGACATACCAACAAATTAAACAATGTATCTCAGTAAAGATTTTCAGTGTGAATATTTCTAAGAGTGTGATGAATGAATGTGGGACCCTCTTAGCTGATGTCTGTCAGTAGCAGCAGGCTGTGCCACGTGTGCTTTTTAAAAAAAAAAAAAGGGTGTAGTTCTTCACACTGGGGCAAATCTGTTGAGTTCACAATTCAACAGATACAACAACAGATGCTTTTAACAGTCATGTGTCTTAAAGCTTAAAGTCCTTTTAATCACTTTAATCAAAGCTTTGTCTTGTGATATGTGGTATGTCTCAAATTTCCTGCTAGACAAGCCATGCCAGTGCATACAGCTCTTCAGACTCTTCAGACGTCCATGTGACACAATCACATGGACGTCGGTGACACCTAAGTCAAAATCTTGTCTTAGCAGTTGCATATTTTGTTTTTAACTTACTCACAGCGGTTTCAATGTTGCAGTATTTTAGGATTGGTGACATGGTAATGGAGACAGCTGATGAGCTGTGGCAATCCTTAAAGGGAGGAAGCGAAAGAAGAAGAAACTTACTTTTTTTTCAGGTTTGTAGTTTGAAATCAGAAGAAGCAGTGGCTGTGGCGAACTTGGTTTTAGTCTGCTCAACAGCAGCTTTTTTAATTAGACTTTCCCTGACTGGTGAATATCCACATCTATCCCAGGCCATATATGCTTACACAGATGCACCACACTTCTTTATGAGTGTGAAATAGATGTGCCCATGTGAAGAAAACACTCAAAGAAAAGACACAGCCACTGGCATGACTCTCAGTGAATCAGTGGGATGATGGAACCACATCTTTATTAACTTTTATCTGTACAGAAAAAAAAAACCAGTCACCAGATCATGCAAAGCAGGATTGCATTACAAATAAAAACACAATATAAAACAAACATTTTATACTTTACCATAAATATGGAACCTCAAAAATAAATAAATATATTACAAAAAAATAAATAAACTTCTGACAAATACAATATGTCAAAGTTTACTTGCAACATAGTCATGGAAATGGATAAGCCGACAGGTTGATATGCAGGTCGTAGGATTTGTTTTTACGCGTACGTTCTTGAAATGCAACAACTGAACCAAAAATGACCGGTGAAGGTAGAGGGTTCAATCCAGGCTGCGTAAAATTCATTGCACCTATACATACAAGGCTAAGGACGAAACACCAACAGTTGTGATAGTACTCAGATCAGATGCTGACTGCACGTAAAGAGCAACCTGGAGAGTCACCATGGAAAGAAATCTTAAAGGGAATGTAAGAGTAAGGTATTCAACACATACACAGATCCCGTATGTATGATAATATAATAGGGTGACAGCACTCAACAGTCATGTCGAGGTGTTATTGCACTACTGTCTCAATGTCTTTTCATGAGAATAATCAACAAAGTACAATACTGTTGATAGATCTACACAGAGGTGAAACAAGAAATCACCAGTCACAACTACAGACATGAGTTACCACGTGAAATGCATTCATTTACTCGCCAGCCGTGCTCCTCCTAAACAGCAGCGGCACGCTGATTCCAATGCTCAAAGCTTCATAGTGAATGAATGCATTTTAATATGCAATTGACCCAGGTCTGCACAGCTAACACACATAGCTGTGAATTGAAAACATGTTCACAATAAGGCTACAACATCTAGAGAGAGAGAGAGAGAGAGGCAACGGAGGGCAAAGTCTAACACTGATAGAGCTCTCACTTGCTCCAAAAAGTCACACACTTGGAGGAGCCATGCACAACAAGTGAACACAAATGAACACACAGATATCCCCCCCTCCCCCCTAAAACACACGCACACATAAATGAACTTCAAGGCTTATAGACAAAAAGGGGCAGCAATGACGAGCCCAGTAGTCGGTAGCCAAGGACCAGAGAGACACAACGGCTGGATTTACACAGACAGGAACAAATCTTTTAAAGAAGTATCTCTTTTTTTTTCTTCTTCCCTTTTTACTGACTTGCTGACCAACAACGATTCACTGGAAACCATCAAATGTAGGAGAAACCAAATGTCATATCTGAACATTAACATTTGTATAAATCCAGCTACTGAATGAAAGAGTTATGTCACTGACTGCAAAGCTAATCAAAAAGTGCTGCTGATTTCTTTTTTTATTATTATTGGCTTCTCTCCCATTATAGTTGTGTTTATACTGCATTTATATACTGTATATAAACTTATGTACATTCCATCTGTAGTCTTTAATATTATACTTTCATTATACCTTAGACTCTGTTCCTTTGTGTGCGCTGGGAAAAAATAATTTTTTATTCTATTCTTTCTACTATATCATAATATATTCTATATCAATGACTTAACTCCTTCAGACCTATTAGTCTGGGTTCATTCACGGAACATCCTACCCAGCAGGCCTCACTGTTACTCACACAGGAAAGCTAAAAGTGGTGCAGAAGAGGGACCGGGACAGAGGGAATACAGTACAGTTTACACACAAACTTTAATCTCAGACTGGTTCACATTTAATGTCAATCAAGTCATCACTGGCCAATGGTAAATGGAGGGTGTGTCTAGTCAGAGAAAAGGCTGGCGAAAGACTTTCGAAGGTTACGAATGGTCTCGGCCTTTGCCTCCTCCTGGCCTTCGCCTCCGGAGCTTGAGACCCCGCGGAAGAAAGAAGAGTCGCTGAAGGCGTTGAAGGCATTGGTCAGGGACTGGGATTTACTGGGAAGAGAATGGAGAAAAGGAGGGGGAAATCGAGAAAAGACAGATAAAGGAGAATTTGTATTCAAATGAACGAATGAATGTCTTTAAATAAGCGTGTTGATAATTCAGCTCTTACTTCAGAAGAGGGTGAGTCTTTTGCTGCGATTGTTCCTCCACTGTTGCCTCGGCCTCAGCCGGTGCTGCAGCTGCTTCAGCTGGGACTGGCTCAGGGTTTGGGGAAGCAGCAGCTGGCTTAACTTGAACTGGAGCCTTAGCTGGAGACTGGATGTTATGTTGGACCTGACTGGCTTTGGCTGGGGACGGAACCTGTGCTGGGGCAGAGACCGAGGCTGTATCTGAAGACTGAGCTGGTGCTTGGGCAGTGGGCTGGGGTGTGGGCGACGCTTTCGGAGGAGGTGCGGTTTGTGGCTTAGGCTGGAGCTGTGGTTTGGAATTTCTGCGCATAGGAGGAATGGGTTTTGCAGGTGGTGTGGGTTTGGGGGGAAGATCTTTTGGTTTGCCAGGTGCTGGGGATGGGGAGCCTTGAGGCTGGGGCTTGGGCTGCTCTGTGGTTGGAGGAGAGGCTGGGGGAGAAGCCTGAGCTGTAGCTGAGGCTGCAGCGGGGCCAGAAACTGCGGCTGCTGCTTTGGTTGGTGGAGAGCCTGGAGCTGCAGCTGCCGGTACTTTTGCAGGGGATGATGGTGAAGCTTTGGCTGGGGCTGAAGTGGAAGCAGAATCTGGGGTTGGCTTTGTGACAGACGGGGCTCTCATCATTGGTGGAGGCCTCGGTACTGGTGGTTTTGTGACTGAGGCAGCTTTCTGCACTGGGCTTGGTTTCTGAGCCTGAGCTGGTTTCTGAGCTGGACCTGGACCAGGTCTCTGAGCCTGGCTGGGCTTTGGTACTGGTTCAGATGCTCTCTTAGCTGATTCTGATGATGTGTCCACACTCTGCGCTTTCACTGGTGCACCTAAAAGATGAAATATAGTTATATGAACTTGTACTTCCACTGCTATACAACACCCAAATGCAAAAAGGGGGTTAATAATAGAACATACAAGCATCAGTATTTAAACTCTAGAGACTGTTAGTGCAGCGTTAGACAACCAGGCATTTGTAACACTCACCAAAAACCAAAGCAGAACATGACATAGAAAATGAGCTTGAATCTAAACATGCCCATTCACAAAATGATTCCAGACATTCATAGAAATCCTATCTAACTAATCTATCAAGAATAGACTGGGGCAAAGCAGGCTCTGAATGTTTTGGCTGTAATGACCAGCAGGGGGAGGCAGAACAGCAGTTAAAAGAAGGTGCGGTGATTCGCCTATCATGCCAAGTGTTATGCACAGTAAGTCACGTGACCAGCACTAGTGCGCTAATTAAAACAGGCAGCGACAGGAGAGAATCAGACTGACGGTGAGGAGAAAGACAGTAAACAACAAAAGGTCAGGAGCTAACGGAGAAATACCGGTTTAGAACAAGTGATCCAAACACAAGCAGCAACGTGGCGGGACATGCAACACAAAAGAACCAAGTGATTACACAAGCTGAGCTAGAAGCGGCAGGGCAGGGATGAGTTTCCAGCAGTTCAGAATTCATTTTCTCCAAAACAGAATTACTGAATGTAAATTACATTATAAAGCCTCTTTGAACACAGCTTGAAAAATGTAAACAGAATCCTGTTTATGGACTTATGGATTTATATATATTTTTTCTCATTACAAAAACTTCATGAAAATTCATCCCATGTGTTCTCAGAGAGTCACTGCTGTCAAGCAGCTAATTGGCCACGAGTCTTACGTTTGATCAGATTGTCATAAAGCATCCCAATGGTTGCTTGGGACTCACGACGCATAAAAACCAAAGAAAATACAATTTGTACAAACATAATTCATAAAGGGAGACACAATAACAATTTGCTTGGCTACAAACCCAGAATTAGGGAACATTGTGTTTAGAGATTTGCTTAATATTTTGTTGACCGCTATTATAATTGATTTTCGCCACATCAGTCAAGCAAGTACAGAAAGTGGCAAACGATTTTAGCTATATTATTAAAAATATTATTTAATCTCCTTATTTAGAAAAGGTTTAAAAATCAAAATCTTCATCAAATCTATAGCCAGATGTTCAAATATTAGCAATTCAATGGTCTGGATCCAAGCAAATGAGGAATGATCATGCAGACAAAGAAAAGTATGCTAATTTTTTAAAAACTTAATTTAATCAGGTGTTGTAATTGTGAGAGAAAAAAAACATCATATTTTGCACTTTATGAAGCCAGATTGCCTGTTTCAAGTATTATAACACAAAACAGTTGAGGCTTATTTACAACCAAACACAAACTCTAATCAGCTACTCACAAAAAAAGTCAAGATCTTGTTGCTCAGCCAGAAGGAAATCAATTTATTTAGCATAAAAATGCAATTTAAAGATTATAAAAATGATTTAAGCAGAAACCACAGAAACCCAATTGAGCTGGCCAAAATTTAACAAGCAGAGTGATGGTAATCTCTGTAAGTTATTTTGCTTTTCACTAAAGAACACATAAAAATAAAACATTAATCCACCAATAAGTGCACATGTTTTCACAGTGTTAAATTAGTATCACATATGGCATTGTTATTAATGCATAATTCATATATAGTGAAGTCCGATTTGCACATCTTAACACTCAATAGGCACATATTTATCTCTATCAATTCACATAAGACACAAAAAGCTATTTCTACAACATCTTAACCACCACATGGAGTACAGGCGTTTGCCACACCCATGCAAAAAATGAGAAACCACAATGAACAAACATGCAAACCCAAATTCACACAAAGACAAACACAACAACTCCAACATTAATGGCTTTGTTAATGTAACACTTTGGGTAGCGTTTTACCACTGCGTTTAGTAGGCACACTTAGTTTTAAAACATCAGCCCTGAGCACAAACACCACCCCACACACTCTCTCTCTCACACACACACACACGTTTGAAAACTTACATTACATCTGCAATTAAACTTAACATGCTGGCTAAGTGCATTTTAATATACATTTGCTTGTTAATTCAAGTGAATGCCACAAGTTAAAAAGAGGCAAGGCATAGCTTTGACAGATAGAAGAGGCTTCTTGCTGTTCTTGGACCCAGACTAGTGCACCAATCATTTCTGTCAACACCGAAGTGAAGCCATGATATCAATATACTAGTTTGAGGCAGTAATGAAGGAAACTGTTGAGTTCAAGGAACAAGGATCAGTATGCTCACAAAATACAAGCTGCTTCTACTCTTCTGTACTCCTTCATTTTCTTGCCAAGAGTTAGATGAGAAGATGAATATGCCTCTTGTACCTATACGGTAAACATGAAGCTACACTCAGTAGGTAATTAGGTAGGCTAAAAACAAAGCCTGGAAACAGGGGAAACAGCTAGCATGGCTCTTTCCAAAGAAACCATAGCAGATCAAAGTTTCCCATTTTGACAAGATGTGTGTCATAATTTTGATGAATACAAAACCTGTGAAAGCCACAGAGCAACACATGACGTCAAAGTGCAAATCAGTGAGTTCTAAATGTGTTTATTGGTGGATCGGGTTGCCAGGTAAGCTGTTTTTCCCAGTTTCCATGCCCAGGCAAAGCTAATGGTAGCTGCATATCTACAGTACAGAGAAGACATTACTGTTGGTCTTCTTGTCTAATTCTTGGCAGAAAAAAACAAACAGGTCTATTAACAGATCGCTGGTAAACTGGATGATCGGGCATCTATGTGTTACAGTATCAAGTCCCAATACAACGATGTGAAAGCACTGAATACTTATTTCCCACCTGTTTACTTTCTGATGGCAGTACTTTGTTTGATAAGGAAGATGTTCAAGTTAACAGCTAGTGGATACTTCATCTCAGAAAGTGATGTTAGCAAGGGGACTGTTCAATGATGAATTTAGTTAGTGTTTTCTAGACATGCTACAGCAGCAGCCCTTTTACATTGGTGAATAGTGTTCAGAAACCTTGAGGTTGAGGACGTTGGCTTGAAGTCCTGTTAGGATCAGCCAGTCCTTCCTTAGGGGCAGCAGTCTAGTAGACAGAGAGGAGACAAGGGATCAATGAAAAAAAAGAGTTGGCAAGGCAATAAAAAACGAGAAAGGGAAATTAAATTACATACAATTAAATTTCACAACAACAGTGGCCTCAAAACAAAACAGCAAGCTTTTTCATTATTTGTCACATTCAGTATCATAAAGAGTACAAGTTGCAGTGAAAACTTTTGTGTCCGTGCTGCAGCCGCACCATTCCAGGGCTTTGTGGTTTTTAGCATGAAGGGTCTAGCCTGGACCCTTCATGCGTGGGACTCGAACTTGCAACTCCCACTCCAAAGGTGAGTCGTGCTACCACTACACTACCTAGCTCCGGTATATACAGCAATAGTACAGCTGCAAGACGCTTTATATTGTAAGATAAAGACCCTAAAATAATACAGAGAAAACCCCAACAATCAGACGACCCCCTATAAGCAAGCACCTGGCAAAGCTGGGAAGGAAAAACTCCCTTTTAACAGGAAGAAACCTCCGTCAGAACCAGGCTCAGTGAGGGGCAACTATCTACCCCAAATGGTTGGGGATAAAGGAAAACGAAGGTAAGGATGCACTAGTGAGTTGTGAAGGACTACAGTAGGTGCTTCCTGTGCACCTTGGAAACACTTGCTACTTTTAGATCACATTGTGGATTTCCTGATTCCACCATATTTATGATTGCTATGCTTTCAATGTTTGCTCTCTAAGATATAAACATCAGCCATCTCTGTAAAGCTGATCCAGTTTTAATGTTAAAATATTATCGTTGGTAATGAAAATGAATTCTCTAGCTCAAACCCAGAGACCAAATAGCAACCTTTATAGGAGTCCATCAGTTGGGAGCATAACCAGAAGCATCTATGTACTTTTCTAAAGAGGCTTACAGTATCTTTAAACCTGAAGTTATTCATCAGGATCCTTTGTAGATGCACAATTTTAAGTGGTCAGGACATGATTTCCACAGGGAGATTTTAAAACAGCAGCCACACTGGAAGAGGTCTAGCGGTGCAAATTTTTTTGTATTTGTAGAACAAATGCTACACAATGCAACATATTAAAGGCTTCACCTGTTGGGGCTGCACAGTAGCTGGCTTTTGGCTTTGAGGGGAGCGCGTTGGTGAGCGGGAAACGCTAGATGACCTGGAGGCCAGTGCTTGGTTCATCTTAGCCAGCACCACCTCTGAAATGAGCTGGCGGTCCTCTGCCTGGTGATCGCCAATCAGCTGCATAGATGAACCCACAACCTGGATAACAGGAGACAACAATGTGAGAGATGAGAAGATGAAAAAAGGAGGTTAAACAGCACAGCGGTCTGAACAGAGTATCTAGGTGATTCTGTTATATTTCTCCAATTGCAGGGAAAGTGTAGTTTGAAATCATAAAAAAAGACAACATAAAAAAATAAAACAGAAACAAAACACACCCACACCATTACAGGATTTTGTCTTTTAATGAGCAAAAACTGCCCTCAGTTTTACATCATTATAAAAAGTGACTCATGGGAACTGTGGAGGTATGTTTTTGTTATTTGTTTCCTATTTTTTCAGTTTCAGTATGAAATCTGCTTTCAGTTTAAATAGTACACAGTTTTATGACTGTCAAGTTTTTTCAAAGCTTAAATGGGATGGATGACAAGCCTTTTGTGTCATGTCGGCTCCAGGATAATTTCCCTGTGCTCTCTCTGATGCATGGTCTCTTTTTTTATCATTTTTAGTCATACAGTTATTTCCACAAACACATCTTGTCTGAATCATCACTACATAATCCTGTTATTTTAAAACTGTCACCATATCTCCCCCTCCATCTGTCTAATCTGTTTATCACAAACACACTCTTAGCTGTTAGACTACTTCAGCTTTTGCTCTACTCTTTCTATAAGTTGATTAGCTGCCGTCTAGAAACATCGAGTTGGTTTGTCTGTTCTGGCTTCTTTATTGACTTTCACAAAGCAGGCTGTGTTTTACCATATCTGAAGTGTGCTTACCATATTGTTCCATCTTTTCGTGGCCAGTTATCACAATTTTGATAAGAACTGACCCATAAATGAGCAAGCTGCAATGACCTACATAATTAAGATGCTCTGTACTTACTGCTAAAATTATTCCACGGAGAAGCAGCTCTTTCTAGAGCACTTTAGTTTCTGCCCTACAAACCCAAGCTGGTCAAGCTGCTGGTCACTAAACATTTCATCTTTGGCCTTGTACTCATGAATTCTACCTATTTTTCAACAGCTTGGTAGTAGTGTTGCTGCGATAGTCTGAGTCCCTCCAATTATTTGCAGCTCATACTTTTTCTTTTTGTGTCAGTTCTCTGCCTTTGGGTTCAAACATACTCCCATCAGTTTCTGAAGCTTAACCTGCCACACTGAAGTGCCTTAACTACCCAACTTTAAGAGAACCAATACAGCCAGAAAACCAATTTTCAAAGCTCCTCATACTTTATTGTAACCTCTTTCTATGTCAGCTTCTCTTGATCATGGCTCTATCTCAGCCTGAACATTGAGAATCTGGTGCAGTCATCCTGCCAGACGCCTCCAATCTGTCCAATCTGGACTAAATCTAAGCTCTTATACTTTATAGCCTTTAAAGACTTTAAAAAGCGTGTTAATGGTTTTGGTTTATGTAAATGTTTTCTACATAAAAGGTAGCATTAAGCAGAAGAAATTTATACTTCTACTTTGCTGTCATCACGACTAAAGGCTGCAAAACATAAAAACCAGTTTGCGATTAAAAAAAAAATACTGGAAAGGCAGAGGTGAAAGAGAAATAGAGAGATAGTAAAGTTTTGAAACACAAAGACAGAGCAATCTGGTGTAAAAGATGAACATAAAGTGACACAAATTGTGTAATGTATGCACGTCAGAGTGTCACCAGACATCAGCTATTAAACCCTTAATGTGCATTCAGGTTACCTGAATCAGTTTATTCCCAGCCAGACAATCTCTGCTCCCAGCAGTGTAAATTGGGCCAGACATGCTAAATTTAATATGCTTATGCAACACAGCTCCCACAGGCTGATGTCAACGTGGCGAAAGTTTCCAAACAAAATGCAAGAGTCAATAAATACAGTGATGCAGGAAAAAGTCTAAAAATCTTTTGAGTTCTTTAGTTTTACTCCTCCCTTCCCTTCCTTTCCTTCTCACCTCTGTAATGTAGTCGTTTCCATCCTTGCCACATATGGCTTTGACAGCACAGATATCCAGCCCTCCAAAGATCTCTGAGCAGGTATCGACCCACAGTTTAAACCTGTCACAAAGAAAAGCGTGACAATTTAGGCCTATTAACAGCTGTCAAAGGCGACTATAGGTGACAATGTGCAACAAGATTAGGTAGTTAACTTGTTTTCTTTGCTGTGTCAAAACGAGGCGGGAGATGATGGTGAACCTTTCCTGCCTTATTGTTAATGAAAAGTCTTGCACACTAATTAAGCAGTGGTATTGATCACTTCAGCACAGCGTGTAGCAGAAATGTTGTTTGGGCTTAGATCCCAACGGCAAACCCGTTCTTGAGCCTCTCTAGCTCCAGGCTGTAACCTATGAAGGTGCTGTTTTTTTCCTTGCTTTACTCCTTCCAGTCAATCTAGGGTCAAAACAGACAGATCAATACTCACCTGAAGGATAATGTACTCTAATCCAGTGTTCTAGCCCTGGTAGCTTGCATAAAACTGAGCTAAAAGTTGTTTGACAACTGCAACTCTATAAATAATATTTGAATAATAATGTTTGTTCCAGGGCTGCTGTACACAGATAACGGTGCTGAAAGTGCACTAGATACTGTTTACAGTTTGACTTACTATACCTGTGCTCTCAATACTGTGCTGAAATGCATGCTTCACCCATGAGCAGATGATGTGAAAACAGTTGTGGTACAAAATGTCAACGGCTTTCAGCTGAATTAATCTGAGTACACTGACTAACTGTGGTAAAACACAAGAGAGATGTGTGTGACATCAGGGCAGCCTGAGCATCACTAATGTGGAAGCGGTGCTCACTTGTCAGTCATGGCTACTTGTTCCAACATGGCAGATCCAGTGTTGCTTTTCCAATTACCAGAGATAGATGTTCGCCTGGAAAAGGAGAGGAAATTGTGCATTAAATTATTATGTAAAAGCCTCATTACAGAGTCAGCCCTTCAGTATAGATATTATAAATGCAGGCAATAAAAGACAGAGAGAAGTAAGCATCCTTGCAGCAGGAGGTTTGTGGCTTCAGCTACTAACTGCAGTCAGGCAGAGAGCAGAGCTGTAGGTTCTCTGTCTGAATGGCAGTTTCATAACCATATGCTAGCATATGCTCTTTGTTTTTTTCTAAACTAAAGGCACATGAGACATGGAGATGTGGTATGGTAAACTTCAAGATTTATATTTCTGTCTGCTAAAATGCTGGTACATGAGCGCGCACGCACAATATATCATCCCTAAATCCAAATGACGCACAAGGACAGCACACTTACATGTAGGCTTTGTAGTCCGTGCCAATTTTCTGGACCCTGATGTCGTACTTGGCGTCTACGAATGGCTCTGTAGTACAGTAAGTCTGAGTGATGGCCACCACACTTGCAATGTCCTGGAAGTCGCTCACATTGTCCACCTTAACCTACAGTGGAGTAAAACATATAAATACTTAATTTATTTATTCAAATAAAGAAAGACTCTCAAAATGCACCCAGTCTTACAATTTGTCACGCAAATGCCACCAATGTACATTTCACCCCCTGCTGGTAAATAGAAAAAGTGCAGGTTAAAGCGCTTCTCCATTGGCTTTACTTTTAAGACCGGAAGCACTGTGATGGTACGTGTGGGTAGAACATTTTCAAGGATGAGTGGTTGTTGAGCTCCTGTAACTCGGTTGTAATACACAAATAATACCTTCTTGTGTCACAATAAATTATATTTAATGAATAAGGGTAACCCAGCACAGAGTGGCACTACATGGATCACAATGTCAGGAGAGTCAGGTCAGGACAGAGCTTGAAGTTGCCGTTTCTCAAATGTAGAACACAAGCTTGTTTAAAAACAAATGCATCATCACTACTGGACATACTCATGAAGTTGACTGGCTGTGTTCAAAGCCGATTGACAATGCAGTTGCTGCAAACTGTCTGGACAATGTTTGACTTGCTTGATTCTAACATTGGTTCAACTGGCCATCAAACATTGGTTAACAGTGTAAAATCAATCAATCAATCTAATGTCCAATCTGACCGGTTAAGACGTTTGCTTTCTCACATAAAGCTTCTCCATTTAATGTGCAGAAAAGTTCGGGGCTGCAGTGCATGTGTGAAAATGGCTTATTGAACTGAGCAGTTCAGGGGAATGATGTGTGGTGGATCGATCAGGAGCGGTAGAAACGCTCCACTCTGATTTCAGCCAGAAAATATTAACACAGTTGTCAATCAATAACAGCACAATGTTTGGACAAAATGTAAAAGGGAAGAGAGAATAAAAATGATGAACTGATAGGAGGAAAGGGATAAAGAAAGACATCTAAGATGAAAGCAGAGGATGGGAGAAGGCTATTAAGTGCACGCGTATGCCAGCAAAAGCACTAACAAGTATAATAAATGTGATTCTAGACGTAGTGGTGCTTTATGGTTACCATTTAACCATCTAAGCTAACTACTATAATAGCCACATGATTTGTCCTCCATTCACAGAGCCAAAACTATTTCCTGGCTGTAATATTCGATCCCCACATATCTTTGAATGGTAGCTAAAGTGTAAGTAAAGCAGGTGTGGTTAAATGGTTAATCTAACTGTATATATGTCAGTTGGTAAATAAATAAACCAATTACCTTTCCCATTCCAGAGTGAGCATGTCCAATCTTCACCACCACTGGGAAGCTTGGTGTTGTAATCTGCAAATAAACAGCATAACTGATGGATAAATAATGATGAAGAAGCATAATGACAACTTATGTTAGTTATAATAACAAACTGGAAAATCCTGCAGTGAAAAATAAGAGGCCCCTTTAGCAGTGGTCGTTATTAGTAAGGCAGTAAAACTGCTGCAATAAACAAAAACTCAAATCAAAGTCAGTAAAATTCATCCTCAAATAATGCCAATAAACATCTTATGAAAGTCACATGAACACTGTGCAAAAATAACAAAGAAATGTGTCTTTATTTCAGCAAAATCCTAACATGTGATGCTCATGGTGGTGCTAGAGGACAAGTCAGGGAACCACCAAAATCAGCGGGACTCATCCTCCGGGAATCGTGTATGTACACAGATCCACTGCAGCTCTGTAAACAAAATCCAAAAACCAAACCTAATCTCCCAAGTGGATGTGATTACATGAAACATGAAACTATGACTAAGTGAATGAGAACTATGCCAGCCTATGGGAGGAGAGTGAGGACATCAAAAGAGGGCAGAAGAAGAGCCAAAGGATGGTAGTTTTTCTTCTTGCGTTAGAGGAGGCTGTCCCTAAATTGTTGAGCACATAAGAGGCTCCCTGTGTGCGACCCTCTCAGCATTCAAGACCAGAGTGTGAGGGGATCCAACTATTGTAAGTTCCTCTGCGTATTGTCTACAGAGAGGGAGAGAGGAGAAGAGAAAAGAGAGCAGTGGCAGCAGCAGCAACAGTAGCAGCAGCCTTCCCTTCCCTTCACTGCAGCTTGAATTCATAGGTTTACTTTAAACTTATGAAAACATTTCTATCCACAGCTGCCTTTCGGCTCAGCAGAGCTCATCTTACCACTTCGACCCCACCGTCTTATCTATCACCCTGCCCTCTTGCTGACTGCCCACCCGACTTTCTTCCAGGGGAACTTAACAGGATCACAAGAGGTTGCCGAGCTTTCATCAAGTGGTGGAGCGGTCAGAGGTAGCCAGAGTCATCATGGCCGTGTCCCAGGAGCGGAGTGTGTGTCTGGGGCTTTGGGTGCTCATTTTGCTTGGTGCAGGCTTGGAGGAAGTTGTGGAGGGATGCAGCTGCCACCCAGCACACCCACAACAGCTCTTTTGCAGTGCTGAGATTGGTAAGTTATTGAATGTAGAATAACCAAGGTTATATGTGTGAAAATAGGTGCATGCTTTATTTATTTATTTTAATCTGGACAATGTCCTTACATATTGACAAACCAATTAATTATTTGGATTACTGATCAGATTAATTACATGCTTTTAGGGGGAAAAAATCAATCCACAGTGCAAAATTAGTTTTACAAGAACTAATCAATAGAGGTTCATGGCTAAGCTACTGTGGCCTTTTTGATTATTATGATTATTATTCATAGAAAACGTGAGTTATCTGAACATAATTTCATGGTTGATATTTATAGCAGTATTTCAATAAGTTGATTTGGATGCAGTTTTTCTCTTAACATGAACTTTTCCTTGTGTGCTATCTGTTTTAAGAAATTAGCGCCTTCCTGTTGTCACTCACGTAAAAACAACCCCAAAAAAAAAAGAAAAAGTCCTGGCCTACTTTCTGTCCGTCTGTCTGTCTGTGTGCCTGTCTCTCTGTCCAACGCCCCCGTCATCCAGTTCTTTCTTGTCTAAGCACAAGCCAAAACCAACACTCTGCTCTGACTTTGAGTACTTGGCTCCAGAGTGTGGAAAGCTGGAGTATGTGCTTTGGTCAAAGGTTACACTCCAGCAGAGGAGAGAGGGAGACAGAGAGAGAGAAGAGGAAATTGCTTTTATTTTAGTCATGTTTTCTAGTTGGTCTGCAAATCCCTTTAGGTTTAAAGGGTCAACTTTTTTAAAGTGCTTTTAAAACAAAGGCCGGGTTAAATGAAAGGCAATACCTGTATTCAAAATCTCCAGGTGAACAGCCAATTTAGATCTTGGTTAATACAAGGTTTTTAGGACAGCATTTTACATGTGACACATGCCATTGATGGCTGAGATTACATTTCTGCAAGTATGAATATTTGGCTCTTTGAGCTTTCTTCAAAGCCTGAAACTATAAAGGAAAACTAGTAGAGGACCTGAACTAACCAGAATAACATCTCAAGCTGGAATGTTCTGGTTTTCAGCTGCATGGCGCTGTGCCCTGTTTTTTAATCATTGGTTATAGAGAGCAGGTTTCTTCCTGCTAAGTTGTCACACATTTATTTGCTTGTCCAGGTATGCTTATTCAGTAAGCCACAGAATGTAAACAGAAGATGGACATCAGCCACTGATTAGCGAAGTCACACTGAGACACCTTGAACCGAGCATTATTGCTGTTGCTATCTTTATATTTTGAAACTGGACTTGTTGAGCATGTTGCAGATCTGACAGAGCAACTGAAGGACACCAATTACTCACATAGTGGAGACTTGTCAGACATAATGTAGGCCTTTTATTAAAAAACAAAAACAAAATACTCCTGTTGTAGTCGATTAGACATGAAACTATCCAGCAAAACCTTTGAAAAATAGTTCTAAGATGAAAACTGTGGCACAACCTCACCATCTGCAGGGTGTTTAGATTGGACTCTGTAGAAAGGTGCAGAATGTTTTTACCTTATCCTTTTACTGATTACAACAAAACTGAAACGAACAAAAATCTACTGAGAAAAAAAGTACAAAGTTTTAAATAAATATACAATTCAGTGAAAGATAATTTGGTTGCTTTGGGGTTTTTTTGGTTGGTTTTTTTTGCATTGTTTTGTCATTTAAATGTCTTAGATAATCAAACAAATGTTAATACACACAAAGATAACCCAAATAATGACAAAATCTAGTTTTTACATGGTGATTTTGTTTATTGTGGGGAAAATTGCTATCCAAGCTATTAAAGTCTGGACTTAAATCAGATTGAGATGCGTTGGCATGACCTTTAACAGTGACGGCTGAATTAAATTAGTTCTGCAAGGAAGAGTGGGCCAAAATATTTCCACAGTGAAAGATTGCCATCATTGTCAGTTATCACAAACACTTTGATGGCACAATCTTGCTATTAAGTTTAGGGGGTCAATTACTTTTTTCACACAGAGCCAGGTAGAATAGCTTTCCCCCCTTGAAATGATCATTTAAAAACTGTATTTTGTATTTACTTGGGTTCACTTTGTCTATTATTAAGACAATGATCTGATCCATTTAAGTGTGACAATTTAAAAAAGGGGGAAAAAAATCAGGAAAGGTAAAAGTACTTTTTCCCAGCACTGCACCTCGTGAGGGGAGCTTAGCTTTGATCTGGACACTTATTTGACAAAAACATTGGGGCAGAGGTCAAAGGTCATTTTTCCATTGGCTTCTATATAAAAACAAGTTACTTTTGGCTGCTTATTCACAAGGGGTCACCGCAGTGTCACGTGGTTTTTTTGTTTGTTTGTTTTTAAGGCTGATGCCCTTTTTGACTCTGTACCAAAGGGATTTTTGTCTCCTCCAGGATCAAACCAGGAATTTTTCACTTAACTACACTGTGGAGCCACCCAGGCAAAACTCCAACTGTTTCCCCCTGCTGGTAGTTACATCGATTTTTAACATACAGTGAATAATCTAACCATGGGTCAGAACAGAAACAAAACAAAATTGATCAATACAAATTCTAGATTTAGAGCGGTGAAAAAAGGCTAAATGAGAGATCGTCCGCACCTTGGTACCATAGCACCATAGCTATATTTTAAAGTCATGTAATATTTAGTGGCATTGACAATAGGTGTATAATGTAAACAGTAAGTAAAAATAAATGATAAAAATGAGCCCAGATGAAACTCCAACTCAGCACACACTTATTGCGTGAACTCTTACAAAGGTTGTATCACATGAAAAATCTTTTACATAAGTTGTGCATAAATTCAGAAGAATTACTAAAGATAATTGAAAATTATTTTGAACTGTGGCAAGTTTTTAGTTCCAAAAGTATGTGCCTGTCTCTTAATGGATATGGATACTGGGCCTTTTTCAGATAGGATATAATTTTCTGGACCGATGCATAACAAAAAAGGAGACTCAAAATCGAAATAAAAAAACGTGTTTCACTTGGTGGCACCTGAGGCCATCCTTGGTTGTTTTCTAAGAGTAGGCTGGTGGTGTCCTTTAGCTGACCTGACAGTGCTGTCAGAGTCGATGAGCTCTTTGAATAAAGCTCAACATCTGACTAATATCCCATCTGGACAAACCTTGGACGGTTCCCTGGCCATGTTTGTGTATTTGACATTGTGTGCATGTGAGTGTCTGTTTGTTGGACAGAGGCCAAGCCATGCCAACTCAGCCTACTCCATCTCTCTCGCTCTCTCTCTTTCCCCAGTCTCTCCCCACTTCATTTCCATGTCTATAGGCTTGGTCTAATGGTCTGCATACTAACAATATCAGTGTGAAAGCCCACTGACAGTCCAGCTTTGTGAGCATGACAAGGGTGCCGATTCATCTTGGAGGGGGAAGTTACTTACTACAGATAGGTTCTCATGGTACAAGTTTGCAATATTTCTCTTTGGTTATGAAACTGTGGGGCAGATGCACAGCTACTTTCACTCAGCAGGCGTGCCTGTCCTTATTCCCGTTCATAACACAGCTGCAGTAACTGAAATTAGCTGGTAACCCAGCGTGTACACTTCAAAGACAGGGTGGGGGTGTGGGGGTAAACATTTCAGATAATCTAGGCCAAGACAACTGTTTTGGAAGGTTTTGCAATTCACTTATTATTATAGACAATTTCTTAAGTATATCTCATGGAATGCACTTTCCAAAAAATGTTATGGCTTCTTGCAAATCCAATAGAATTTTTCTTTTCCTTACCCAACCAATAGTTCCTCAATTAAAGATCAAAATCACCAACCTGGCTGGTTAGCTATAGATTCTATTTTGGCACTGACACATGACCAAAGCCAAGACTGCAAATTCTTTGATCTTTCCACAGAACATATCTATTCCGTGGTATACTGCTGACCATTAATACGGCACACAGTGTGACAGCTAATTTTCCAAAGTACTTTGTCTATCTTGAGACATGTTTCTTTGTGTGTGTGTGTGTGTGTGTGTGTGTGTGTGTGTGTGTGTGTGTGTGTGTGTGTGTGTGTG
>NW_005187413.1:5537110-5552589 GCF_000239375.1 Pundamilia nyererei
AAAAAAAAATCCTTAATCTATAATGATTTAGCTTCACATACCTAAGCTAAATTATTAACTAAATACATAAAATATTAACTAAATAATACTATAATCTTGCATACAGATATTTGAGCTGAAATACAAAAATATCAGCTGCAAAATGTATTTTAGTATCAAAAGTAACAGGTCTCCTAATACCCTGTGAGCTCGGTTATAATGTATCCTTTCAGAATGTTAAACACATCAAACTTGTTACATTAACCTTTCGTACAACCTATTATTTTACTAGTGCCACATTCAATGTGCTAACTGGATAGTATGGAAAAAAAAAGAACAACTTTGATCAAATATAATAGAGAGAAAGTGAAAAGATTCAGTAGTAGCTGTAGATGTAGTCGTCTACAGCTCAAGCTTTGACAGTGCCTACTTAAACAAATACAGCTAATTAATCAAACCAAACTCTGCTGACATTTTTTGAGGTTGCAGCTGCATGTGTGTATACACAGTAGGTGGGTTAATGGGCAGGTGTGTCTTTGTAGGGGTCAGACTGTAAGGTAAGGTACTACAGGGAACGTAGTCACTGTAAAGTTTTGGATAATGCCAAGATGATCAAGTTATCAACTACAGCAGCTATTCCCAAGAAAACTACTGCATGGCTGCAAGTCTAATGCTTTCAAATGTATTACCACACCGAATCTGAGCCTCCGGTTATGAATTATGCAGTGTAACAATGAAGTATATCAAATAGCATAGAGGCATCTACAGTCATGCTCCCTGACATTTTCTATAAGGTAATGTATGAAGGTTCCTTGATCAGCTCTTTTGCTGCAAGCAGTGTAACGATTAAAGCGTTATACGGGTTCGCACATATTTGTCTGCCTGCCCATCTTTCCACTTGTGTGTTTGATGAACAAAAAACAGTCTTTATTTCTCCTGAGCCAATTTCACAGAACATGCTGAGCTCCTCCTCCTCTTACCAGCACACAAAACCGTGGCACAGTTATGTGTCGAGCGAAAAGAAAAAACAAGCGAGGAGGTTTGCTTAGCTGTGTGCGAGAGTGAGGTTCACACTTTCACTCCCTCTCCCTAACACTGTTACTTTTCTCTCTCTTTCATGATTTCACAAAGGTTACTCAATTCACTTCTGGCTCCTTCCCCCCCTCTCTTTCACCATTGCACTACAAGGGACTGTACTCCTGCTTTTACAGAGAATAGATGTGGGAGATGAATTTACAGGGAATTCATTAAAGGATATTTTATATTATATCCTCATTATATAGGATATTATCCATCATGCAGAATATCTTCACAGAGAAAAAGCACAAATGCTTTTAGGACAAGAAATACCCAGTGTATTTGGTCAATATTATTCTGTCTGATAAAACAACACAACTCTTTACATACTAAAGGTTTGTCAGGTGTAGTGGGTACGCCTTTATCACTCATACATGCAGGGCAAGATTGTTATAGTTAATGAAAACTAAACTAAAAACTAAAACGAGAAGTGAAAAATAACAATTTAGTTACCGAAAATAAAATAAAAATACAGAGGAAATATCCTTAGTTTTATCATCTGTTAGTTTGGTAAAGATTTTTTATTACAAGTTGCTTGATGAGGCATTGATGGACATGTTTATCGAGACTTTGCATGTGTATAAAACTGTGACCCAACTGCTTTCAAAAAGAAGTGTTTTTACTGTAATACCTGCACTGATTTTCCCTCTGATATGGCTATATATACGACATTTAGCCACACAAGCTACATAGTTCGGCTTATGAAAGGCTTATTCGTGACCAGGGTTAAAATTCACCCTTTTGAAATGTTACAACGCCAAACTTGTTACAGCAAATTAAGTGGATTTTAGTGCTATTACAGAGCACATTTACCTTCAAACATGAAGGGAATTCCAAACAAAAAGTCCATCATACTGCGCTGCATGTTGAAAAAAAAACCATTACAATGTGTTGAGGGTGAGAATTAGCTCATGTAGACGCCTCATTCTGCTGGAGATTCATTAGTCACTGACAGGCCAGTTTTTAATGTAATGTGAAATGCAACCATAACATATTACAAACTTTAACACTGTGTTACTAATGTAAGCAGTAATCTAGTAATCTGAACGTGATAGCACTTGTCGATTATGGTAAAAGAAAAGAAACACTCCATGCATGTTTTTAACTCACTTTCTTATAACTAGCTGTCACATACATTTTTCTGTGATGCCACTGTTTTTCACTTTTCATTAAATTGAACCTCAGATGTATAATAATAAAGTCAGTTCTCTTGGATTGATTGCCTTACCAGTATGTTATCAGTCTGAAAAAGGAACATCTAACAGTGAAATTAATTTGTCAGTCATCATTACAGCCCATGCCTATGTCTAAAAATGTAGATTCAATGTGCTTGGTGGAAGAGAAAAATAGCTCAGTATACATAAAGCCTCTAATATTCGGGTCAGGTTGCTTAAAGTAATCAGTGTTAATAATGTTTTGATTATGATTAATATTCTCAGAGGTTGTAACATTAAAATGTGCTGTGTGTGTATGCACAGTGAAGTATATACTCATACTTCACATACAGTATGTGCTTGTGGAGATGACTTGGTAGTTAATGGGAGTGATCAAGCAGAGAGCTACTTGTTATTCCATGTGGGTTTTGATTTCCCTCCCAGAGGAGAGGAGGACACATCCTGTACTGAGAGGAAATGCATCTATCTATCTATCTATCTATCTATCTATCTATCTATCTATCTATCCTATCCATCCATCCATCCATCCATCTGCACAGGTTTTTCATTGTTTCTTGTATGGATTTACTTGCAGGATCCTAATCCTTGTTTTTTTCTGTGTTTCCCAAACAGTGATAAGAGCCAAGATATCTGGAGAGAAGATTGTGTCGCCTAGCAACAGCTCCTCACCTTACATGAAGATGATCCAATACGAAATAAAAATGATCAAGGTGAGAGCCCTGGTCATGCACACATATCCATTTCCCCCCCCCTCCCTTTTTAAACTGCGTGGTTTATGTGGAGCTACATATAGCCTGCCCCCTATAAAGTAAAATGTATCATGCATGTTAAATGTCTCAATGGCACACACATAACAGTATAACATCCACCGTTTGATTTCCCACCTTTGTTTGACATCAAACTCCCCTCTGTCTTTAAGTGCTTCCTGTCCCTGTGTTAACTGTCAAATAAAGGCAAAATGTCCAAATATTTTTAGAGCAATGAGAAAAAAAATCAAGCTGAAATGTTCCAAATGTCTATCTCCACATGACCTCATGGTGTTAATAATGACTACTGAACAGGATTAACATCTGCTCTTCATAAAAATGTCTGCTCATTATAAATATGCAACACTTTCATTTGCACATTTGGATTTTAAGCACTAGGATGTGCTCTGCTGCTGTAATTTGGAAACCTAGAGTTCTTTTATTATTCCTCCTGCACGACACTGTTGCTGCACATACTGTACTGCATTAAATTGACATTATGCCAAGCCCATTCTTAAAAAGTACAAAACGTTTCTGCTCTTTTCCTCTCATCTGTATCTAGATGTTCAAAGGTTTTGACAAGGCTAAGGATATCCAGTATGTGTACACTCCAGTTTTCTCATCGCTGTGTGGAGTCAAGCTGGACTCCAACAATAAGGCAGGGTATCTGCTCTCAGGTACAGTATGCAATGAAACTTTTTTATATTGTGCTTTGAAAGAAAAAACAAGTTGGTACATTGGTGCTGTGACCAGTAAAGAGAGAAATTTTCCTAAATGGCTTTTCTTTTGGGAGTGAAACTATTCATTTTCACTGAGACTGATTCCTGTCTGCCGGGGACAGCGCTAAACAAATTCATTAGACCACCACCCAGTGTAAGGTTTATTCCACAAGGTGAGACAATCATCAACCAAAACACTAGGTTAAAGCTGTATACCAATGAAGCTCTTAAAAATTTGGTTTATCATTAGGAGTATTAAGATTCTTATGGAGGCCTTTGGACACAGCAATAGTTATTTAATCTATTCTACTGAATGCAAGGCTAAATGCTGATGTCACCAAACAGGGAGCATGTGGAGTGATGGGAGGATTTCTATTGGCCAGTGTGATCTGGTAGAGTCTTGGGACAACTTATCAGTGTCGCAAAAGAAGAATCTCAACTATAGATACCAGATGGGCTGTGAATGCAGAGTGAGTAAGGACTGTCAATTCTCTATGCATACATATTTATCATTCTCACACTCATCTGTGTGTGTCAGAGACGTCTTCATGAGCTTAGACTAAAGAAACAGTGTAACAGCTGTTACAGCAGAAAGGCCACTCTTCTCATCTGTTCCTGCTGCTTTGCCTCTTTTCCGTCTCTCTATATTCAAAAAAAAATTGTTTGTTTTTATTTTGTCTAAAATGTGTGAACATTGTTTTCTCTTCCAACCTTTGCATAACTGTAATCCATAATACACGGGAGACCTACTTCACTAATAAATGATGAGATGAGAGATGAGATGACGAATCGATTATTCTTCTCTTCTTCTTAGATCAACACCTGTTACACAGTGCCGTGTGCATCTACAGGAGAAAACGAGTGCTTGTGGACTGACTGGCTGCTGGATAACAGCCTAAACGGCGAGCAGGCTCGGCAGTACGCTTGCATCCGCCGCTCTGACACAAGCTGTAGCTGGTACCGGGGTGGGCCTCCATCTGAGAAAGACTTCTTTGACATGACTGACCCTTGACCTGTAATTCTGAGATTCATTTTACTCCATATGTTTCCCAATATGCCTCATGAAAAAAACAAAAAACGAAAAAACAAAACCCTGCTTTGGCTTATGTAGATCAGATTTGGGGTTGAAAACAGCAACTGATTTCATTAAAAAAAATTGGGCGAATATTAAATCTGAGGGAGCATAATGTAACCGTGAGCTTTGAGTGGTTGTTACAGTAAGTCTTGGAAAATCTGTCCAAACTGCAGCACTCCAGTGAATCATCTTCTTTCTCTCACGCCAGATTAGACTCATCATTTGATCTAGACCGTTTTTTTTACCTGAAGGCAAATGAATAAAATTATACAAGGCCTTACATTTGTTTATGCATGAAGTATGAAGCATAAAGGTGTTCATTTGCTGCAAAAAGAAGACAAAGTTATATCAGGAAACAAAAATGGTAAATAAATAATAGAAGGAAGCTGTCACAACCTTTTCTGCACCAATTCCAGACCCACTGCAGCAGCTTTCCTTTCCCCCCTTTTTCCTTCACACCTCCTGGGAGTGAATATCTTTAAATAGTATCTGCTAACTGTCAATACAAATAAAAGTACACAGTATATACAAATCTGTGTGGAAGGTTTAGGCACTAAAAAACTGAAAGTCTCTTTCAAAAGTCTACAATAAAAAATTATTTTTATTTTTACATTTTTATGAATTGATCCATATCTGGTGTGGGCAATGTTTCCGCATGTAAATCCAAGGCAAAGGGTGCCTGTATGTTAGTGTACTTTTCAGTGGTAACCTCAGTACAGTTCTAAGCGTTTCTGAGTATTTTTCCAATGTTCTGCTGGATTTAGCCTGTCTCCATTGCTTTTGTCACTTAATGTAAACCCATTCAGACTCCATGATTCAGACTCCAAGGCTCTATGGGGACCATACCATCTGTTGCAGGACTCTTTGTTCTTCTAACGATTGTTCTTTGAGATGCTTCTTTATTTTGTTTCATGCTGCATACTGAATTTGGGCCCCATAAAAATGGCATTGTGTAATGCATAATAAATCAAAGTGCCTAAAACCTTTTCATAGTACGGTATACAGGCCGCAAAGCACCACTGACATTCTCGAATTAATTATATTTTTACTAAATCTGATGCAGGAATTATATATACACCACAAGTCTCGTTCACCTTAATCACAGGTTTTCCCCCTCAAATTTACGAGACTGTAAATATTGTATTTTGTGACAATTAACATTTTAAATGCTAACAATATTTGTTCTTATAGCATATAGATTCTTCTCTTGTGTTTTTGTGTGTTTAGTTTCATTGGTTGTACTATTTCCTGTGCCAAAAAATCTAATCCAGCGCTTTAACAACTGCACTGCCGTCTGTAGAAGCCAAGCCTGCCCCCCTCTCCATAGAGGAAATGATTTAACAAGACAAGGCTCAATTCACCTAAAACAAAAGTAAAAAAGTAAGAGGAAGTGGATTCATCTCAAAATTGACAAAACCAGCAAAAAAGAGAAATAGCTGACAACCTTGAATGAACAATAATTAACAGTTAAAATTACTCAATATAATAACTCAGTAAGAAGTGTGACTTGACCCCTGTCTTGTTCATGACTAAAGTCATACAGATTAAAATGCATTGTGAACATCAACATCAAGAATGTCTCGACATCGTATTATGGTCACATTTAACAATAACTACTTACATTTAACCTGCACTACGCAGTCATTTGTACATTGGATTCTGTCAATTTGAACACAGTAAAATGATAGTAATGCATCCTAACTGTATGGCTTTAGTGAAGCATTAAGCAGTTTCATGTCTGTTTTATACTGTAAGACCTGTTCGGGTTTGTATTTATGTGTTTCTGTCCGAATAGAGTCTTTTTTATTTCCATGTACCAAAAAAGATTGTATATAAAATGTCTCAGATGACCTGTGTGTCATGTGCTTTTTTTTTTTTTTTTTAGAAATTCTCCTCAGCTACCAAACATCAAAGAAAATAAATCTTGCAGGACTTCAGCAAGAGCTCAGATAGATTAATCGCGACTTTTACTTAATGACACTTTTTAAAAAAGTAAATGTGTCTTAAATCCTACCTCTATATTATACCACATGAATGCTTTACTAAATCTGGTAAGTAAAATGCAAGAGGGAAATAGGCACCATCTCCTTTCTTATACGTATAATAAAAACCCATGGATTTTCACTGTACTGTACAACAGTTTTTAGCCCATCTTTGTTTAAAAAACAAAAATACTTACCTTTCTCATATTGTTATTATGTTCTCATAAGCTCAGATGCATATATACAGCAAGGATTTGTGCAATGGTGTTGTAGTGTTTCTGCTAAAAATACGTCAAAACTGAAAAAAACTTGACAGGCATCCCGAAACTTAATTGATGCGCTACACTGTTTTGTCCTTTCAGAGACTGTCGCTGTGCTGAAACAGGCAATTACTGTAAATTAGTAAATACAATATATTATATAATAATCTGCACATCACATTGCCACATGCCAGCTCCAGATCGCAGTGAGGTGTGAGTGTTCTGCAAATTGAAACACAACACAGTTTACAGTGTGCAGTAAGCAGAAAATAGCATTACCATGTCTCTGTAGTTGGGGTAGAAGGTCTGATCAATGAGCGGGAACTTATCTGAACCCAACCTCTTCTGATTGTTGATCAGCTGGGAAAACTAGAAGATAAGAAAAAAAGAGAGAAGCAGCAATATGGTGCATACGTAAGAAATGTATGCAGATTAATCATATAGTAATAATGTTATAATGTTTGCACTCTGCTAGGTGTTTATTCTACACGAGTCTCCTAACTGACAACTTAAAAAAAATCGTACAATTACGATGTAGAGTGATTAAAATACGCTTTAGATAATTACAGCTGTAAATTTGTGTTGTTGAAATTGCTTACAGCCCAAGGTTTGTCACAGAGGTTGTAGATGGAGTCCAGAGAGTTGACTGAGGGGATGCCAGCATACTGAAGACCAATGATTAAGTTCCTAAAATCCTCGTTTTGGGCCATGCTGAAGGCATGCTGGCGCACCAACACAAAGTCAGGCCTGAATGACCTGGAATGCAAAAATAAAGGCAGGTGAATAAAGAATAAATGGATAGGTTTGGTTTCTTGGCGTTCTGTGCTTATATTCACAAGTTCTTGTGTGATCAAAGCCACAGAAAAGCAACATGAGGGTGTTGCTGTTTTTATTAAAATAAAACTGGAGGGCATAAGGTGCACTTTTGGATGGAAAATGACAAAGATTATGAAAAAGTAAGTAAACTCGCACAGCTACAAAACAAATAAGCTTAGGTTTATCCATGAACAAAAAATGAAGCGCAAAAATACAAATACAAACTTAGATCTCTCCTCAAAGAGTAGATTCTCATCTTTGAAGCACTCTTATGAGAGAATCTTTCTTTGAATAATACATGAAGATAAAAGAAGTCTCATGTACTTAATTGAAATTAAATGTATCACATTATGTGTACAGTAAAATGACACAGCCCACTGATAAGCATTACCAGCAACTCAAAACATCACAGTTATCTTCTGTGTCCACACGGAGAGTGAGAAAGGTTTGTTTTGCTTTGTGTGGAGTCTCTACTTGGATGTTTCAAACAGTCAGTTTGGATGAAAACTTGTGGTCGAAATGACCTTTCATGTTTGAATACATCACCTAAAGCATGAGCAGATTATAAAAGGGGGCAGAAGATAGTTAACTAAACACATACCCATTAAATTACTGTATATAAAAGTTTCTCTCAGAAAGGAGCTTAGAATTAGTTTAAACACTATAATTAGTCGTTTAATAATAATTCGAGTCTTGTTTTGAGCATTTAATCAATCAACAAAAAAAAAAATCTGCTTTTACTTCTTTGCCGCTGCTAAACAGAGATTAACACGGACACAATTGTATCGATACCCGTGCAATTGTTAGTTCTGCTTAGAGTTCTGATTCTTTATTGATTGTCTGATTGATTTCTGTGTGGAAAAAATGCAAACTGCTTTCTACTGCAGAAACAGAATAGGAAAAAAAGGTCTCCATTTAAAAGCTCCACTGCAATAAACCTGACATCTTTGTTTTGCTGTCAGAAAAAAAAGTCCCAGCATTGATAAAGGGAAACATTACGTTTGAAACATTAAACACTATATTTGCCAATAAAAACATATTCAAAAGTAACCAATCAACAATGTAGTAACTCTAAATTATGACATATTTCTCTTATATTCCTCCCCTTCATAAAATTTTGGACAACCCAAATACTTTGCTACTTAAATTAGCTGCTAGAAAACAGTGCGTTTTACTACTTGTATGTCTCACCTTGCTTTTTCTTGGTATAACATTGAAACCTCAAGTTATTTTACTGCCCCAAGCCGGAGGTAAAACTGGGGTGGGCAAGAAGCTGTTTGAGCCTTGCACACATTCTGTCCTGCTGGGAAATCCCATCATGGCAGGTGAAAATGAAGGTGGTGAAAATACTACTGTCAGAGAGGTGGCTGTGCACAGTTAACATTGATGAGGACTGCAGTGCAGTAAAATCTAACTACTGAGAGGTAATGAGGGATTGTTATGCACAAGTGAAAAGAAATAAATGCTAAATTGCAGGGAGTAATATGTTCCCAGTGGGGCTTTTATTGATTTAAAGTCTTTTTTGTTGATTTTCTGTAATATTCTACATTTGAAACTGTGTAGGTCTCCATACAAAAACACCCACAGCACTGAAGCTCAGAGAAACAATTTATGACCAGAGGGTTAAGGTCAGAAACAATATTCAGTGCAGTTCAACTCACTGAACGGCTGACGCTGACAGGACATGACTCCTGTTATTTTTTCTTTTGTCCCTGCATGCACGTATGACAGCGAGGGAATGTGAGGAAAAGCAGAGAGAGAGGTGTGAGAAAGAATACAGTGAAGAAAGAGATGTAGAGAGGAGTGAAAGAAGACAGACAGAGAGTGAAAACTCTGCCGCAGTGTGACCACCACCAGCTCTTCATGCACTGAGAATACTAATCAGACACTCCAACAAACTAAAAGACTCTGGTGGAGAGGACAGAGCAATTAATGTGACTGTAGCCTCTTCATTACTGGCAGTAAGGCTCATCAGTACTACCCTCATTCGATGTTGCCAAGAAAGCCACAGCCATCCAAACAAGCTTTCAGTATGAAATGAAACTAAAGCGATGGTTGTCACATGTATAAACGATGTATTCACATAGATGCAACATGCACAATTTGAAAACGAATATGCAGACGTTAGGCATACTCTGGCCATGCATGCACTGGGTTTTTGGAGCAAGCCAATCCCACTCAGGTAAAGTGGAGATGAGACAGAGCTTACATTTCTTATTATCTTTTTATTTTTTCTGTCTACAAACCCACCCGCTAGTAATTTATGCATAAATTCCAACTCACATACATCCTTGTAGTGTACTGCTTTGTATTGAGTCAGTCACTTTTACCACTATCCCTAATATTAGTACTGTTCGTATAGCTTTATTTATAGATTGTTTTGTCACTGCCAGGATCATTGACCCAAGCCCTTTCAGGTTATCCTTAGTTTCTTTTGTTTGAGATTCCATAAGTGAACCACACCAACCCAAAGTTCATTTTCTGTGCTTTAGAAACTTCTTCCAGGATATTATCTTGGCAGTTTGTCCAATAATTAAATAGAAGAGCAATTTTGTAAATGACGAAATTAAGGCGTGTGCCCATTTATTTGTGGCTAAATATGGGAGTGGAAATGAGGCTTAAATGACTGAGAACAATGACTGAGATTTATAAAAGAGGGCCTTTTAAATATAGCACTTTTTAGCCTTTGAGCACATTTATTTGTGACTCTAAATATAAATTATTTTAACTCAAAAAGATGATTATTTAGAAATAAACAGTAATTTCTTCAATAAAGCAGACAAAAGTAAGACAAAACACTTCTGGAAGAACCTTCACAGACATAAGACAAAACACAAAACTAAAACATTTTTAATGGCCTCTTGAAGACTTCTCATCAAATAGCATGATTCCTTTAGCGGAGCCTTTTCCTGTTTAGCCTGAAATCCTATGTGTGTGGCTAAGCATATGGATGCTCTCCATGTACGCACCACAACAATTAGCAAAAGAGAGTCAGTTTTTCCTGGATAAGCAGACCCAAAATGGTTCAGATCACAAACAATCAATGAGTAAATGAAACACTGTTGCATTTACTGAAATTGCTGTTATAGACTTTGCCACGTTAGCTGTTTTTCGGGGAGTTTCACATACTGATGCTATGAATACTGACTATGGCCAACGTGCATTAACATACATTAAAAACTAAGCAATTAAATCCAAATTTTGGTTTGTGTGTCTGAGTATGTGGAGGCTAGCTATGCATACATGCACTGAAGAGCTTGCCAAATGCTCTGTGAGTACTGCTAAAATACCACCCAAATGCAAAAAGTGCAAAGTGTTTCAACGTAAATAATGAGAAAACAAAACTTTTTGTTATTGCTTCATTTTTCATACATAACAATTAAAAACAAAACAAAAAAAAAAACAAAACAGAAATTGTTCAGTAAAGACAGTATAGATGTAGATTGTGCAGTGGTAAAGTCTAGACATAAAAGATCTTCGGGGATCGAGGTTACTTAGCAACGCAGTATCTGAGCAGTTAGGAACTCCCCGCTTTGACTTGAAATCAATGAACACGCTGTAATTACAGAATCAATTGTAGGTGCATTCAGGTCGAAAAACTGTGCATCACACGGGCAGACAGCAAGACACACTGACGTTTATGTTGGAAACTCGTTCATCGCCTCCACACAAAGAATAAGACTTCCGTAGACATGACACAGCTGGGACAGACGAGTGTGAATCATTCTGCCCGCAGTAATTTAAAGTCTGTCTTACTCCACATGATCTTCAGCATTTGGCCCTGGTCATTGTGTGAGCATGTGCAGGCCAGCCCATCATAAAACTAATGCTACACCCTTCATTTCCTGTTGGTTTTTTGCTTGTTTTACACCAGTAGGAGCTACCGTCTTGCTTAATAAGTCCCAGTCTTCAGCCAGGATACTCGTGTCTCACTCAGTGTGGTTTGTGGTGTGTGAGCATGTCTACAGTATAGGCAAATCTACTGTACCGCCCTGCGGGTGATGGTTGTGGTCAAACGCCTCTGCTCTTTTTCCACTGATCAGAGCTTTCAGTAAACAATGTTCATTCTTTCCAAATGCACTCTGAAGCTTTTCTGTCTTACAGAAACGACGCTAACTGATGCATAAATGTGGTAAATCAGGGCTAAAACTAAGTTTGCTCTTGCCCTTTCACAAGGATTCAAAGTGGTGGTAATTTTCCAAGAACTTATTTGTATTAAGTGGCTGTAATTTAAGAGGAGAATCATTTGTGTCACGTGGAGCGTTGTGCCTGGTGCTCCTTTGTGTGCCCTTGCAACAGCAGTAAAACTACAAAGTTTGGTGATTTTGTGAAGATGGTGTAGGTTTGGCTTCATGGCATTACTGTAGGAAAAGTTAGTTAATGGTTACAGCTGCATTGTGTTTGCCATCAAAAGCTCTTGTTGCTTACTGGTGCACTTCATGTGCGTTTACTATTTTCTGAGAGAACCAAAGTGAAATTATCTCACAAAGATCTCACAAATGTCATTTACACTGTTTATGAATTTGTGTTGTTTCTGATGAACACCATACCGCACAATGGCCTTCTCCTGTCTCTCTTTATGTTTTGTTTCACTTTCAGTAACATCAGGAAAAGATGAATGACACCGAAAGCTAAAGCACTGCTGACAGGTGTCTTGCTGGTAAGTTACAGAGTGGGTAGAAGTCAAGTTGGGGTTTTTTCGTATGCACTGTCGTCATTTACACTGTTTGTGAATTTGTGTTGTTTCTCTTTCCAGTTTGGGATTATTCCTGTTCAATTTTACTCATTAGGATAATGATGTTTTAACAATTACTCTATGTGTGTGACAATGTCTGTGTACGTGTGATGCTGACCTGACAACTTTGGTCCCGCCCCTGATGACCTGCATGTCCACATTGCAGGTCCCGTTTGAATGTGAGACGAGGTTGATCTCTGAGAACTCAGCCTACGTGGCGAAGGAGAAAAGAAGATAATTTAATCAGTTATGCAATGTTGATACAATCTGATGCTTATGATTGGTTATTTGTGCTTTTAATAAATGACATTGTTTCATTGTTGAAGATTTTTGTGCAGGAAATTCTGTCCAATGTGCTATTTCTCTCTCTCATAAAGCTACTTTCACAGCATGCACATTAGTCATTATTAATCATTTGAATGAATGAGTCATGGGGCAATCAAAACAAACAATTAAACGACACTTTTCAACCTCACAGACTTTTCCTGCTGTTATTTACTTACGCAGTCACGTTGTGTTATGCAGCGTAAATAAACCGTGTGCTTGTGCAGCAAAACAATGTACATGGCTGCTCTTTGGTGTGGTCGAAAAAACAGCGAAGATCTGTCTGTGACTCATAGCTGCCGACTTCTGTCTCCACTGGTGTCTATTTCACATCTGTGGTGAGGCTTGAGGTTGTAATTTAACTGTCAACATCTATTAGGTGTGAAACTGTTTGGTGTGAAACCCCAGAGAATAGTCATCTCAAATGCAGTAACCGAGCACTGCAAAAGGATTTTCTGGTTAGTTGGCTGAACCAATATGAAACCACTGCGACAGTCAAATCCTACATCTGAAACAACGTGAGCAAAAATAACTGTACAGCCTAATACACAGGTCCTGTATAATTTTACTGTACTTTTTTTTGTTTTACAAGTCAAGCCAACTGTTCATGCGTGGACACTCACTTTACTGGACAAAGGAGAAGACAGATGAGGACAATAAAATTTTATGATGTTTAAAAAAACAAAGTAAATCAATGTAAAGCCAGACGTATACAAAAAAGTTGATTATTTTTCCATTTTTCCGCACCAAAACACCTCAAAAAAGTATTACTGTACGTGAAGGTTACGTAAGAAAATGTGGCCAAATCAAACAGCTTCGTTTACAAGGCCATCAGCAACATTAGATTTCAACATTAAAGAGACGTCATGTCTTGACAGCAGCTGTATGTGTTAATATTAAGGTTTCGTTTGCTATGAGGTGACACTATGAGAATCCTGGGGGTAAATTTTAACACCATCAACCTCATAAGTTGTTTGACGATGCTATCACTATGGTGTGAAGCAGGTAACATTTACCAGGTTTACACAATGTTGTGTTTAGCCTGTTAGCATTCTAAAATGTTTATCAGCATAATATGACCTAGTGTCTTAAAATACTACTGATGTTTACAGTAATATTTCTAGTTTTCCAAGAGATTTAAGCTAAACTAAAGAGAAAACTTGAATTCCTCTCAGATCATTACAGCTGCGAAAAGCATCTTCTGTTGTTATTATTAATGATACTCAATAGAATATCAGTTCACTTTGATGACTGGCATCTCTTTTCTGTAGCATCACATATTTATTAAATCCAGCATGATACCTGCTCCACTTTGATGTCATATTCCCCAAGGACCTTCTTTCCTCGAAACACTTTGCCCCTGCAAAAGAAGAGAAGTGTTTTAGTTTGCTATTGCACACACCAAACCTCTCAGTTGTCTATGCTGCCCTCTACTGGACAATATAGCTGCTGTGGCACAAATGGGAGACAGAAAATGGAGGCCTTTGTTTGTGCACTTCTAATGGCCAAACTTTCTCATATTTGCATGATGAAGCATATTTTAATGAGCCTTTGTGAACATATTACAAAAGACACAGTAGATAAGAAGGCCGTGCTGAAACTGCAGTTGGTCTCATCACACATGGTGGTGACGTTAAGTTTTGATCCAAGCTGTAAAACATTTTGCAGTTTGAATGATAAATGCTTCCAATAAGTGTGTTGTTCAATGTTTACGTACTAATATCTCGGCCGCCAATCGCTCAAGAGTGACGCAGAAATAGATTGCAAGTAAACACAAAAGACAGACAGGCACAGAGAATGAGAAGAGCAATAGAGGCACACAGACCGTCAGCCAAAACACAAGCAGGATGTTTTTATTATACACAGGCATCACAAATGGATCGCAGAGTGTTTACTGCACATCCATCATCAAACCGTACACTGACTCTTAAAAAAAAAAAAGCAATAACCAAGAACATGAATCAAAAACAGCAGACATGTTTTGGAAGTCGCATCTGATAGCTTTTCTTTATGAGTCTTCACCAAATTTATTATGAAATACTTTGTGAGATGTCTTTTCAGGAAACTCCAGGAGACGAGATGCGTCTAAAAAGATGGAGAAGTGAGTTCTCCAAACACATTTGGATCCCGGGTAAAGCGACTCCCTCTCTAATCTCACTCCTAATTGAACCTCCTTCAATTATTCATTCAAACAGCCATCCTCGGCAAATATTATGCCAGCTCATGTACCACAATTTATCATGACATCAGATTGCACACGCACACATGGTTCCTCTCTGTGCTGTCAATTAAAAATATTTGCAGGGTTTTTTTCCACATAACCTCACAGGGACCTCGTGTAATGCAGCACGCAGGCATCTGGCTCGTTAGTGTGGTTCATTAGGATTAGACCATCTGTGAGAGAAACACTTTGAGGATATGATGCCTTAACTTCTGACAATCAATAACCACACCAGCAAAATTGGTGACCTTATAACTGCAGCAATATATCTTTATTAGCCCTACTAGAAAGTGATCGTTTTAGTGTGTGTGTGTGTGTGTGTGTGTGTGTGTGTGTGTGTGTGTGTGTGTGTGTGTGTGTGTGTGTGTGT
>NW_005187413.1:5552609-5553926 GCF_000239375.1 Pundamilia nyererei
TGTCTGTCTCAGCACAGGCAGCTGATTAAACACACTGCACTGGTGACACCCATGAATTCACCACTGAAGCCTCTACTGCATCGTGAAAAATGACCACCCCATGCCACGCATCATACTTATGAATGAAAAATGTCATCACCTCCCACAGCATTGACTCAACAAGTTACACCACAGTGCCTCCAAACAGAGTATTGAGAGTCAAACATAGCTGGTGCCTCTGCTGCTGAATGGGTTTAGGAGCAAATGAGGGTTCAGTATGTGTTCAGTATCTGGTGCATGAAGCAAACAATACACAGAGATATGCAATACCAGGGCAACACACTAATGGACAATTATAGAGCTCTACTGAAAGACAGCTGATGGAGCCTCTTTGTTTAATTCCATTAAAAAGAATAATGCTGCTGTCACATAGCAAAATGCAGGACGTGCACATAAATATCCTCAACTGAGCTGTAAGTGAATTTCTGGGAGTGAACTTTTACTGGATAGGAACAAAGATGACCTGTACATTCAATGTGTGTGTGATGACAAAATGTTGTTGTATCAGATGTCCACAAAGCTGTATTACTGCGATTTATTCTCAGTAAAAATTGACCACTGACACTGTCACACTTCAGTAGCAAAAGTAAATGCAAACAGGCGACTTTTTACATATCCAGCACACAAGCAGCGACCTTAGCCTGCATCTAGTTATGTGTTCGTGCAACTCGATATATCCTGTATTCACTTGTGCTTTTTGCCACTACTTAAAGGAAATGTCTAATTATTTAGCAGCTAAATCCTCCACAGTGTAATTCAATGGGTAAACTATGTTATAACTACATCTGTACTACATCTTTGCTGCTTGCTATGGCTGAAAATTAGTTTTGCAGGCTAGTAAATATAAGCTATATTTAACATAGCTTTAAATATTGCACAGTGCAAATGCTTAGCTGGAACATACAGTTCAATGGTTTGCATTACCTGAAGCTAAAACTACTTGGTTCTCAAATAATGCAACAATCATGCATGTTACACAGCTTAGAGTAGCTTAAAACCACGTTGAAAAGAGGTAAGGTTTTTGCCTCACCTAGTGGAAAAAAGGCAGTTTCACTTGCAAGTCAAAGTAAACCACTGTAGGTCAGTAGGAGGAAGTTACCCTTTACACACGACCCAGTTTCCAGCAAACCCAGAATAGTATACAATAAGATAGAAGGTATAAAGGTAGAAACAATGCTTTGCCAGCACAGACTTACAGTGGCTTGCAAAAGTATTCGGCCCCCTTGAACTTTTCCACATTTTGTCACATTACAGCCACAAACATGAATCAATTTTATT
>NW_005187413.1:5555148-5585269 GCF_000239375.1 Pundamilia nyererei
TGTCTAGGATGACACCAAGGCTCTTAACCTGAGGAGAAGGGAAAACTGTGGAGTTATCGATGGTGAGTGAGAAATGGTTCGCCTTCAGAAGGTTGGATTTGGTGCCAATAAGGAGGCTCTCAGTTTTATCCTCACTGAGCTTTAGAAAATTAGAGGTAAACCAGGATTTTAACTCTGATAGACATTCTGTAAGAGAGGAAGGTGGGAGGGAGGAATCAGGTTTGCAGAAGAGATATAACTGGGTGTCATCAGCAAAACAGTGAAACTGAAGATCAAATTTGTGGAAAAGGGTACCTAGAGGGAGGATGTATATTATGAAGAGAAGAGGGCCTAAAACTGAGCCTTGAGGTACACCAGAGGTGACGGGGAATAGACGAGAGCGGAATGATCTTAGTTGAATAAAATGGGAACGGTCTAGGAGATATGATTGAAACCAGGCGAGGGGTGTGTCAGAGATGCCAAGAGAAGAAAGTCTGCTTAGAAGTACAGAGTGAGAGATGATGTCGAAGGCTGAACTCAGATCTAAAAGGAAGAGAATGGTGAGAAGACCAGAGTCAGCTCCGATTAGAAGATCGTTAGTGACTTTAAGTAAAGCAGTTTCTGTACTGTGACATAAGCGAAAACCAGATTGAAATCTCTCGTAGATGTTATTATTAACCAGGTGTAACTGAAGTTGAGCTGCAACCACTTTTTCGAGTATCTTAGAAATGAAGGGTAAATTGGAAATCGGACGGAGGTTGTTAAAGTTGTTAGGATCTAAAGAAGGTTTTTTCAGTATAGGAGTGACTAGAGCAGTCTTCAATAAGGAGGGAACGATACCGGTGGTGAGAGAAAAGTGAATGATAGCAGAGATGAATGGGAGTAAAGAAGAGAGGCAGGATTTCACAAGCCCTGTGGGCATGGGGTCAAGATGACATGTGGCAGGCTTTGATTTACATATGAACTCGGAAATATCGGATAAATCAGGAAGATGAAAAGTGGAAAACGGCTCAAAAAGGAGAAAGGGTTCTGGAGAGGGCGTAGACACAACATTTGATCTCAGTTGCTGGTGGATGTTATTGATTTTCGTAGTCCAGAACAGCATCAAGGAGTTGCAGGCTTCAGAGGAATAGAAGTGCGGTGGTAAAGCGTTGGGGGGTTGAATTAGTTTGTTGAGAACTGAAAACAGAGTCCTTGCATTACCCTCACAAGAACCGATAATACCAGAGTAGAAGCTTTGTTTTGCCTTGCTGATGGAGTCTTTATACTGAAGTACGTGGTATTTATAGATTTCTGAATCAACAGTTAAACCAGATTTCTTATATTTACGCTCTAGCTGCCGAGCTTTGGCCTTCAGAGCTCGGAGGTCAGGGGTAAACCAGGGAACGGAGCGAGCGAAGGAAACAGAGTGGGCTTTTACAGGAGCCAGAGAATCAAGGACAGTGCGTAGACAATTATTATAAATTAACAACAAATCATCAGGAGTAGAATAGAAGTCCGGAATCTGAACATTGTCCAAACTGGTAGTCAGAATGTCCATATCAATGTTCTTGATGTTGCGGAATGAGATGAGACGGGTTGGCTTGGTAGAAGAGCAGCAGAGAGTGAGGTTAAATGAAAGGAGGAAGTGGTCAGTTATGGGGATTTCAGTAGCAGAAAGATTTGAGGGAGTAAGACCAGAACAGCAGACCAAGTCCAGGGTGTGGCCTTTAGAGTGAGTGGGAAAGTCGATAAATTTTTTAAATTCAGAGCCTTCAAGACAGGAGGAAAAGTCTCTGGTGAGCGCAAGGTCATTGTTGTCCATGTGAATGTTGAAATCTCCCACCAAGATCACATTTGGGGAGAGAGATGAAAGATGGGTTAGTAGATTAGCAAAGTCACTGAGGAAGACAGGGTTAGTTTTGGGGCTATACAGTAGCTATGATGGTGGGAATGGGTCCAGTCAGCTCATATGCAAGGACCTCTAGAGAACTAAAGGTATCAACATTAACTGGCAGGACTTTCAAGTGCTGGCGAAAAAAGATCGCGAGACCACCCCCACGACCTGAGCAGCGGGGTTTAGAAAAGTAAACAAACCCCAGAGGAGTAGATTCATTTAGCTGAGAAAAGTCATCAGGTTGTTGCCAGGTTTCAGTTAAGCAGAAATAGTCAAACTTACAGTCAGATAGGAGGTCTTGGATGAGAGGTCCCTTACTTGTCAATGAACGAATGTTTAGAAGACCGAAGTTGAGTGGAGTATTTTCTTTTTTGCTAATCGCGGTGGGTGCCCTGGGCAGGTGGGCTAGAGATCGATGGTTGACAGCCCGATCAGGGTTCCTGCGACGGCGGCGAGCAGCAGACCAGAATAATTTAGTTCCATTGGAGTTATTGAAAATCCTGAGGGACCCGCGATGGATGTATCTCCGGCGAGGCTGGAAAGTGATGCCCGGGTGGTAGCGGAGCTCCGCCGGCAACAGGAGCGATAGCTGCCCGCGAAGGCGCAGGAGCTCAGCGGCACCCCACTTTTCAGTTATTTATTTGTAAAAATGTTTGGAATCATGCATGATTTTCGTTCCACTTCTCACATGTACACCACTTTGTATTGGTCTTTCACATGGAATTCGAATAAAATTGATTCATGTTTGTGGCTGTAATGTGACAAAATGTGGAAAAGTTCAAGGGGGCCAAATACTTTTGCAAGCCACTGTATGCACCCTCAGGCAAAGACTGTTATACTGAAAGCTTTCTCTCTGTTACATCCATTCAAGCCTCTGTTTCCTTCAGCATAATGAGCACTCTCAGGGGGCAGATAGTGTGACTAGTTCTGTTAGGCTAAAGGATGCCATACATCCCAAGGCTGCCAAAAACAAATCATCTCTGACAGGTTATTCCTAAGTTTTCATGTATTTATTACATAGCATCCACTAATGTCCTAAAAAATAAACACATATAGTTGAGCAGAGTTTAATAGTGTTGCCCAGAGACACACACCCACTGCAGCTTTGTTATTCTAGAGAAAACCGAAAAGTGTGTTCAATCCATCAGCAGTGACGGACTACACGGCATTAAAGTGCACTGCAACAGAGATCAACATTGTGAGGAAATATGTACAGAGCAATTCCCCAAAAGTCTATTAGCTTGTGTTAAAGCAACAATTCAATGTAAATGAAATTTTACATTGAACCCCACCATCAAACTGTGTAAACAACATTTGTTGTTAATATTGATCTCTCTCTCTCTCTCTCTCTCTCTAAATATATATCTATCTATATTTATCTATATATATAGATATATATGCATTAAGACTGTGGTAGACATTATCAAAATGAGCCTAACAGACAAAAATAGAAGACCAAATTACATGACCAAAAACATGAGCTCATTTTCAATTTTATGGCAGCAACATGTCTCATGGGGGAAGCAAAAGGGTGGAAAGGTAAGTGGCACTGAAAAGAAACAGTTGGAGGAACATTTAGGAACTAATTAGGTTAATTGGTAGCAGGTCAGTGACATGATTGGATATAAAAAGAGTTGTGGCAAGGCAAACGGAGGCTCTATGTGTGTCATGCTGGGGTCTGTAAACACATGCAAGCGTTACAAAGAACTTCTTAGAATGGCAGTTTCTCAGTAGTAAAGATGGGCTGTCACGTTTGGAGAATGAAGATGTTCGGACCCAGATGCAAGGACGAAAGAAAACAGCATTCCAATAACATACAGCTGTTTATTTAGGCTGATTAAATTCCAGGAGAAACAAAAACTGTATAAGGCACGCAGATTAAACAGTACAACATGACAAAGAACAGAAGCAAAGTGAGGGTCTGAAGACACAAGAACCAATTGGAAAATTGGAAACATAAGGTAACCAGACACAGCTAAAACTGATCAAGAATGACAAGACAAAGGATGTAAACCCAGGAACAAGCCACAGAAGAAAACAGCTACCAAAATACAACAGGGGAATATCGAACAGCGAGATGGAGACTTAAAAAGACACGGGGGAAGAAAAATGAGGCAGCATATAATTGAAACCCAAGAAATGAGTTTACAGCTCAGAAACTAGATTGCAAAATGTGGCTCAAACTAAGGTGAGATTCAGATACTGAAGCTTTTTACTGTTACATAAAAAGCTCAAAGCACCATAAATGCAAGAATCCAAATGTGACTAGAAATAAAGCAAAGCTAACAACGAAAGCCATCAACATTATCGTCATCATTAGACGCTTATGATCTCAGGCAGCACTGTGTTAAAAACCTTCATGGTTCCATCATGGAAATCATAGCATGGGTTCATGAACACTTGCAGAAATTTGTGAACACAGTTCACTGTGTCATCCATAAATGTGGAGATTGAGGCAAAAGGAAACTATTCTTTGGTCATACAAAATGAAATGTGAAATTATGTTTGGAAACATATATGCTGCCTGCTCCAGTCTAAAGAACAGAGAGACCATGCTGCTTGTTATCAGTACTCAGTTCAAAAGCCTACATCTGTTCCAGCATGCATCAGAGCCTATAGAATTAGCAGCTTGCACATCTGGAAAGGCACCATCATGCCTTTTTCAGGGAAGACCTTTTATATTATAGCACGAAAATGCTAAACTGTTTACTACATCTATCACAACAGCAGGGCTTCGCAGAAGACTCCAGGTGGCCTCACCAATTGAAAACATTTGAAGAATACAATGTCCCAAAATTGCTGAGCAGCTAAAATCCTACGTCGGGCAGAAATGGGACAACATTCCTCACCCAAAGGTCCAGCAGCTGGTTTCCTCAGTTCCCAGACATTTACTGCTGTTAAAAATTGAAGGGATGCGACACATTTGGCACATTTTGTTAGTTTAAACATTTGATATGTTTTCTATATCACAGATAAAATATGAATTTATGAGATCTGCAAATCATTGCATTCTGTTCTTATTTACATTTTACACAGCATCTCCAAATTTGGGGAATTGTCTATGTAAAAGTAAATGTAAGCTTCAACTCATGAACATCGGCCAAATGCACCTGAAGTAAGTTTCTAATGGATTGAGTTGATAAGAGTTAGGGATAAAAGAAATGTCTGCATGGTTACATAATAGTCAAATGGCTTCAATTTAGTAAAAAGAGAAGCGATACACAGTAGCAATTACTAATGGTTCTGTGTTAAGTGGATGTGTTACTGAAATTGTGAATTTCTGGAACAGATGCAGATATTGCTATGATGTTTTTAACTGTAGAAATTACTCTGTGGGAACCTCATATTCAGCTCAGCACACCATTTGTCACATTTGTCTGTAAAGTTTAGCAATGCAGTCCATTATAAAATGTTACTATCTCAAATGACATAGATGGTTTAGACGCATATTTTGTGAACTACAGCAACAGCAGGCCAAATTATCGAGGACTTCTTACTGGTCTAAATGTAACGGTTGAGCTCATTTTTCTACGATCATTTAATATTGATTAGTATCATTTAATACTTTTGCTATTGATTGGTGGAGTCCATGAGTCTGCGGCAGCCTGTGGAAATTAAGCCTTTCAAATCAATGCATAGTAATGGCAGAGAGACAGCAATAAGGAGAGGAAAACATGACAAAGACAGATGAGAGCAAAAGGCAAAGAAATGAGTGCCAGCAGTATTGCAGATGGGGATACAACAAGTAGATTTAAAATAAAGATAACATGTAATAGCTCTAGCATCACGCTCTGCATAATTCTGCTAAAAAGTCAGATAGTAGTAGATTTTTCAGTTCTTAAAGTTTTTACTCTGCTCCTAGGCTCCTAGGCACAGAAGAGAGAAACTTCACATCAAAAGCCACACACTTCACGTCTGGCTGCTAAACGGTCATGAAATAGACAGGACCATTTCAACAAATATCTACCCTGAAAGATGTATACATGGCCTAAAGTCCTGTATTATATAATGAAATTTACTTGGCAAGTATACTGTCAATAATCGTGGTATAATGACTGCATCTGCTGCCTATTATATCCTATTACACATACATATATAAACATTATGATAGAAAGTGTTCCTTGGCACTCTATTTCTCCACTCTTTTCTCTCCTATTTTAGCTGTTGTTTATCCTTCAGAGGCATTTTTCCACCTCTCACTCAGTAGTTTTGATAATTGATTCAGTGTGTAGGTGCATCCAAAAGATGCAAGAAAACAAAAGAGTTGTGCAAGGTACTTTGTGTTAATTGTGGAAATGTTATATTGCTGACATATTTGCCTACCAGTAGAGAAGACAGAGAAAAATGTAAGTTGTCAAGTTATGCAAACACTTTGAAAAGAACAAAGCTGTGATTTTAATAAATGAAAGCTGATCTACTGTAGTTTCATATGATCAAGAATGCTTTAATTTTTACAACATGACTGCTGTCCCTTCTTTTGTTGTGGCAATCTGAGCCAGTATTCGCCTTTGCCTCTACTGGATCTACACTTGAGATTGTGGAAATCAAGATTCTGGCTGCTGGGGTAGAAGGGCATTATAAGTGTCTGCTCAAGTGTAATGAGAGACAGCTGGTGCAAACAGACAATGTAGGTGCATGAAAATGAAACACAGGGATCGGTGAACTTTGCAGGCTGTACATCAAGAATTCATTTCCAGTCTCTATGGAAACTTTCAGACTACATCCTGCGTATAAGTTATTGTGTCATATGGTGGAAAGATGAATAAATAGCATCATCTGAAATCACTGGCTAAGGTGTTTATGTTGGACTACCAAGGAAAGGTGTGAGAAAACAGAAATCCTTAACAGGATATAAGTGGAGTATGTATTTATACACTCTTGTTCAAAAAGGGATACCTGCTATTTTGTCATGTTAAACTGTAGATGTCATACAGTGGTGTTTACGACTCCTATTACAGAGCAATGCAAACTTGTTCTAACCGCAATATAATGAAACCCTGGTGTATAACTGAGCATGAGGACAGTTCCTCTGAGCCAAAAAGACTGTCTTCAAAAAGACACCGCACAGGTCCTCACAGGCAGCTTCATTAAACACCAGTGAACAATAGACTGTGCTCACTATTGATGGGGAGCATTAATTATTGTTGGATGAAATAAAATCCTCAAAGGTACACTATATTTCACGTTAAAAAATAAACAGTCTGCTTTCCTTTAAATGCACTAAAATTCACAACAATATATGACAAACATTGAATGAATACAGACATACAGTTTAGTGAAAAATACTTAATGGAACTCTATGAAGTACTGGGAAAAAGTACACGTCTACTTCTTCCATATGAATTAAGAGAGTAAATCACCTGATCATCAGCAAGTGTGACCACACCTATAAAAGCAGAAGTTGTGGTTGTTTGCTGGTCTGGAGCACTCAGGCATGTGTGTTAACACAGAAAGAAGAGAAAAGAGAAAGCCTTCTCTAAAAACCTAACATGGCAACATGGCTTCGGCCTTCAAAGTTTTGGAACAATTTTCTTTCGACAGATGAGACCAAAGTGGAGATGTGTGCCCATGATACAAAGCACCGTGTTTGGTGAAAACCAAACACAGCACAGTAGTGGAGGGATGATGATTTGGGATTGTTTCACAGCCACAGAACCTGAGCATCTTGCAGACATTGAGTCGACAATGACCTCCTCTGTGTATTCTAGAGTTAAATGTAAGGATGTGACAGATAAAGCTTAGTAGAAACTGAGTGATGATACAGGACAAAGATCTTAAGCACAGCAACAATTCTACAAAAAAATAAGTGAAAAAGAAAAGGAGCAAAATTTTGTGATGGCTTAATCATAGTCCAGACCTTAACCTGACTTAAATGCAGTCCCAAGACTTTAAGAGAGCTGTGCATAAACGAATATCCACAAACTCCAGTGAACTGAAGCAACATTGTAAAGTGTGATATTAGAGTCTGATCAAGTCATACAAAAAAGAATTACTTCAAGTTGCTGCTGCTAAAAGTGGCTCTGCAGGGTACAGAATCATGAAATGAACTTGGTTATACAAAAGAGTTCTTAGAGACCTGTGAAAACCTTTTTTTTACATTACTGTATATGATATTAGGATTTATTTTTCATTTTTTACAAGTATACTTGTCTATTTGATCTTTAATTTTTCTTTGACACTGCTCACACTGATTTATTATAATCTATCAATTTAGTTTCCAAGCTTTGTCTGACCATGTTGTGACAAGCAGCTTTCTGATGACTCATGCTAGTTGAGAAGGCCACAGTAAATCACTAAGAAACTCACAGACACTGACAGATCAAGGCATGAATAGGCAAACATAATTTACTCTCCTGCCTTTCTCTCACTAAGCAGGGTATCAGTCTTTTTTACTGACACTCCGTGCTCTTGCTCAATGTTAAAATTGGTCAGGAGAGCCAGACTTTTGATAGGCTGTGCTGATGGAACAGACACAGCATAGAAACCTTTGAATCAGTGGTATTGACTTGTACATTCTTGCCTTGAGGTGTAGATGTCGCTTGAATTATTTAGCCGCGGACCGCGGGCTGTAACTCCTCCTGCTATCATCCTCCTTCAGTGAGCCCTACAGGAAAACAGGTATCCCAGAGACTGAAGCTCATTTGTGTGTCTAGAAACCACTGCATGTTGTGGAAAGCAGGTCATATGATAAATTATGGCTCCTCTGATTTCAATTAAATACAGAATATTGAGAGTATTAGAATTTACAGGAAAATGGTTTAAATATGTTTGCTGTTCGGGTTTTAATTTAAAATGGAGAAATAAATTTTAGATACATTTTTCTTTTGAAGTTTTTTGGGACTGCAGTGAAATAACTGTCAGTGAGTGATAACTGTTTCGCTGCTGATGGAAGCAACAACATGACGAATGTAGAGGCACACGTGAGCTTTCTGTTTGTTCCAACTCTGGGCATTAGAAATAGCTACCATTAACAGCAAATATACAACCAAAGCCAGAGTAATCAAATAGCTTCTTAGGAGTGGATTGCCTGGGCTAGCTGACCCTTAATCTGATTGTGTAGCAGCCCACTTCAAGACCAGGCTGAAGGAGACTCCACGACACGCAGCCACCTGCGTGTCGTGGATAAGTTTGACTTGACTTGTCCAATTACTTCTGAAGTCGCAAACATTGTATAAACTAAAAATACACTTTATTCAGTTCTAATGCAAACCAACACAAAATAAATCTTATATTTCTTTTTAAAATTGTATGCACTTAAGCACAGAACATGAAAAAATACATATAACCAAATATTTATGGTCCGCTCCACGCTTGTATATTTCCTTCAGCAGTGTGATAAATGGGGCTGGAGATGTGTTTATGTCCATGCAGCAGAAGAGGACTTATCTGTGTGGTTTTGCCTGCGTGGTTGCATTACATTACTGTGACAAACACAGACCTGTGGGGCAGACTGCCCTCTCGTGTAGATGCCGAAGCATGCTTCTAAGTTTGCATGTATGACAGCACCCAAATACAGCACAGTGTGTGTCCTGATGAAAAAGGACTCATCTAGGGAGCATTTTGAAACTAATAGCCTTAGATGATTGTTTTCTTGAGGTTTCGCTTAACCCCACATGCAGATGATTTGTCGTTGGGCTGTGTGTGCTGAGTGTGGCTTTGGTTTTGTGTCTAAGTGTGTGATTATTATGGTTGGTATCCTTGTAAAGAAGAAGGGAGTGACAGCAATTTGTTTTATGTCATTCCTTTAATTTGACGAGTTTGTTTTTATTTTGTTTTGCAGCTTTCTTTGTTTTTCTCTCATAACTTCTCTTGTTTCTTGCCAACCCTCTACCAGCTTAGTTATTCATCGGGTCTCCTGTGAGGTTTTCTTCACTCAAGTTTTGTAAAGAACAAATCTGCCATTGTTTATATTGTCAACAACTGTATTTCTTCGGTACTATTTTCAGCTACAGATTAACACATATTCAGTGTTTATTTCTTTCATATCAAGTGTTATGAAAGAAATATCAAGTATTTTGTCTAGTGTGAAATTATATCGTCAGTTATATCGTTATCACAAATTTTCAAATGTATATCATGATAAATATTTTTGGTCATATCGCCCAGCTCTAGCAGGCAGTAACCAAAGCAGAGCTACTAACAGCAGACAGGAACAGAGACACAGAGAGGGAAACAGAGGATGCACTTAGAGGGCGTAAGGGCAAAGATGAGGGAAAAAACTACAAAACCAAACACAACATTAAAACCAAAACAATAACAAAACCCCCAAAGCATTACAGCCATAGTGTGACCAATACAGCCAGTCGGGTCTGTTTCCGCTCACATTGAATGCTGTGGTATTTGTACTTCACTAATTAGTGGGATGACAAAGCCAGACAATTATCACAAATATGTGGCAAGACTGCTTCTCCAGGTAGAAGCACACTAACCTCCTCATTACTGCAAATTGGTGGCTGAGTCAGAAAAGCCTCTATGGCTGTGGTAAAACACTGACTGTTTGAGACTGTTGTATTTGTGTTTTCCAATGGACACCAGAGTAAAACTAAACAAAAATAAAAACATATTTAACTTAATAAGTTGTTAGTAAAGCACAGAGTTGAATAGGGCAACAGCTAATTGTAGATGAATATATTTCCAGCAATACCAAAGTCAAAAACTCCCAGTTACACACCCGAAGAGTGGCACACATTGCTCTAATTGCCCTGATTTATTCTAGAATGCTTTCTAAAGTCTCTCTCTATACTGCACTGTTCCAAAAAATAATAATGCCAAATGATTTTACTGTGTATTTTACAGATGTGTACTGTTTTTCTAGAATATCATTACATTTACATAAGTAGACTGTGATCTGACACGTCAAATGTAAAATAACGTAACGTCACTGTAAATGTAATAAAACACAATTTACTTGTTTGTTAAATATATTTTGTTGTACATATGCATATTTAGATCGTAAAAATACATCCAGAAAGGTCTCCCATCATGCCTTGGGACATGTGCTGCTGTTTAGATGTTCTTGTTTTATTGTTTACGTTACTTCTAACTGTTATCTTGAATGTTGTGTTTACGCTGTGGTGCAGCGTCACTGACAGTTGTTGTTTTGTAGAGAGAGTGCTGTACCATGAGTGACTTCTGTTGTGCTGTTGTTGAACTTTGAGGCACATTGTAGCATCACAAGTGTTTTATTAGGGAGCTCCCCCTACCAGCTTGGGGTTAAATAACAAGCTCAATCTCTCTCTGTGCGCTTCTTTAAGATTTCTCTGCATGCCACAATGTAAAACATTGCATGGACACGCTGTGCTAATTATATATTTTGAAAAAGAAATGTAGAGGTAGGAGTTGCAATAAATATAAATAACATGACGCAAAGCATCGGCCAATGAATGTGAACTAACAACAAGGTCGCGGGTATGGCTGCGATCGTAGGAAAAACCCTAATATGAAGGTATTTTACTGTGCATTTTACAGTAATGTTCTGTTCTTCTAGAATATCATTAAAGTTAAGTAAATAGACTTTGACTTCACATTTTGAATGTAAATTAACGTTAAATCACTGTAATGTAATACAACATAATTGTCATGATTATTAAATGTATCTGTCTGTAGCTACATATGCATATTTATATTGTTAAAATACATTCACAAATGTATCATGATTTCACAAATATCTGTCCGTTATTTGAAAGATTGAACTGTTGAATTCAAATGTAATGCTATGGAAAAGTATATAACATGATCCCTATAAGCTTGTGTTACATCACATAAGTATTATTATCGTTGCTAGTATCGTGGCTCAAGAGTTGGCAGTTCGCCTTGTGATCAGAAGATTGCCGGTTTGCGCCCCGGCTCGGACACTCTCCGTTATTGTGTCCGTGGTCAAGACTCTTCACCTACCGCCTACTAGTGATGGCCAAAGGGGCTGATGGTGCAATATGGCAGCCTCGCCTCTGTCCCAGGGCATGCAATCAATTTTTACTTAAACCAACTGTTAACTGTATATTTCTGTACATTTACGTATTATGATTCATATTTCCACATTCAGTGACCTTGTTTATAGGTAATTTCATTGTTTGATGGCGTTAAAATGTTCCTAATTTAATGTCTAAAAGCACTTGGAAAAGGCAGAATCCCATGTCAAATTAGTGCAACAAACTATTTTCATTACTGAAAATAACCGTATTTTTATGGGACAGTTATTTTCTGTTATTTCACGGTCGTATTTTGGCGCCCCAGCTGCCGGAATATTACCGTTGTTTTAGGATGTTTTTTTTAACAGTGTGTGTCTTGGCAGGAAAAGGAGCTGAAATGGTCAAACAGTAGCTAAGACAGCAGGCAATTAATTCCGCATTTAAGTGATCTGTCTGTGCACGGATTATCTGCACACACTCCTTGAAATGGGTTGTGGGTTGCCAGGTTGTTCTGACAGATGGGTTGAAATTGTATTCAGTGCATGGACTGTGTGTGTGCGTGGACTGTCTTTTAATAGACTTTAATAGACTTGAAAACTTGGGTACCATTATGATGGTACTAATGCATCCAGATTATTCAAAATGAAGTTTGTACCACATGCTAACATTAGCATCATAATAAATGTGATAAAAGATGCACTCAACTTTCTGGGGTGGTTTATCTGCAAATGTTTTCTGTCATGCAATTAATCCTCTTGGTTGGGCTTTCTATATATTATCATTTCTGTTTAATTTTTTAAATCCCACTGTTGCATATAGCCAAAATGTGTTCACCCATTAAGGAGCACTTCATCAGTGAGTGCTGATGTTATTTTTGTTTTTGTTTTTTAGTATGTGTGTAACATCCTGAAATAGTTCTAGCATTGGATTACCAGGATTTTAGCAAATATGTTAATTTCAGCGAGAGCCAATGCCAACACAACAGAATAAAACAGTCCTGACTTAAATAAAACGCCATCAACTTAGTAACTTAGTCAACAGAAAGCTTACAAACCGACACCTCAACCCCTCATCAACCAAGAACAGGACAAAACAGTGAATAACACAGAAAATTACAGCTCTCCCCTAAAAACATCCCCTGGCCACTGTAATAGAGAGAAACAAAGGCTAATTCTATCAGATCTTAGACGCCATAAAGAAACCTAAGAAAACAAGAAAGCAGCCGCCGCCGCCAACAACAACAACAACAACATCAACCCTGAAGTGTATAGCTTTGGTCAACTTATATAGGCCCTGGAGAGCATCCATTGGCTTCAGGTCTCAGACTTTAGCCAATGACATGAAAAGCAGGATGATCAGGAGCCAGTATTAGGGAAGTAGGAAAGTAGGGTAGAATCTTAAGGTTTAGGACCAGGAAGCAACATAGTAAACATTAACCTCCTGTATACTCTTTGTGTTCTTTTAAGTGAATGTAACAACTTGCTTAAACATCAGCACATTGTTCTGTGGTCACGAAGAGTCTAATTACCAATTTAAGAGGAGCCTTTGTGAGTCTGCAGTGCTATTTTGAGCTAAATGCTAAGACTAGCATGTGAACCTTGTCACAAGGACAATGCCTTGATATTTAGCAGGTACAGATGCACTCACTGACTACTCCATTAGATACACCAGTGTAATCAGCAAATCACATGGCAGCAACTCCATTATGTCATGGTGACATTCTCCAGACAACTTGCTGAAGTTCAAACAGAGCATCAGAATGGGGGGAAAAGTGATCTAAGAGACTCCAAACATTGTATGTTTATTGTTAACAGATGGGCTGATCCCAGTATTTCAGAACAGAACATTACAGTAACTACCAATGACACTTAATACAACCGATGTATGCAGAAGAGCATTTCTAAATGCAAAAACCCCTGAAACCTTGAAGCAGATGGGCTAGAGCAGCAGAAGACCATACTGGTTGCCACTCTTGTCAGCTAAGAACAAGAAACTGAGGCTAGGATTGGACAGTAGAAAATTGGAAAAATGCCACCTGATATTATGAGTATCAGTCTCTACTGCAACAATCAGATGGCAGGGTCAGGATTTGGTGTGTACAACTCAAGTTGATGTAACATGGAGATGTTTTCTTCACACATTTTGGCCCCTTTTACCGTTGTTTTAACACCACAATCTCAGTATAATTCCTGACAACAGTGTAGCTATCTTCTGATGAATGCTTCCAGCAGGATAATGGACCATGTCAAGGTTCAAATAATCTCAAACTGGTTTCTTGAACATGACATTGAATTCACTGTACTCAAACGACCGCCACACTCCACCATCTTTGGGATGTGTTGGAACAGGAAACTCCAATCATAGATGTACAGCCGACAGATCTGCAGCAACTGTGTGATTCTCTCATCACACCATGGACCAAAATCTCTGAGAAACTTTTCCAGCACCTTGTTGAATCTGTGCCATGGAGCATTAAGGCAGTTCTGAAAGAAAAAAGGATGTTCAACCCGGTACAAGCACAAAGTAACAAAGTGTGATGTTAGTGTATCTATGTTATCTTCAGCATTTTAGTTTCTTCTGTAAGTTTGATAAATCAATGAATAAACAAATCATTTTGACTCTAGCAGGTGGAGTTTTAGAACAACGAACACACACAGCAGGTTAAATGCAGGTACCACAACCTTTAGCACTTCATCACCTCTGTGGGGAGGGTTTTCAAATTCATGTGAAAAATTCAACATTTACTTCCCTGGGTGTTGACATTTCTGCCTTTCAGGGCTCAATTTCTGCCTAACACTTACACTGGCTGAGATCTGTTTCTTCTTAATTTGACATTTCTATTTAATTTCTGCTCCAGCTAGTCAGATTTCTCCATTTAATTGTAAGATTACTTCCTGTTACAGCTTGCTGTGACTGTGGTCTGGGTATGTGCTGGGATGAGAACACAGGGGAAAAAATGATTTGACAAGCGTGTTCATTTAGGCTAAGAGCTCAAGAGGAAGCTAAAAATTCACGGTTTATACTTAAATTGAACTTAAAATCTGCCTGTCTTCCATTTTTCCCCTTTTCTCCTCCATGTGCCTGGCCAGGATATACACCGTCCACACCTTACTTAAGATTATGAGAATGTTTTCTCAGTTTCAAAGATTGGGTTTTCCACTCCTGTTCAATGCTTTATTTATTGAGTGAAGGCTTAAATTTAGGGATTAGGCAGACACCCACTGATTCATTTCACAGCGTGGTGAAGCTCAGGTGAGTATTCTTCCCGGTTTAATGTTGGGTTGAGACAGAGTGCCTGTCTGATCACATAAATCATCAGAGATGATGCAGCGGCAGCTCGGCACAAATGACACTTTTTATGCCCTTCATCCAGATGTCTGTTTCTGACCTGCTGTGCCGACACACCTGTGAGCACACATGATGCGAAAGGCGCACACATATGCTCAGATACAAATAGAGAAAAAAGTCATGAGGGCTATTTCAAGGCTGGCTGACGTTTTAATATCAGGTTCATATCTGCTGTAGGCTCTTTGTGGTGAATTTCCCTGTTACTTGAGTAAGAACGGGTTTTAGTCTCTTGGCACAGGATTCATATTTAATGTTGTTTCTGAAGGTTATGATATGGACAACTTGACTCTCCCTTCAGACACTGTAGGAGGAGCACTGGCCATGTCTTCATATGTGTAGAGACAAAGAGTTCGCAGTGTTTGTGGCACCATTCAAGAGAAAATGTATTTCTGTTCAGTTGCTAAATTGCTAAATTATCTTTGACTGCATTTAGTTTTTATAATCACCTCTTGCTGTGGTAATTCTTGCTGGTCATCAAAAATGTATGTTACTACTAATGTAAACTAAAGACTTCTTACTCCTGCAAATTCAAACTGAAAGCATCAGATGATAAAATACAACAGGTTTTTATTGCTAAGCAGCCATGAGAAATGCAAGGTAAGAACAAATGTTTTCCCAAGGGGCCACATGAGAAACAGGGACTGTTGTAAGCTGAGCTGAACTCAGTTTTGCTCAATTGTATCTCTTTGTAAGTTTCTCATGTGGCCCTGTGGGAAAATGAACTGCCTAACCCTGCTGGAGCATCAAAAATAAGACATTTGCAACATATTTTGACTGGAGCAAGAAGGTCGGGCCCTACAGGCACCATGAAATAAAGCACAGGTCATTTTCATCTCTTTTTACCTAGATTTTGGGGAAAGACAGGTTTTGTATTAAAATAGAGGAACCTCATTGTCATTACTGCTCTGATAAGCAAGTGGTCAAGTTTATAGGATAGTGGAATGGAAACCATAGGCTGTTTTCAGCCTTTGATGATGACTAGGCCATCACTTATCACCTCAGCAAATTCATATCACTTAACTGGATGCCTCAACTGCAGCATTAAGCATTAAATAGCAGGTGTCTGTGCACTCATAGAGCTTAGTAACCAATCTCGTTAGCATTAGCCGATAACTTAGCACTTTATATTCCAGCTGCTATGTCTATTTTTTTTAAATATTATAAGAATGTAGTAGATATGATGAGCTCCTCTTTCCTCTGGGAGGACAATCTCATAGATTTGCAAAATGGACATCTGAGAAATGACTATGTTCAACTGTTCTATCAATCTAACTACAGAATAATGACAGAAAATTGTCATGGTAGATTATACAACAACCGCCAAGTGGGGTGAAGCACCCACACCCCCTTACTCTCACATATATATCGACACTTATAATTTAATACAGCATACACCTACAAAAAGCTCCCCACACACTGTGTCACTGCCACAGTGTTCCTGTTTGAAAAGCCATCGTCACTTCACTTATTGTTCTGTTTTGTCGAGGGCTATGGTGAGCAGCTTCATGTGTGTGTACATGTGGTTTTTTTTGTTGTTTTTTTTCACCACCCACATTGTCGTGACAATGCTTGGAGCATGGAGTTTAAATTTAGAGAGAGACAGAGAGACACACACACACAGAGAAAGAGGACATTGCCAATTCACCTGCTGGCACTGAACAGGAAGAGTGACAAACAAAAAGTTCCAGGTTATCAAAGCCAGCACACTGGACATTTAGTAAATGATGCAGCAAATACTACGTCACCTGTTAGAGGGGAAATATGGCAATAATGTGTGCCAGAAAAAATGTTGTGTTCAACCAGTTAAAGATGTGTCATCAAGGCTATACTTCATGCAGATCTGCTCATTATTTCAAAGTGTTGGCTTATGTTGATTAGCGTTATGCTCAATCTCACTCCTCACAGCAACTTTGCACAACATGACAAATCCACCTGCCTGCCCAGCAAAAAAGAAAAACAAGAAAAAAGACAGACATAACAGAATTAGTCTTGTTAAGTAGCTTAACTAGCTCATTAAAGTAGTTAAGCATTTGGCAGCTAAATCGATACTTCCTTCTGGAGCTGGTGGACAGGTAAACAGGAATAAAAGATGATTATTCTACTCATATTCATTGCATTCATCCCCCAAAACAAGACTCCAAATAAAGCCGTTTTGTTTTATGTCTTGCAAGTGTTTGCTAGGAGCCAAACAAACAAAACAATTACTGAAATTTTAATTCTCTCCTTTATGAATGAGTACCAACTGCTGCTCGGCAGAATTATGGATGTTCTGGTTGCTATGCTTCTGAAATGTTGAGGAAAAAAGTACTTTTGCGGCACAAATTTTGTAATTTTTGCTAAATGTGAATAGAGTGACATAATGGTGGTGCAATATGGTGCAATCTAAAAATTGGCTGGAGGAAGATGATTACGCTATCAGCAGGGGGAACTGGAGCGGCTATTAGCGATGCCTGATGACATCTCTTTAAACGCAGCATACCCTACCCCCGTGGACTGATTGGGGAGGCAGGGTGGCTTTCTTTCAGAGAAATTTGTTAGAGGCATAGAGTTTTATAGGACTCATACTTCCAAGGACAAATGATGATCCCCTTTAAAGCATAAAATTCCCTATCATCAGTTTTATCTAGGAACTGTCAAGAAAGATAGCAGGTGCAGTAAATCTTTCAGTAGATGTAGATGAAAACTACAAAATAAAGATATATTTATTGTATAAATCATGGATGGAAAGGTGGGGAAACAGGTAGGGAGGGAATATCATCTAGTCCTGAAGGCGATCCTCTCACAGGGAGTATTTGAAATATTTAACAGTTTGTCTTTGCACAACAGATAAGTTGATTTTTGCATTCTTCACACTCCACCAGACTGACCTTCTGGCTTTTGTGCACATACATAGATGCCAGGTAAAGTGATGGCAGGGCAGAGGTCCTGATGTCATCTAATTCTATGCTACAGAAACGAACCAGTGCGATGTATAGCTTTTCGGGACCTGATCAAGTAAGGAGAGGCTGACTAGTTTGTTTAAGCTTTTCCAATGAAAATATAATGTCACAAAAAAAGAAAATAAGACAAACTGTCTTGACTTAAACTCAACTTTGAATTAGTGAGTATTCACACCTCTGCATGCTAACTAAACCCACTAAAATAGCAGAGTTTGTTTTTATGACAAAAAGTGGTTTAAATGGGTGTTTAAAATCCCATAATCACATTTCACCTCAAAATGAGTATCAAAACAGCCGCACAGCTTGGTCAACACTGAGCTGACTCATTGCACCTGGAACTTCACACAACTGCATTTGTGTGCAGCTACACAAAAACATTAACCAAATGTAAATGGACACCGTTCATTAATTTGCACCGCCAGCTTTGCATCTTATTTCACTTTTTGTTGTCCAGAAGCATTTAAAAACAAGCAATCAAGCAAAAATGGTTTTGCTGCTCAGTCAAACAATATACTGTTAAGTAAAAGATACTAATATACACCAGGACCACTGATACTGGTACTAAAAGAAAATATGGTGATTAAAGCCTGGGTAATTTAATGCACTGCTGCACAAAAGAGGTACCAATCCTACAGGGGTATTGGCAGTTTTCCAGCCCTTTAACTGGCCTGTTCATTTTCTAGTCAATTTCCCCTTTCTGTTTTCTAGGTATAACACTGAAACCTGTAGAAATGTAAACCATTCCCATGTCAGCAGACCCACCAGAGGGGTCTTCAAATTACTGCTTATTGAGACAGTTAAATATAAACAGCTTCAAAGGCTGAATGTCTTGTAAACAAGTTTTCAAGGCAAGCAAGGTTTGCACAAAATGTGAAATCAAAATGAGGTAACTGAAAAATGTTATTAAAAAAGTGTTTGTTGTGCACTGCACAACCCTGAGGTGCTTTGACGATTCCTCTGTAAGCAAAAGGCTCAACATAACGCTTTGTCTCATATTACTGGTCAGTGAATCTTGTCGTCCCACGTGTTTTTATGTTTCTGTAAGTTACTTTGGTGAGTTGAATCTCAAGTTTTTTGCAGCTAAAGAATTTAAATATTCACATTAAAAAGCAAAACCAGAGAAAAACACAAGTTAGAATATGTCCTTTCAGAACTTTCAACCCCTGAAAGGGCAGCCATTCCTTTAGAACCTTGGTGGGAGTTCTGCTCCCTGCTTCTCCAGGGTAATTTGAATAAAACATTTAGAGACAGGGAAGAAATGACTTTCATACTGTGCCGTTAAAGACTGGTGTGCCATAGAGAAAAGCAACAGCTGCAGTACTCTTGATTCTAGGATTCTGCCTTCTTTAGCGACGTGATATTCATAATAATTTTAGTGCAATGCCCTTATTTAAGCCATACTGGCTTCAGAGTACTTCCAATGGGAGGAACTCGGGTTGCTTCTATACCGCTGAGCACTGGACAGGACTGAAAATACACCCTTGGGTGTTGTGCTTACTTATTTTGCTATCCTAAGAGTTTTCCCCACAATCTAAGTTTGCTGGAGCTCAGATAGCGTCTTTGTTTTAGTTAATGTGCCAGCTGTCTGTAGAAAGCAATTTGCATGGCTAAGCAGTCTGTCCTCTACGTGCCACAGCTAAGTGAACTGCCTGATTACTCCTTGAGGCTACAGATACATTTCAGGATGGCAAGGCAATGAAGGTGAAACACTGCAGTGAAAAGACTTTGCCTCTACCTGAAACGAGTCTTCCCTGAGTTTGATTTCTATTTTTGTATTTCTAATGCAAACTTTAAAAAACATACTGCAGGCATAAAGTAGATAAACTGATTACGTTATATATACTGCTCTTTGGTCTTTTGTAATTTACTGTTGATATTAATATATTTTTTCTACTGATCCATGACTAAGCCTGCAATGAAGTATACTGCTGGTTCTAGCTTAACTCCTCCATTTTCTTGGGGTTATGATGACTCAGTTGGCAAATAAGCCAAAGGGGTCATTATGACCCTATGACAGAAAAAGTAATATCTCTCCTTTTGTGGCATTTAGATTTTTCTTAATATTATAAAATGTTGTAACTCAAAGACATGTGCAGCAGCTGACTGTAGTAACATTGTGTAGCCCCTTTTTAACTCTCAGGCTGTACAGCAGAGAGTGTAAGTGGAAGCCAAAGATGACAAGAGGCATACGAGAAGGCATTAGCAGTGAAAGGGAAGAACGAGAAAGAGGATGAAAAGAAACTGAGAAAGGGCCTGTTTCTAGTGGATTAATTAGCTGAACTGGTGAAAGGTGGAAGTAACAAGCATTGGGGTTAATAGAGATTAGGCTGACAGAGGAAGTTACCATTTATCATCACAAGTTAATTGAAATACTACACACTCATGGACACAGATGCAAAGAGGCACGAGCATTATGACGCTGCTTATATTCAGATGGCATTTGTTTCTATTCAGACTTCAAGGACTTCAGGATTCTTCAGTGATAAAACCAAATTTAGGCTAAAACACAACATAGTCTAAGTTAATCAGCCTCTCCAGCTTGTTTGCAGCAAAAACATAGAATGCTTTTATCAAAAATGAAGCTGTTTTTGTGTTTACAAGGCTCGAAGACAAATGATTTATCCATTTCTGCAGTTTTCCTTATTTTATTCGATCTGGCAGTGCTTCTGGGTGGGAAGACTGAAGGAGTAAACCCTGCCAGTTTATAAGGTGCCTGTTCAGAGTGGTGTGGGAGTGTAATGATCCGACTACAGGACTGAGGGAGGTTGTGGTTGGAGGCCACGAGTCATATACAACTACATAACTTACTACAGCTTTGTGTCATACTATATTTGCTAAGCCACTTTTTAGTGAGTCAATAAAACACAGAGACAGACTACTAGAGCCAAGCAGAAGACAGGAATACCACCCTCAGTCATATCACTTAAGCAACACATCTAGTTACTGAAGATGCTCTAAAATCTGTAGATCACAAATAGATCAGTGGACATGAAACCATGGTTTTACTTGTGTGGTTGACTTTTAAAAAGTCACAAATAGCTGCCGTTACAAAAGGAATTGGTTCCCACGTTCTTGTTTATAGATGACTGTCACTGCACACTGGCTCTGTGTAATTCAAATTATATTCAGGTAAAACAGTGTAGACCAGGTTGTTCCGATCCATTGTGCAAAGACACACAAGACTCTCTTAAATGAATTAACAATGTATAGTGATAGACAGGCAGCATGTCTGTTTGTCATCATTTAAACTAAGGCTCAGAGCCATAGACTTCCAAGGGCTATTCTGCTCTGGATACTGTGCAAGCATAATGTGGTTTTCCTCTGTCACTGCTCTGCATAATAACTTGTCACACAATGGAAATATCAAGGACCTCTGCTTCTTTTTGCCTCAGTGCAACTCATTAGTTATAAAGTACCCAGGATTGTAGTGTGTGTGTCTGTGAGTGTGTGTCAAAGACATATGTAGAAAAAGTCATTATCATATTGCTTGTGTCTCTCCTTCCTTCTCCTGGATTTTTTAAAAAACAGATTTAAAACAAAGACATTATTTCTATGTCCAGATTCTAGGCTTGAGCTATAATCAGTCAGGTTTGGGACATGGAATCAGACAGAGTGCACGTACACAGCGATAAAAAAGATTTTTTTATAAATTCTAAACAACCAAAGTGAAGCTGAATTTAAGCTACTGATATACTGACATGATAGGATCACACAGCAGAATCGTTGGCTGTACCTCCATGATGTAAATCTTCCCTTCCGCCGCATCCCAAAGGTGATCTGTTGAATTACGATCTGGTCATTTGAATAAAGTGGATTCACTGTCATCTTAAAGTGAAATTACACTTTGTGACATGTGCATTATTCTATTATCCAATCCCAATCATCATAGATGGGCACACTGTAATCATAAAGGAGTGGACATGGTCAGGATCAACACTCAAATACGTGGTGCTGTTTAAATGATTCTCACTTGATCCCCAACCACGTTATACCACCACCACCACTGCCCTGAACTGTTCATGTGAGGCAGGATGAATCCATACTTTCATGTTGTTTAAACCAAATTTTGACCGTACCATTTGAATGTAATGTTGTTTTCCAATCTTTTACTGTCCAGCTTTGGTGAGCCTATATGAATTCTAGTCTCATTTTCTTAGTGGACAGGTGTGGCACCTGGTGTGGTCTTCTTCTTCACCCATCTGCTTCAAGTTTCAATCTGTGCCCCATTCAAATTCATTTCAAGCACCTTTTTTTTTAATCCCTCATTCTGATGCTCAGTTTAAACTTCAGCAGGTCATCTTGACCATTTCTAGAGGTCTAAATGTATTGAGTTGTTGCCATGTGATTGGCTAATTACATATGATCCTTAATGAGCAGCTAAAGAGGTGTACCTAACAAAGTGGGCAGAGTACCTTTCAAGCTCCATGTATTGTGAATATAAATGAAAAAACAAAACAAAACATGAAAACAGTTCAAGCATAAATCTGAGATGGTGCTCAGAGACCTGTTGTTCCAAGGTGGCAGCATAGCAAACGCTTTTTATTACCCGATCATTCACTTTAAACTTGAACTTTAGAAAGGTTAAAATTCACACTGGCAGACCTGGGGGATCTGAATGGCCTTGCAAGGCAAGATTGGTCAGAAGATTGATTATAATCTCCAGACCAGGCAAGGCCTGGTTTCAAATGAATACTAAAAGAGTTTAGCAGGCAGAGCCATGAGGCCAAGACTGATGTGAAAACCATGACTCAGCTCTGATTGTTAGAATATTGTTATGCTAAAGGCCCCAGAAGGATCAAAGATGCAATTGTTTGATAGGTAATAGGGTTAACTGTCTTACATCATACAGTAACAACATACTAACATTTACAGGGTATTAGTTTATGGATTCAGTTTTCTTAATAGAACAAAAAGAAATAAAAGAAATAAACAAAAAGTAGAAAACCAATAAAAATAAATAAAAATAAATACTGAGGATCCAGACTACTATCCAGTGTTTTCCATCGACTCTCAGTGCACAGCTCATGTATTCTCATTACTAAAGACTCTCCAGTCACGCTGTGTTAAATGAACTTCAGTTATTCAGATATCTGGGCTCACCTATGCACAAATAACAGCAGACTCAAGGGAATACAGCTGCAACATTTGAACCATACAATATTTTGCTCTCTGGTTTTACAGATTCATTTGGAGCTCGGTATCTGAATCTGAAGTTGTCCCACACGAGCCTTATCTTACCACTTAAATCAACATCTCTTCACACCTCAATTTCCATTTCCTTCACCGTCCATCCCGCTCTCTTGTCCTCCTGTCGGTTCTCCTGTTTCGTGTGTCTGTTTCTGTTTGTGCTGAGCTCGTTCAGCCACGACATGGCTGAGTGTAGCAGCCCTAGGGGCAGTCATGTGCCATGGCGCTCACTCGGACGTCGCAGAAACGTGTTGCAGAGATTTCCATTCAGAGACAAACTGTTTCTGTAAACCTCACCCACACGTACATATGATTATTCTTTTTTGTTGCCTTTCCATCATCTTTCTTCCTTCATCTCCTTGTATGTCTGTCTTTCTGTCACAGTTTTCTTTTTTAACGCCTCAGTCCTCTACTCTGATCCTTTGGGAAATAAAAGCATGCACTGGCAATTATTTTGTCCTCCATTCGCTTCCAATCATGCTCTACACTCCTGTGTTAACAACACCTAGTGACATCACAGGCTGAGGGTCAAGCCTGATTCTCCTCAGTTCATTCTAGATCTGCCACATTCATCTCTCTTTCCTAAAAGCAGAAATATAATCGTTCTCTTTCCATATTTACCAGCTAGAAGACTAGAAAACACATCAAAATGCTAAATAATCTGTGTTCTCTGTGATTTAGAAGCCAGTGGCCCCAGCAAGTAATTTTCTCCTTCTCGTTTTCTCATCCTAGCATCTGTTTCCTTGGAGCTCACTTATGGAAAATCATCATGTCATAACAAAACCGTGAATTATATTTCTCACACGCTGAAGCAAATTAATTGCACTTTCATTTCTAAAAATACAGATTTGTCAAAAATCACACTTCTGTGTGTTATTACTGAAAATACATGAACATTTGGGGGAAACTGACTCTAGACACCTGCGATGGTTTCATGTCTTTGTTATTTTCCCCCACTAACCTAGGACTGTTCCTGATTTAACATTAATGCTTTACATGGATAAAACAGGGGGAATTATACAAAAACAAGAGTAAAAGGTAGATATGTAGATTTTAACAAGAGACTAAGAAATAAGACTTTAAAGCTCAAAGTTGTTAGAATACAAATATATACTGTGTATATTTATTGGACATTGTTCTGTTCAAATCTTCATTATGTACAGTTCTGTGAAAAAGATTTTCCATAGGATTCTGTGCAGTACACCCTTACTGAATTTGCAGTAGGACATGACATGCTGGTCTTTAGAATTCAGGCAACCAGGTAAAGACATTTAGGTAAACACAATACCGAAGCATCGCAGCAAATTCACCCCAAGGTCAAACCAGTCAATGCTCAGAGAAACTACAAAAAAACTCAAGGGCGACATCTCAGACTGTAGCTATTGTGCGTGTCTAATGTTAAAGTTCATGACAGTGCAATTAGAAAAACATGTCCTGTTTAAAAGAGTTACCAGAAGAAAGCCTCTTCATTTGTGTCGTTCTACATACTATCGAGATGATAATATGTTTAAACCAGGAAGAAAGAAATTTATAGCATGCTTTGGGATAATGTGAATTTTTACAAATTAATGGAAGAATGAAAATAATAATCATGCAATCGTTTACTTAACATGACAATTTTGGCCCCTTGAGGCGCCGAGGTAGAATAGCTAATAGTGTAACAGGTTGCAGAGGAGCCTCCAGTATCCTTTGCTGAACTAACACTAATAAACCACAGTTATGTAAAGTGTCTCAGTGGAGCCAAGCAGGATTAATTTTCCATGGCCTTTGCTACTTGTAGCTCTTTTACTTGTCGTGGCAGTCGTCAGTGATTTAAGTCTAATTTGTGGAAGGTGTGTTTATTTGATTGAGCTAATGTTTCCTAGAGTGCCTCATTTTCATGCCAAATTTACCATGTTGAAAAGCGCACTTCAAAAAGGCAGAGTCACACTGAGATATTATTATTGTTGTTGCTGTTGTTATAATAATAATAACAACAGTAATATTCTCACTGTAATGATCGTATTCTGCAATACGGGTGAAACTGACTATTTAAAAAATCTAGGGTATCAGGTTTATCAACATTTTTATAGCTTTTGGGAATTGTTTTCATAACATTCAAATCCTTACAAATTATATGCATTAAGAGAGCTGATGTCAAAAGAAACAGCGACATTACACATGCGTTCTTTACATTATATATGTTTTGTGATTTGGTTTAAATCGATTGGCTGCAGGGATGGATCTTTTATCAGAGAACACAATCCTTACCCTCTGGGCTGCCTCGTGTCTTTTTATATTACAGCTCTTTGTCACAAAAAGATGAATGAGGATAGTAAGCACATAGCCACACATGGTGGACGATTAAAAAAAGATCACAGTAGATAGGTTTGTTAGAGAACCAGAAGAGAGAGTTGATATAAGACACGGTATCCACGTTTTGTTTACTGGCCAAAAATGTGTTGAGTGAAATGTGGATGAGGCGGGTTATTGATCTGACCCTAAGGGACCACCTGCTACCAGTCTGATCTATGATAAACTGCTCCCTGTTGCACTACAGGGTTAAAGCAGCAGGGGTTAAAGCCAACATCCACAGCAGCTGCACCACCTGTGAGAAACAAGCTGAAACTAGATGATGGGTCTGATCAAGCCTCATCACTCCTGGCTTAAGACTTGGTGTTTTGCCAGTTGGAAGTTGATGTTTTAAGGATTCCTGTGGCTTTAGAGGGAGTGAGCTGCTATTTCACTAGAGCTTCTTTTCTGTCCTATACTCCTGTCACATCTAACACTAAGGCAAACAAATGTATACACAGCACAGCATATACTGCAGCTCCACACTGGCAGCAGCAAAACCTCAATGTGGGTGTTTGAGACGAGCTCAGGAGGGAGGATATTTTCTGGTCACGACTCAAAAGCCAGCACGGTCTTCACATGCAGAAACACATGCGCAAATACACACAGAGACACACACAGACGCACATGCTTAGCTCAGTGTTGATGTATTCCTGCCATAATTCCTGGAGCTATTTTAGAAAAGTGCTCGCTTAGAGGAGTCATGTGACTTCCCCTGTGTGTGCATGTGTGAAATCCAAGTGTGTGAATGGCTACAGTAGGGAAGGAAGGCATGACACGACAGCACGCGCCGTCAGTCGCTCTATTTCCACTCACACAAAGCCACACCTAGCGCGCGTGCATAAAAGACACACATGCTTATCTGCAGAGAACAGAAAACAGCCTGCACAATTAGTTTTCCATTAAATAAAAAAAAAACGTTGACACATCAATTTTTCTCTCCTAATCTCTTTAGCGTAGCTTCAATTATTCCTTCAGGAGATTGTTTAGATGTAATGACATCTGCTTCTAGCTGTCGCATACAGTGGTTCAATTACTAACAACGGATTTATAAGGGTAACTATAAAGAATGAATATCTGTCAGCTGCAGGGAGACATGGCCTCAACTGTCAATTACAAAAATTGCAAATAACAAATTGTCTCAGGGAGAGACACCGGAGGGTAAAAAAACGATAAACACTTGATTACATAAAGCAATACAATTTTTGATATTGCCTTTTAACCCTTACGTATTGTTTATATTTCAGGCCTTCACAGTATATTCTAGTTCTCTTTCAGTATTTACATGTAAATGACCACACTTCCAGAAAAGATAAAGCTTGAAAAGGTTAAAGATTCAAAATTCTTATGATTTTTTTCAATATAAGGGGAAAAACTATTTACAGAAGGAATTTGGATTACTGTTTTTAAACCCCATCAACTCGAATTTTTTTCTTTTTAAAAGCTAAACTCAGATGTAGGATGTTGTTAGGGTACCTGGGTCATTGACCCGTTGTTTTGTGTTTTCGGTTCTTTGATTCTTGTTTATTTCATTATGTTCTCTTTATTTAGTACTTCTAGTTTTGGTTGTCTTAATATTTGGTCCTGTTCATGTTTGGTTTTGGCTGTGTCATGTTGTGTGGGTCTTGCCCCTGTGTGTTTCCTCCCCAGCATTTCCTGCGTTGTCTTCATGTTTATCTAGTTGCCTGTTTTTCCCAGTCGTGTCTCTGTGTGTCTGTCTGCGTCTCTGCATGCGTGTTCCCTTTACTTCCTGTTTTACTTTGGTAGTCTCCTGTCTGTTTGTGTTCTTCTCATCTCTCACTGTGTTTTCTGCATGCCCAATCACCTGGTCTATTCTGTATTCCCAGTTTAGCCAGTGTTGGTTTTCCTAGTGTTCAGCAATAAAGCTTCTTTTGAGTTTACTTTTCGCCTCCTGGAGTCTGCATTTCGGGTGCTCCATTTCCTGCCGGCCGCACACAGTACATGACAGATGCAGATTCTTTTGTTTTCAGTTGGTGTCAGTGAGAACGAGGATGAGGGTTTCCTCCACTGAGAGGGTTTTCATACTTCAGACAACTACGGTTTTCATCCCTTCATTCAAATAAGGTGCTTTCTATGTTTTGCCTACAGCTCCTCCTTTCAACCTTCATATGCCTGTGAACAATATAAACCAAAGCAAGAGAAAGACCACAAGGCCACCAAGAAAGACGAGCATCACAAAAAGACTTTGAGGATGAAAACTACAGTGAATGTTAAAGTGCATAGTGCCTACCAGTAACAGGAGAGAGGACATACATTCAGGGGGAAAATGAGCAGAAAAAATAAACAAAAAGTCCAGACTGATAGAAAAATCCAAAGGTGTCAATAAGACAAGTGGGAATACTTGGGAATTGGTGGGAAAACAAAGATAAGGAATTAAGACACAGGCGATGCACAGAAAATAATATAAATAAAATCAAAAACAACAAATACAAAATGGGACCGAGACACAGAGAACTTAGAATTGGCCCTTTGGGTCACTTCCAACAGAAACCCCTAACCAATCTTCAAAATTCAGAAAAAAGTTGTTTTGGATCGGTGACGTTTGCATACTTCATAAAGATATAATTAGTCGAATAACTTTGCATTGCAGTGTAGTTGATAAATGATGTATCTTGCCAGTTTTCATTTGTGCTTCTGTGTTTTAACGGGATCTTACCGTGTGCATTTTGTTTGTGTGCATTTAAAAAAACAAATACAAACTGAGAACAGTCGGCAGTCTCTCACTTGGCCTTTGCAGTTTCTACTGTCTCCATATTGACAGTTTGGCACTTACACCTACTACGGAGCACCGCATCATGGCAGAGCTATGTGATGTGTATGTATATGAGGATCAGGGAGCCAGGGATAAAGACAGAAAATATCAAAGGGATATTTGGTGTGTGTGTGTGTGTGTGTGTGTGTGTGGTTAAGGTCCAAAGAGTAAGCACATATTGAGAAAGTGACATTTTAATTTCTTCAAAGGGTTGAAATACTTTGTAAATAAATGATTTTGGTGAAGCAGTGGTCATGTGAGGAAATAAACTGCAGCGTTTGTGAGTCAACTTAGTTGTTTTTTTTTTACTGTGCAAATTTGCCCAACTGCAGACCATTTTGACAGTGCTTACCTTTGATTGTGCTGAAGTCATCAGTGTGTGTTTATGTGTTATATTTTAAAGTAAAGAGTATCACAAAAATATTTTTAAAAGAAATCCCTTCACTGAATTAGGGGCAAAAGCAGGAAAAACTATAATTTAAAATAATAATGATAATTATTTATCTATCATTTCAAAACAAATGACACAAACAAATGTGTCAACTTTATCGCATTTATTGTTACATATTTTTTAAAAATGTTTTTTTTTCTGATTACTGATCAGAAAATCACAGAATTTGTGTTTCTTTTTCCATTTATTTTAAATGAGTTTTTTTTTTAAAAATTTTAAATCTCAGTTTCAGTTACTGGACATCATTCCTTCAGTTCTTAGTAATGTCTGTGTTAAATCAAATTATCCTGAAAAAATAAATCCATTATCATTCCATAAGTCGTCTTCCTGAAAAAAAAACCCTCATTTGAATCTCACAGACCACCTGCTGTTGTCTTGGAAGAGCATTTATCTTTGTGCATATTTTGTTCAGACATGTTAAATGGGTAGTTTAAGTCCCTGATTATCCAAAACAGTAGAATTTGCAGCGAGACATGTCGTTTAAAGTCAAGAACAGAAGTACACACACACGTCTCTCTGTGCGTCCTGCCAAAATGCACCACTGCACCTCACACCATATGGCCAGCCGTGCTCTTTAAGACCTTGCAGAATTTTTGCTTGATACTACGCTGCAGCTGTCAAAAAAACCCAATCAGCACCTCATTGAATTTACAGTCACAGCTGCATTCAACTGTGTCCACTCTCCAGTGCCCTGAACATGAATTTAGGCTTTTACATCAGAAGATGCAACATTTTGGCTGAACAAATTAGTAGATGGATGCGGGTGCAGCTGCTGTACTGTATACCAGCACACAAGATGTGTAGGGTCTGCACTTTCCCTGTTATTATGTGGTGATTCTATTGATAGCGTGCAGAGACTGCTGCAGCAAGCAATAACAGACCACTAAAGAATCAAAGTCAGAGCTCATCTCATCTCATCATCTAAATCGTTCACCAAGTCTCATTAATATAACAAAATATCTGTAAAACCTCACCTTTGAAATATTTTGAATTTTAACATTTCATCCTAGGTTTGACAGATATAAATCTCCATTACAAGACTCAGTCTGCAGAGACTTTTAATGATGACACTGGATTTACTGATTTTTATACTATTATAACTCCATCAACCCATCCATCTAATCCATCCATCAAGTCCTTTAACTGCTTATCCATTTCAGGCTTGCAGGGAATATGGAGCATGTCCCACCTGACTTTAGGTGAAAGGCAGTGTGCACCATGGACAGATTAAAGTCCTGTTTGTGGCACATTAGTATATGAAAGGGGGCAAACTCCTCAACATGGGTGGTTTCAAATATTTTTAATTTAAATTTTGAATGTCTGAAAATT
>NW_005187413.1:5585602-5586981 GCF_000239375.1 Pundamilia nyererei
CAAAAGTCCGTCTTAATTTTTTTTTCTCCCATGTCCCGTGCGGGGCTCCGTAGAAAATGGGGTGCCATGTATAAAATGACCAGATTTCATGAACAGCTGTATTGCAGACTGCATTTGATCAATTAATTTCAAATCCACCGTGGTGGATTGAAAATCTTTGTCCATAAAATGACTCCCTACTCAAAGATAAAGTGTGTTCGCAATAGCAACTTAATGTTTTTTTTTTAAATTAGGATCTCCTTTTCCCCTAGGGTCCTATTTTAATGAGGGATATGTGAACACTGTAAATTAAATGTGTTTGTATGTGTCAACTAATCTAAGCTGCCATTTTGGCAAGCTCTCTTTATCTACAAGAGATATTATATCTCAGGGGATTGAAAAATACATATTAGCCACATTAAATCGGTTGTTCGGTAATTCCTTTGTTTGCTGTACAACAAAGTCTTACTCAGCAACTTATACACAGACAAAACCAAAAGCCTGTAGTGAGCTGAGCACCCAGAGGCTCAGAGTGGCTTTAGGCCTATCTGATGCTTTGATGGATTGGAGCCTCTCATTATATGGTTTCAGGACAGCGAGTGAAAGCAATAAAAGGAAGGAGTAATAGACACTAAGAGAAAGTTAGCAGGGGGAGAAAATCCAAGAGCCCATTTTGATACATTTCCAATACTTCATCAGTATCTGATAGCTATAGCTGGAACATGGGGATTGTCATTTTCTCCCCAATCTTCGCTTGCTTTCATTACTGTCTGTGCTTTCCATTCATCTTTCTCTGTCATGACCGCTGTTATGTTGATTTCTCTTTTTTCTCCACTTCTTTTACTTCCACTGTCTGTCAGATATTCTGACTCCCTATTGACTCCAAAACTAACAGGGCTTCACATGAACCCCATTTTAATGCAGGAAACAAAGGCAGGCTGAACGTAGCTGAGCAGAGCATAGACCACAGGGAATTCACAGAATTAATTTAGAAAGCCCTGAGCCTTTGTTTGCTCACAGAGCAGACTTACTGTACAGTATATGATACTTTGGTAGGACTTTCTCTCCTAGAATCTATACAGAGCTTTCAGCCCTTCTTGATTCTGGCTGGGTGAGGCTTATTGTGCAGTGCTTATTATTAAACACATGCTGTATCTTATCAGAACAATTAGAGTATCCTAAACTGCATAAATTGGTAAACACAGATCATTAGATTTCATGTAGGAGCATCACTTTTTTGTGTGTTTGGTACAAATAAAATTCCTGAGATGTGCAGGCCAATCGTATATGACTAATATTTTTAAAAGAACAAATAGACTTGATGTTATAATCTCATATTTTAATCTCGATTAATTGTGAGCTTAACCATATGAATTAAACAAGCACTATATTTTGTAAAG
>NW_005187413.1:5593611-5604216 GCF_000239375.1 Pundamilia nyererei
GAGTTTTAAGATTAAAAAAAGAAAAAAATTTCCGTGCGATACCGTTTGATTTGACTTCTGTGAGCACAGACTGACAAGAACTCCTGTATTAATACATGCACAGAGTGGGAAGTGGTAGGACATTTAAAAAATCAAACTGTTATATTTCTCTGCTAATCCTCTGAGAACAGTCAAGAACTGATTTGGATTCGGGGGGAAATAAGTTGCACCATTAACACTTATAATAGGTGGCAACTTTACACCAGTGACCACAACAGTTCAGCACATATTTTTGTGCTGACCCCCACTATCCAAAACTTTCTAATTAGCATGTTTCCACAGCATGCTTCCACAGCAACTAGGACAGCAGAAGTACACCAACTGTGTCTTTGTGTTTGTTTGAGCCGAGATAAATCATTGATGTAAAGTCACCATCGCATCTTTTGTTTTGTGGGGGTGGAAAAAAACTATCTAGTAGTTGCTATACTGAAAACACAGTCCCTCATGACCTGTGGTCAGTTAGGATTCATTAACGTGCCAAATAATAGCATCAAATATTGTGTTTCTTCACTTGGATCAAAATCTACCAAACAATAGGAGAACAAAAACAGCATTTCTGTGACGTCAGTGAGTTAGTGACAAGCCCAATCCTGGGAAAATTAGACAAAACAATGGCATTAATCAGACCATGTCGCCATGTCTTTAAGCCTGGGAAGAGTTATTAAGCAATCATGCATCTTATAATGCAAATCCAGTTATGTAGAAAAAATGATTAAAGCATCAATATTTAAATGGTGCATTACATTGTATCTTGTGTGACAATGGATATGTCAGCTGTAACTGTAAAATCACTCAGGGGGAAATATTCTTCTGGGAAACCTGGGGTCCTGGTATTCATAGGGATGAGAACATAAAGCACCTACCTGAACACTGTTGCAGACAAATCTGCTTCATACTGTCGTAATCATGATACCCATTTAACTGTATACAGTTAGGTTGTTATATATCTGGACACTGACCCAAGTTTTTTTGTTGTTTTTTTTACCTGTTTACTGAAACGTATTCCAATTACAGTTATATAATGGACAGGGACATAATGTGTAGACTCTCAGCTTTAATTTGAGGATATCCATATTCAAACTGGATGAAGGGTTTAGTAGTTTCAGCCCCTTAACATGTGCCGCCCTCTTTTTAAAGGAACTAAAAGTAATTGGACAATTGAATCAGAGGCTATTTCATGGGCAGGTGTGGGCATTTCCATTGTCATGTCATGATAAATTAAGCTGATAAAAGTCCTGGAATTGATCTGAGGTGATTTCTGAGAAGATTTTGCTGTGAAAAGACAACATGCGGTCAAAAGAGCGCTGCATGCAGGTAAAACAAGCCACCCTGAAGCTGCAAAAACAGAAGAAAAAAAAAACATTTGAGAGATTCGTACAATAGTAGGAGTGGCCATATCTACAGTTTGGTACATCATAAGAGAAAAAAGCAAAGATGAACTCAACAATCCAAAAAGACCCGAACATCCACAGAAGAAAACAGCGGTGGATGATCCTTTCTACGGTGAAGAGAAACCCCTTCACAACAGACAACCAAGGTAACAGCACTCTCCAGGAGGTAGGTGTATCACTATCCAAGTCTACCAAAAAGAGAAGACTGCATGAAAGTGAAGACAGAGGGATCACTGCAAGGTGCAAATCACTCATAAGTCTCAAGAACAGAAAGGCTAGATCAGACTTTGCTAAAAAACAACAAAAACAAAAAAACATCTAAAAAAGCCAGCACAGTTCTTGAACAACATGGACAGATGAAATGAACATCAACCGCTACCAGAATGATGGCAAGAAAAAAGTTTGGAGAAGGTGTGGAACAGCTCATGATCCAAAACATACCAGGTATTAAAAAGAAAGAAACACAGAATCTGGTGAATTCTAGACTCCACACTATCATTGCCAGTAAAGTAAAACGAGTAAATGAAAAAACAAACAAACAAAAAAACATTCATTTCTAACACTTGGTTTTTCAACCAAGCTTCGCCTCTGTCAGTGCGCCCCAGGTCGGCTGTGGCTACAATGTAGCTGCCATAACCAGTGTGTGATTGTGTGTGTGAATGGGTGGATGACTGGATGTGTAAAGCACTTTGGGGTCCTTAGGGACTAGTAAAGTGCTATACAAATGCAGGCCATTTACCATTTATTGTTAAAACTTGTTCTGAATGCATTGCTTGGTTGTAATTAGACTCAAAAAAATTGCTAAATATTTGTGGTGACATATTAGCTCCCTTTCCTCTGCTGGTGATATTATCACAGCAAGTGCTAACACTGTTCTCTCACTATCTTTCTCTCAGAAACACACACACACACACACACACGCTTAATTGTAACTGTAAAAAAAAGTCCCCAAAACACAGCAATACACACACATACACACATTTACTCTGAAGAAACTGTCATGTCAGACTATGACTGCTTAAGTGTTATTGTGAGTTATTATGAATAGAGTCTGTTCTAATTAAAAAATAATATAATAGAATTTTTTTTTTTAAAAAGTGTGAATTCAGGATGTGAACTGTAAGTCATTGAGCCTGTTACTTTCTGCAGAGCTGCAGTGACATTTCCAATTGGCTTTAATGTTACATAATCCCAGCACAGCCCCCTGCCTGTATTGAAGAATAGAGCAGGGAGAAATCTTTCATTTTTGGCAACTGAAGGAAAACAGGCACACACAAAAAAAAGATAAATTGCATATATTTTGCATAATGAGTTGCTTTATTAAACAAAGAGCAATCAAGAGAAATGTCTTCATTCTTACCTCATGGGGATAATTTGAGAAAACAATCCCAGCATGAAGAGGGAGCTTGAGTCTTCAGTTGTTACGAGTTATTTGTTGATATGTAATGATCCATACCACCTGAAATAAACTTCTGATAGCATGGAGAACATTTTCTTTCTCTTCGTGTTGAGAAACTGTAGAAAACCCAGAAGAAACCAAACAATAATGCTTCAAAAAATCAGCCTCACAAACAGCGTCTGCTGCACTTCTCCACAGAAAGCTGGTCATTTCACAGCAGGTGCAATCCATCCATTCATAAAAATAGAATCCAGCGTGATGCTGCTTCATTCATTCAAACAACCGGTAATTATTACAAGCGAGTTTGAGTAAAGCTTTAGAAGTAAATTAGTTTTCCAAATATGGGAGGCTTCCACTGGAGCAACATCTGTGCTCTCTAGTTTCAATCAGCAGCGGGATTCAGCACTACGGCAGCGGCTCAACAGCTACCTTTATACTACAGACTGCTACTATACACTCAAAGTATAATCTTATCATGTGGCCAAAGAGCTTAAAATGGAGGCCACAGCAATATACTTTTTATATGTGTCTTCTGGTTAAATTGTAAGTACAAAAATGAATAATAAAATACATGATTCATTAACAGAAGTTGGAATATTCACGCCTTTGTAAGTAAAACATGTCAGGAGAACAACAAATATCCCAAATATCTTAAAATTTGGTCATGTGTGCCACTAATAATGAGCAGAGGCTAAACAATATGGTTTGGAATGCAATGATTTTACGCAAGGCCTCTTAAATAATCCACCCATCCATTATCTATACATGCTTAGATGGTCGCAGAGCAGAGCTGGAGCTCAGCAAACATTAAGCAGGAGGGCCCTGGGGAGGTTACCTGTAAATAACATAACCAAACAACCACTTGCACTCACATCTTCACCTACAGTAAATGAGAAATACAGAGTCCCTCATCAAGCCAATCTTGTCACTGAAAAAAAAAATCTATCTTCAGCAACACTGAGGACGTTCAGCATGTAGAAACTATTTTTGTGGCACTTTGGCCCCTGAAGCAGGAGCATACTCTTTAGAATCACCCTTGGCTGAACTCCACGGTTTCCTTCTGACCCCTGCACATATGAATGAGATGAAAATACTTTACTGATGCAATAACTTGACATCCTTTCTTGAACATTTATGAGTTATTTGTTCTCCCAATAAAACTGTGTCTGTATATCACTTTCCTTAACCCCTCTCCATAACATATGTTTGTCCATTAGAGTTTCCATGAATTAACTCATTTATCACTTACATTTTTGCACTGTTCCTTCCTGACAGGGAGTTAAATTGTGCATTTCCTTCAAATTCAACTGTTTAAAGTGTGCAAATGTTAAAGTGAGATGTAGGGAGACGAGGAACGAACACGAGGAGGAGAAAATGAGATGTCAGATAAGAACTTTTCAACTTGGACTGTCTTAATTGTTCCATTTAATTGTGCAGCTCAAGCAGAACATATAAATGTAAAGGCTAATTGTTTGTTTGATATCAACCCCTCCTTAGAACCACACAGTTTCAAGATTGTTGAGGAGGATTACCTGTTGTCATAGCAACAGTGGGCTATTTCACCAGATGTTGCGATGCCGATTGGTCTCCTTTACGACCCTCCAAGGTATCTGCATGCTTCATAGTAACAGCTTTATCTCTACTGCAGAGGAGAAGCTCTCGACACAAATGCAATCAGCAACGCTAACGACAAAAATCAATACAACTCAGGTCTTTGTGTTTTTGTATAGCAGTTCTCCCTGTATTGTGTTTCATTTGCAAACACAAGATAGTAAAGGTCATTCTGTTGGTCAATCAGTGCAGTGCATCATCCACAGCTATAAGAAAACTCAAAAGGCCATGAGCCAAAGTGCCGCAGTAACTCCACTTTAAGTTAATAAAGCAGAAATGTCATAAAATGACCCAAAGCTACAAAACTCCACTTTGCTTGAGTCAGCTAAAAGTAAACAGTCAAAGTAAATCCATTACAATGGAGTAAAAATAGAGCCTTCTGTAGGAGATACTTCAATGTATCTGAAAGCCAGATATGACACTCTTCTTGATGATGTCGCTCCTTTAAACAGGACCATTATCTGTTTGATAATGCTGACGCGTCACAGCGCTGACACCAAAGGACACCTTGTTTCTATCTCAGTGCCGCCAGCAGCTTCTGATGAAACAGCAGTGTTTAACTCTCTGGAATGAGAAGCAGTAAAATCCAGCAGCCAAAAGAAAACGATTTCCTCTCTGCTTTATATAACACCACTGAATCCCAAAGATACACAAGGACATAATAAGTAGCGTACTTTGAGTATGGGTGTCATTTTATGCACAAGTGTTTGCCAAGTTAAAACAAATCCTTCACAAGTGTGTCACACAACTTTTTGTCTCAGGTCAACGTCTTCGTTTCTTGTCGTAATAAGGGATCAGCTGGCCTTTGCTTTGGCATCATTCACTTAGCCAATCATTCAGGCTACACTGCTGTCTGTGGCTTCTAGCTAAATTCAATTTTTGGAATAAAGCCCCTCAAGCTGTTTGGCTCTTTTAGTTTAACAGTTTGTTGAGGTGTAAATTTATGGAGATAGCACAGGCAGCGAGTGCTGTCCTTATCTAACTGTCTTTGCAGAAATGTCCATCAAAGTTCAGAGTGTGAAAAAGCTGGCAAAGACATGAAAAAGCAAAAAGGAACATGCATGTTAACTAACACAGAGATGGGACATTTGGCCTCCTGTGACATTCAAATTAGCAAAAGGGAAAACTGCTTTCTCCTCATTCATGACATGGATTTAGTGGGTGATCTGTGATATTTAATCCCAAATGGCCTTAGAGATGAAAGCTCTTCTTAAAGCCAGTTAATAGTCATCTGCTGTTGACACAGCCAGTGCTTCAAATCTGCATTCACAAGTAGCCGGGTCTCATTGGAGCAGGCACACGATTTCTGTTCGCTTACACATTCTTCACTGAGACAATATGCTATATGTATTCTAATTATTATCTACTGCACAATAAAAACTGTACAAGTTTATTACATTTACTGCAGCAAATGTGTGTTGATCTAAGATGTTCAACATCTGTGATGTACATAAACAAACACAAGAAATCAAAGCGTATGTCTAAACATATAAATCTTCCAAAATGACTGAAATTGTCAGGATTTGTGTCGTGGATGAGAGAAGGAGGACCCAAACGCTGGACTCACAGGTAGATAGGTGAAGGTTGGTGTTTATTGTCGATGGAGTGAACAAACAGAACAGAGGTAGGAAATGGCTGGCTGGCTGGACGACTGACTGAATGACTGAAGGACTGACTGAAAGACTGAATGGCTGGCTGACTGAACGCAGGCGGAAACGACAACATAACATCACATGTACTTCAATGACACGACAACGATCGGATTGAACTGAGGACTTAAATACACGCTGGGTGATGAATGATTAGAAACCAGTGAGTACGCAGCTGAACTTAGTCTGACTAATAATACATAGAAATAACTGGAACACAATACGCAGGCGGCATGCTGGCACAGAAAACATAGATGTGAAAATAAACTGAACATGACAAAACGAAAAACACTGGGTCAACGACCCAGGAACCCTGACAGAAATAAGCTGCTTCCTCTACTCACTCCATCTCCATCAGGCAGGATAACACCTTTATCTCCCACTATATAATAACATGTAGGTTTTCTGTAGGTTAGATGCAAATATTAATTGGTAATGATGAAGACTGTGGTTTAATAAGAAAAACTAGATCAGGGATCACATTGTGGCCACTAGTCATTGTAAACAAGCTTTTCTGTATCAAGCATTTAAGCAAAAATCTGGTAGTTTGTCACTGCCATTTAACGACACACTAGCTTTAATCGCATAATACTTCAACACTATACCCAGGTTGTTTTAACTTGTAAAGTGACCACTTCCTATTTAAAAAAGGTATGTTACCATTTTACCCTGGAGCTCTTTCTGCCTCCTCCGTGGCACTCAAAAGGCCACCAGTCTAGTATGACAACAGCTAAGACAAGACGAGCAGGGTCAATTCCAGAAGCACCCTGTAAAGTCAACATGACATTGCCACTGGCTGTAATAAGGTCAGTTCTTAGCCTGTCTGCTTGGAAATACGACCTGCAGCCGGGAGCCATAATGCCACATATAATTCCTAATCAGTACCACAAAGTCAAATCACAACTATCCAAAAAAACACAGGCACTCTTTTGCGCTTTATTGTGAATTTTACTGTTTTGGAAGTGGGTGTAATGTGAAAAGATGTACTTGGGCTGCAAAGGAAGTGTTGTCTTCAACAAGTTTCAACAATAAATGACTTTAATTCCAACCCACTCTTCTTGGGAAACTCAATCGACAGCAGCAAGAAGGAACATATCATCAAAACGTGCTACATTTCTTTAGGAAAACACTTTTTTCATCATGTTTAATTAGATGGAAAAAAATAGAAAGAGAATCCAGGTGCTTGTTAGTGTGTCTGCATGTGTATGTGATGCTGATGGATATATACAAGGCTCCACCTCCCCACCTGCTCTCTCTGTGTACTTCTGTCTCCACTAGCAGCAGTGCATTAGTGCAAGTGCCCAGACATGCACATACACTGCAGTTAATGCTAAAAACCAGGTCAGCGCTACCACAGCAAAACATAGGAAAAATATAAATCAGCTGTTTAAAAAAAAACACACACTTTATGCAACAAACAAACAAGTAATTGTGATGTTTCATAGTCCCACTGGCGGCCCACTGTTGTGTTGATCCACCACTTTGACCCTAAATGAATATCTCGTTAATGAAAATGGATTGCTACAGAATATAAGAAACATGTCCCCAAAGATAGGAAACTTTGGTGTATTTTTAAAATTGTTCAGTGTATTTCTGCAAGGCCAAATACCATTCCTATGCATGCCTTTGTAAATATGTTAACTTGCACGGGCTGGTGCTGTAGGGCTTTATTATTTATGGAGTTTTAAGCTATAGGATTAAAAAGAAGACCCATCTTCGTTCTCTAACTTTGTTTTTCTTGCTCTTAAATTGCTCCTGCAGGTTAGAGGAAGACACATTGGTGTTCCAACAATAAATCTTCTGTTTCAGTTTAAAGGTATAAGACAAATTAATGTTGCAACTACTTGTGTAGCAATGGCCAACAATGTTGGATGATTTATAGAAACAGCATACTAAGAAAAGAATTGCTTTTTCCAAAGTGCTCAGACTCCTCATGGAACACCTAAACTCAATCCCTCCTCCGCTGCTTTGCGGCTTTGATGTCTAACTGCATGATACAACAAACTAGTAGGGCTGTGATCTCGGGATTGTCTATTTGATTGGTTTGCTAGTTTAAAAGTAATGGTATTCCCAACACCCAAATTTGAGTGTTAACACATCAGAAATGGCATATTTAGAAATGTCTGGACTAATAATAGTTCTAACATTAGTGTCTATCTGTTGCAGCAGGCCTACATGACCAATCAGCTGGTAAAGCGTAGGCTTCACCATCAAAACTGATGGTGAACGTGATTTTTTTTTTTTAAAAACCCTACCTTCTTTTAGCGTTTTGAGCAATTAGCTCAAAGCAGATTTTTATTTTTAGTACAAAGTAATCATTCAAACGTTACCTGTGAATCAGCTGGTAAAGCGTAGGCTTCACCATCAAAACTGATGGTGAACGTGTGTTTTTTTTTTTAAAAACCCTACCTTCTTTTAGCGTTTTGAGCAATTAGCTCAAAGCAGATTTTTATTTTTAGTGTTACTGTGATCTAGTTTTTGCATTTCCCAGTCACAATAACTGCTTATTCACCTCTTGCTTTCAGTGAAGCAAGTTCAAATGTCATAGCTATTCTTTGAAACACCAACCAGCTACAGCTCAAACTACATCTGCAGGGCAATCAGCATGCAGCCATTCACCATCAACCTGCAGTCAGACCAACAAAAACCATCCACCATGAGTCATTTCAAAAAGTCAACAATCCAAACTAATCTCCTGTGATGGGCACTTATGCAATATAGGTTGTGAATACACTCACTGGCACTCTGGCAGAAACTGCAGAGAACGTATTCAGTAGATAAATGGAGAGATGGAAAAAAGGAGGAAGAAGAGGGAGTGAGAGACATAGACAGATACAGAGAGCAAAGGAAGGAGAGCAGATGTGGCCTTTGGGCTGAAACTGCTGAATCACCACGTCTCCTCTCATTACTTTATCGCATCGTGAACCTGGAGCACTTTCTCTGGAGCAAACACAGAGTGCCTGTTGTGATAAAAGGCAGAGAACGACAGCAAAGAGGGAAGACACAGAGGAAAAACCCACAAAAGAAGAGCAGACAAACAGGAAAGAGCGCAAACATCCAGAGGAAGTGATAAAAGGGAGATCCCCAAATATCCTCCCTCCCCCTTTGTTTATCCTCCCCTCGGTGCTGATATCACCTTGAGAGGCCCTGGAGGACACTGTCTCTTTCGTCATCCATCTCACAGGCTTAGGTCTGTTACATAAAGACTAGAAGAGTCTACTCGAACACAGAGCCAGATCCAGATTTGCCTGAAAATACACTCACTCTTTCACATTGCAGATTTAGTGCTGGACTCCCATTGTGGCTTCTTTTTGAGGCACTGTCAGAGAAACCGATCATTATAGCACAGTCAATATATGAGAACGTGGAGGAAGATGCACAGACAGTCATGATACCCATGGCTGCTTATACACGAGTCAGTCAGCAGTTAAAAGGGCATGCAAATTCTATTTGGAGCTGTAAACCATTTGTATATGCATGTCTGGGATCGATTAGTTTGCAGGGCGAGCCAAATGAATATTTAATCCTAATCTTCAAGCGTTTAAGATGCGAGGTCTGATGCAAAGAATTATAATTTATGGAAATGAATAATCAAAGTACAGAGAACTAAAAGAGGAGAGTAAGAAAAAGCCAAGGCTTCGTTTTTATTGCCATCATCATGACAGGTACAAGTGGCGAGTGCTTATTGCATGCCAATTCCATTCAGGGTTTATGAATGTGTTGATAAAACATTTCCTGTAACTCGTGAATATGGCTGTAAAGTGGGCTTTGTTTCTATTAGACTCTAAGAAGACAAGTAATCTGGCATTCAGTGAGACTTATATAATAAATTCTCCTCAGAGGGAATTTATGTTTGTTGTATTTGCCAAAAATCGAAATTTCTGCCTTAACATTGCATAACACAGTGCAACACAGCATCTCTCTCAGGCCCCTTTTTTAATTGCTGCTTTTACCTTGGCCCAGCAGAAGTGAATAAGCTCTAAATTGATGTTTTTTCAGTGATTTTTTAAATGCATTTTAAATATTCATTTATTAGTTGGTTTTAACCTTCTTCCAGAACCAGGTCATATCTCATATTAAAAGACAACCTGCTGCCATTTTGAGGTTACAGAACGGACGCATTCAGTGGAGATGCAGTCTAGTTATCCAATGATTAAAATGGATGCTGTTTGCTACTTACTTAAATCCTGTTGTATTCTGGCCTGTAATAGGGACAAAAATAGCTATTGTATTTTAGCTGTCTCTTCCCTATGAAATCCAATTTTGTTTGTTTTGGCTTGAAAGTTTTAGAGCTATTTCTATTTAAATACGAGTTTGTTTTGGGCATGAGAGGCCTAGGACCTGAGGGTTTAAGAACTCTTTAAAGGGTCATAAAATACCTCAAGCCTGAACATGGTTAAGAATATCCACTCGCGTACTTACTGATGCTCCAAGTCTGGTTTTGTAAGCAGCTTTTTTTAGAGCTTCTAAAATCCTTAAAATATCTGTATATACATCTCTCTCTCTCTCTCTCTCT
>NW_005187413.1:5604554-5613062 GCF_000239375.1 Pundamilia nyererei
ACTGTACGTACATACTCAATGTATGTACTGTATGTATTGATGTATTCTATTTATCCACATGTGTAAACATACTTTACTCTAAAGATAAAGAGTAAAGTGGTAAAAAAAAAAAAAAAGTTAGTACGAAGTTGTAAAAACTTATTAAATTAAATGTATGGAAGGTTTTATTTAAAATAAGAAGAAAATCTAATAATAAAGGAGATCATAAATTCAGATTCTTGATACAAAAATGCCCTGATTATTGGCACATACAGAAAGAAAAAACTGTTTCCTCTCATGCATGAGTGATGACTGGCCTTCAGGTTCATTTTAGAGGCAGAAGTTTCAGTTTTTACTTTCTGTTTCTCAGTTTATATCACTAAGAGCCTCAAGCCCGCTCTTTCTTGATGGATAATCAATAATGTCTAGCAGAATGCCTCTTTAGGAAAGCTCAGTCTACCCATCGCTCCCAATGAATAAACATTAATATTTAATCTGTGTTCTCTGAAAGAAAGATTGTGTACAAACAAAATGAAAAGGCCATTGAAATTATGCCAGTGAAATTGCCAATTCATTCCATTATATTGTGTTTGCTGTGAATCATATTTACTTTCTTGGCATCGCCAAAGATGCCTGTGACCTGCGACTAATTTTGTATTACACGATATAAAATCTTTCTTGTGTGAGCCGAGGCAACGACAGTGTCCAATTGCATACTGTAAACCTGCATTTAGAGTTGAGTAACCATAAACCACAAAAGAGTTTTTGCAAATCCAGAGTACATTATTCATAGCTGGAACCAAAGTAGCTATAAATGATTATCAAACTGGAGCTTAAATTCCAGCAACAGCACTCGCTCACGCATTCAAACATATGCTAAAACCAGATTTCTTATTACCACGCACAGTCTGATATGATCGATAACAATTCGAGACCACTATAAAAAGAGACATTCTGTTTGGTCTTTGTAAATTTGTAAAAAGGATGGATTATACGAACTAGAGCCACATATTCAAACGTCTTTTATGAATTAAGGCAGTGTCTCACATTCAGATTGCCACATCATGGATGGCAGCCGTCCAATCATAAGCCACCAAAACAGTCCCAGTATGAACTACAGCATTACCATAACATAGAGTCACATTCAGTCGGCACAGAATAGTGGAACCTCAATTTTCATCCCTGATTCCACACATTTGTACCCTGAAGAGATAATCCTGCACTGACTGTGTTGAGAACTATTTATTGTCTTTAATTCACACTTACCAAATCATAAGATAGATAGCAGTCAAAATGCTTTACAGTTCCACTTTAAACAGAATTGGATTCATGCCACTCCTCTCACCTAACAACAAAAAACTCAGGCCATAAATAAGTCTAAATTTCTCGAAATAAGTACTTTTTGGCCTTTATTTTGGCAGGACAGTTGAAATGAAGGTCGCGAGAGAACAGGGGGAAGCACACAGTAAAAGGCCCGAGGCTGCTTTTGGGACCTTAACTGGCCATTGTCTAAACGCCACAGTCTACCTGAATATCGTTGCTGACCATGTCCATCCCTTTACGACCACAGTGTACCCATCTTCTGATGTCTGCTTTCAGCAGGACAACGTGCCATTTCACAAAGCTGAAATCATTTCAAACTGGTTTCCTGAACGTGAGAATGAGTTTACAGTACTCAAATGGCCTTTACGTCAACAGATGTCAGTCAAAAAAAGCACCTTTGAGATGTGGTAAAACACAAGATTGGCTCATGGATGGGAAGCCAACAAACATGCAGCACTTACATGATGCCATCATGCCGATATGGATCAACATCTCTGACAAATGTTTCCAGGACCTTGTTGATCTTATGCCATGAACAATTAAGGCAATGCTGAAGGCAAAAGGCAAAGTGCACCTAACAAAGTGCCCGATGAGTCCAGCGAATGAGGGAGTCCACTTTCATCCAGTGTAAATGTACTGAAAATGTGTCTTCCAAATGACCCACTGACTCACTTGACCCACTAAAAATCACAGTCCACTTATTTCCTTGTTTTGGAGCTTTCAACCATATCAATCTAGCATCATATTCACTTTTATCTGTGCTACTAAGCAGTAATTGCTAAATGGCAACACTGCAGGACATCCAATAAATAGAAAAGGTCACAAGTGTCTCAGGAGGATGCCATTTTTCAATGAAAGGTTGACAAGATTAAACTACACTTAGATAACGACAGTGCTGAACAGCTGTAAAATCCAACATCAACATCCACTTAAGAAAACATTTATAGCTTAAAGGTGCGCAGAGACAGAACGCAGCAAGTAGAATAGCAACAATACGTAGCCTACGGCTTCCATTTCACTTGCAGAAGACTGTGTTTTATTCAGGGCTACACGCTGTTTTATGACAGTGTAAGATGTATGAGTTCATTGCATAAGGATTATCTCCTGTTAACCAACCTGTACTGTCAAGGGATGGCAAGTCATACTCAGACCTCTGTAACACACACACACTAAGACAGCCTCACAGGAACTGAGACAGGTAACACTGCTGGCTGGTGAGACGTTTGAATCCAAACCCAAGAGAAAATCTGACTTGTCTGTTTGGATTAACAGGCCTGTTTCTATTTTGGGAGCAGCTTCAGCAAGGAAGCAAAGTTCATTTTAAAGCTAGATACAAACTACAGGGAAAAAAGGTAGAAGGATTCATTTGAGTGTGTGTAGCAACTTTACTGGAATTTGTAAAGCATTTATTTATATTGATCAGTGCCAGTCAGTATAAAGCCAATACACCCACACTTAACTTGGCTATTTTGTTTTATTTCTTTTTTTTTTTTTTTTTTTTACAGTAAATCATGTTCTTTCTGGCTGATGATGAAGCAAATATTTTTATTTCACCAAACTGAAGAGCCTTCCAAAAGCTCAGACACAGTGTGCCTGTCTCTAACAGGTCACTAAAATTTCAAGTTTCGTTTCAGCAAAAGCACTCAGCTCTACTGCTGATAGCTTCAGCTTCCCCATCAAGCATTTGGAAAACCCTCTGCCAATCAGCCCAGTGAACACTTACCACTCATGCTGTGGCTCATCAATGACCAACAGAATCTTGAACTTCTTGGAGAGGGATGGAGAGGGAGCCGACTGCTCCACAAAGCCAGCAGCAGATGCGGCTGTCTGTTTGACCACATTGGTGATGGAGCTGAAGGAGCTGAAGAAGCCAGAGGAACCACTGGTGGAGGACTGGGCCTGTTGAGGCTGCTGAGCCTGCTGGCTAGGGCGCCGCTCCTGAGCTGCAGGAGAGCTGGCCGGCACCTGGGTCGGTCCTGGAGCTTTGGTTGGGGACGGGGCAGGAGCCGGCGCTGCACCCTGCTGGGAAGGGGAGGAGGCAGTGGGGGGGGGAGGAGCAGGTGGGTCAGGCCTCTGGAGGTCTGTCATGTAGCCATTGGGAAGGTTGGACATGAAGCTGCTGTCAGAGAGACGGCGTCTGAGGAAGTTCATGACTGCGGTCGAAAGGTGGGTCCCTCAGTCGGTCAGTTAGTTTCTCCTCTGATTTTAGGTCTGAACGAGGTGAAAGCAGAGGCAGGCTTGATCAGCGGTCGGATGAGTGACAGAAAGCAAGTCAGTCCAAATGATCGAGGGATGCGTGTCAGAGAGCTGCCTCTGTGGAAGGAAAGGATGGATGAAGCGATGGATACAGCTCTGGTCCAGTCTTCAAGAGACAGCTCTCCAAAGTGCAGCTAAGCCAGCGAAACAGCACGCGTGTATGTGGTGTTCCTCCTGCTGAGCCTCACGCCTCCTCACAAATGTGCGTGTGTGACGTGTGAAAGTGTGTGTCTGAGAGAGAGAGAGAGAGAGAGAGAGAGAGAGAAGGAGATAGAGGTGTGGTGTCGCCCCCTTTGGTGAGGTGCTGGTGCTCTCCCCCCTCCACTCTGCCTTCCTGCCTGCTGTGCTGCTGCGAGCTGAATGTACTCAAGAGATGCTGCTTTCTCCGCTTATCTCACCCTTTCACTCGCTCATGCTCTACGTGCCCTTTTCCTCTCCCTCACTCACTCTCTCACTCGCTGTGCTCGCTGGCTGCCCCCCCTCCCCCGCCCTCCTCCTCTCTCCTGTCATCATCCTCCTACATCACAGATTACGTTCATGTGTCGTGCTGCAGCCTTGTAACGCTGTGTGCCGTGTGCAATCAGCGGAAGGGGTTTCCTGCAAGCGTGCATAAGGTGGAGTTCACAGATGGAAACGCCATCCATCCTTCTCCGCAAGCCCCACCTTCTTCCCCCACCATCCATCCATCTTTCAGCCGCTTGTGCAGCATGTCTTCCCTGAATCTTTTCCCCCCACCATCTAACGTCAGCTCGCTGATGCATTGCTACAGCAGATAAATTCTAATAGAAAAAACATAACCTCCTCTAGGATGGTATCCTTGCCAGTGCACTACCACTAAAAGCATGCGGCATAACAAATGGCAGGGATGATTTGAAATACAGTGGAGAAGTAGCTCATTGTCTTTCTGCCTTGTGCTTCCATGTTGTCCTTGTCTCTCTCTGTTTTATATGTGTCCCCGCTCCAGTTACAATGGTAAATATGATTTTTGTTTTTTTAGCCAGATCTTTTTTTATGGATCAAAAGTGAAAGGAGGATGTCACGTACATACTGTAAAGCCCCTTAAGGTGAATTTATGATTTGTGCACAATAAAACTGACCTGAGATGTAGAGAACAAGAGGACAGGAAAAGAAAGGCAAACCAGAGAAGGGCAGAAATGCATCTATATCTTTTAGACTTTATTAACAGATTTTCATATTATTCTTTAATGGTGGTATTGGCTAAACATATCTGCTCTTGGTAGCGATATAGGTATGACATTTAGGTTCACCTTACTTTGATCTTTGTAACAGGATGTGCGATGATATCAGTAAGATTTTCCCAATTTTACTTAACTTGAGGGCAATTCAGCATCAGCATGTTATGCAGCCACTTGAAAGGGCAATACATGGTACATTTCTGTGCTGACTACATCTGTTTATACAGCAAATCAGCAGCACATCTCAATTTTTGTTTACAGCATTGATAAAGGGTGTAAACAAATAGATACCACATTCACAAACTCGTACACACAAACAACTGAGTCATACGCTTCTCGTTACTAAACGACTATCTCCAGCCTATGTCTAGCTTCATTGTATATTCACTATTCCAGGCCATGAGAAGAGCACGATTGCTGAAAGCCATCGGCAGCAGGAGCGGAGTGCAATATTTGCTACTCTAAGCTTTGCTCCCAAAAAAAGAAAAAAAGAAGGAAAAAAACAGTCCAAAGACGACAGGACAAAGAGGGAGAAAGACAATTATTCATGCGGGAAGAAAATCCCACACATGTCTGAGCCACATTAGGGAGAAGAAAAATGCAGACCTACAGTACACCGCTTTCATCTCATCTTCAGTGGGAAAATATTTCTTAAAGGATGGAAAGCAGTCTTACCAATTTAGCCCACTACCAAACCCATTTATCATGCCCAACCTCTCATTATATGTCAGCAATTGAGATTTCTGGAAGCTTTTGTTTTCAACGATAGACTCTCAACTGATGGAAATGTATTTTCAAACTGAGAGGCTGTTTTTCAACGGCTGTCTAAGCTCCTCAAATGGATACATATTTTTTTCAGGCGAGTAGTGACTGCTGTTTAGATTAGTGCACGTTATACAACCAATTTCCGTCAGCCACCAGCACCCGTCTTTTACTATCCCCTTATGTTCGGTTGGAGAGAAATACCTCAAGGGTACACTGAAATTTATGTGATGTTCACCGTTCCTGAAAAAGTGCTGATGACAGAAAAAGGTGACCCTGCTTTCAGTTACATAAAGAAAAGAAGAAAAAAAGAAAGAAATGATCAAGGGCAGATTTGACAAGTAACCCAGTGTAGTATGTTGGGGGTATAAAAGACTTAATGGATCTCTGTTCGGCTTCTTTGCATAACATGCAGGATTCACATTTGTAGCAAGTCACGATGAGTCAGGTCTAGTGAGGGAGGCTTTGTTTAGCGAACCAGAAGAGAGCCAGAGTGAGTCACAGAGCTGCAGTGTGAACTGTAGCGACATCCTAAGCTCGTGCTGGCCTACATGTTTCATGACACTTACACACATCACATAACACGTTTCCAGAGAGCCGTTATATAATAAATATGGGGGAAAAACTATGCAGGTAACAAAGTCAAAGAAAAGCTCTGCGGTAATTCGTGGAGCTAAAGGTTTCTTGAATTATTACTTTTCTTTAGCACTTAAAAAGAATATTCTGGTATTTGTAGAATAGATTTGTTGCAATCATCATCTTCAACAAACACTTTTAGGGCTTTATTTCAGCAGGGCAGGAGAGATAAACAGGAAATGAGGGGAAGAGAACATGAGAATGACATGCAGCAAAGCCAAAGGTCCTGACAGCTGAGAGGCGAAACAGTGATGCCCACGTGATATGCAGCCTAACCTCTCAGCCATTAGGGTATCTTTTTTTTTAAAACAATAACATGTGCTCTATTTACCAAATAATTTCTCAATCACCCCAGAGCTGACTTGAGTAAGTATTGTTGAGTATAGTATTGCTACAGCTGGAAGGAGACAGTATGATTTGTTCGGCGCTTCTGAAAAACAGTAAGGATGAGCAGACTTAGCAAACCCACTACGCCTGCAGCATTTCTCATCTGTCAAAACAGACACAAGGCTATATACATTACAAGCACTGGCACATGTGCGCACACATCCTCACACGTACACACTGCCGTCTACACAAAACACAGATCCAGAGGAGCACATTGAGCCCTTCTGTGTACGTCACTGTTTCTTGAAAAACATGGCTGTAAAACATCAGGAGAAAAAAAGGGATCCTTCTCCATCTCCATTGGACAACAACAAACAATACAGGGTGGTATTTCCAGCGGAGTGAATGATATTAAGGGTTTTTGTAAATTTGTATATTATCCATGTCAGTGTGTCTGGTTTGCACAAGCATGACTATAAACTGCTTTGCAGATTTGCTGCAGATTTCTGAGTGTGTGTGTGTGTGTGTGTGGGTGATAAAACCTCTTGTGGTTAAATTTAGATAATGCATGAACAATTTGGAATATTTCAGTTCTTTGTGCAGTGATCATGACATGGTATAAATCACTGTACAACTTTAAAAAGCCTTCCATATAATTGCAAACGTTGATATTATAATTAATGGCCCAACTCAATTTGAACTCAACCAGTGTTCTTTTCTGTTGATTCATGCCTTTTAAAATAAATGAGATGCTAATACTGAGGAATAAAACCTTCTAAACTGAAGTTTTCCTTGCAGGGAGTAAATGCAGATGCACTGGCAGCTTAATTAAAACACAGGGGGCACAACCCAGGAAGCTATGGTTATTATCTGGCTATGCATTTATAAAGTTACAGACTATTTCTGCTTCTACACAAGGTCCTACAATAGCAGACTGTCACAAAGGTCACCTCATCTCTGCATCTCGTGCATTAGAAGTGAGTGTGTTTCAATGCACTTGAAATGGTTGAAAAACGGGGAAAAAAGCAAATATTAAAAGGGTATTCTAGCCTTGATTCTCCTTCAGGGAATACTGTGGATTTATCCAAGCTATTATAAAAAAAAATCTCTCTGAATGAACTTTAACAGCACTGTGTGGATGGATGGAGCTTCGAGATTAAAACACCCACACACAACTCAGATATCTACTGCAAATCCCCCAAAACACCATTTAACCAGGCTTGTGAGCTACACACACAGAGGCACACGCACACACACAGACACAAAGGATCAAAAATTACTCTTCAGGGCATGCAGCAGTGCTACAGAGATTAATTCTAATGTCAAGCAGTTGTACTGTATGTTTTATACGTTATAAAATGAAGAATTCAAACTTGTCATGGCAACAAGTAGAAGAGATGTTGGCTCAGTAAGCAATAACAATAACAATAAATAATGCAGAGCTATACACAGTGATATATAACCCCCTGTATTTGAAACATTTCGTGTGGCAAATTTATTTATCTACAATTACACAATTGTGCAAATACACAATATTTATTTTTGCGTGCTTAGCTATGGTTGCACTTCCCCTATTAATACTCCATGTGCAACACAGCGGGGCATAGCGAGTGACCTTACAACTTTGCCCTTGGGAAACTAAGACTCAGACTTTAGTAAATGGTGGAGAAGAGGTTGGGCTGCAGTAAAGCTTTTATGCCAGCAGTGCAACAGCAGGAGAGGCAAAGAAAGATTTAGCAGAGGAGTGATGGTTAAAATACAAACCATATTGCAAAGAACGCCTAGGATCTTTTCACCACGTCACGATGGCGAAGAGCAGATTTGTCCTGTAGCACAGCTGTAGCTGGGGTCCATTTCCTCCCTGTTGCTGGGGTGGGAGCAGCGCCTCTCACCATGGGGTCCCGAGAGTCTGTGCGTGACATCTCCAGCCTCACTTTTGCACATTTAAACTCCTCTACCAGGCTAGGGATAGGCAATGACAGTATCCCGTCGCTGTAGAGTCCAACACTGCTGAGGCATTTCGGAAGTC
>NW_005187413.1:5613189-5626343 GCF_000239375.1 Pundamilia nyererei
CACACAACTGATGATGTGTCCCACTGGTAAAGCTTCTGGGCTGCCTTTCTTCATAGTAGCCATCCCTCAAGATTTTCTCCATTGGAAGCAATGCATTATCGGGGACTGTAACATCTAGTCCTTTATTGAATCATTCATATCACAAGTGTGGATTATAAATGAACCTCTAACATTTGGGAAACACTTCTCACAGGACTTTGTGCATAGACCTCTGTAAATATGAAAAACAACCATTACTGACATGACTACACATAGGCTAGCCAGCTAGCAGTGTAGCGGCAAACTTTAAAGTGACCACATTTAAGTTACCAGCTAACGTTAGCAAGCTTGACTGTCAAGCTGCATCCATAAACTGTATGTAAAGACACTAAAATCACTTTTTCAATTTTTCTCAAATTCATACTTTTTAAAATAAATGAGAGTGCAAATACTGAGGGAATGAAAAACCTTCTAAATGGAGGTTTTCCTTGCAGGGTGTAATTTCAGATGCATTGGCAAGTTAATTAAAACAAAGGGGGCACAACCCAGGAAAGCTATGATTATTATCTGCCAGCAGTAGGAAGTGGATTCTATACATGATCCACATAATCACTATTTTTTTTTTTTAATAATTGAACTGTTTTGCAAACTGGTATGTTTTTACCTCAAATGTGGGTTCAAGGTTCACTTTCACTTGGTTCTGAGTGAGATATTGGCCCAATCCATGCTTGGTGACAGTGCAACCCCTTTATGGGCTAAGATAAAATCAGAAGCCTCTGTATCACTCTTCTTCTGCAGGTCTTGGGCAGTTATATGTGTGTTTGTGTGTGCCTGGTTAACGTTGCGTTTTCTTTTGATGTTCCACCAGGCATGGGAAGCAATTGTAATCTCCATAGCAACAGTCCTGCGAGCGCTGAAAAAGATCCTCCTGGTTAGTCATTTGTTGGACATGTTTGTGTTTGTGCAGACACGTAATTATAACTAGTGTATTAACTGCCTCACAGCCAATCTGCATGATCTGTACTTCTATGATTCAGACTGACAGAAATTTGAAAAACCAAAAAGTTTGCAACAGTTAACAGCAAGATGAACTGTCGTCTGAGTCTTTGCCAAGGCTAATCTTTCAAAGCTGTGGCGTCTGAATAAAGGCTGCCACTTAATCTGCTGCAGAAGTTTCACTGGGAACTTTCACAGTAATTTATAGGACACCACCAAGACCACTTAGTAGGGAAATCAATGTGCAACCACCACAAATATTGATTTGGTTTAATTAGTTCTTAATTAGGTATTTTACAATCAGAAAGACAGATATTTCTTGCTTTAATTCCAGTCACTGCACTTATTTTCAGGCAATCTCCAGAAATACTATGAAAACACATGGAAGGACTCTCTCTGCAGTGTGGCATCTGAAACTAGTTTACTGTTGTTTTAAAAGATAAGATTTTACTTTATTAGGCCAAAAGCTGGAAACCTCCATTCACAGTTTCCCCTAAGAACCAAATAGTGATTATCTGTAACTGAGTGTTTCATGTCCCTGAACTCGGTTTTTCATCTCACCCCGTCATACACACCGATTTGTACCCAGGTACACAAAATCAATATTTTACAGTCACAACCAAGTTTCATGTCAAGGATTTGCAGGAATTAAAAGGAATAATTAAAGACCAATTAACCAAAACAAGCGTGTTTTTGGACTGTGCAATGAAGCTGAAATACCTGAAGGGAACCCGCATAACTGCAGGGGAAACATGCACACTCCCCAAAGAACCTCAACTACCAGATTTGAACCCAGGACCTTCCTCCTGTGAGGCAGCACGTGCTGTACAGCTGTTACACAGTGAGGAGCTAATATTATATCTTTTAATACTGTGGTCTTTGCATCTTTACAATAATCTTGTGTTACAACTTTTCCATATTACAGGCCAGTGCTGTTTAAAATAAAGCAACAAGCAAGCTTACACTAAAACCTATGAAAACTGCTTACAAGCCAGAATATGTAAGGGACATCCATGACCATGCTGGTCGGTCAGTGGGGTAATTTATACTTGGCCAAGCAGACTTGGTTAAGCAAATGTGGTTTGTAATAAAGTAACTAGCTCTGTTTGTTAAATTTAACAGGTTAACTTTACTTGGTTAAATTAAATAGAGCAGCTAAAAATATGCATGATTTCCCTATATGTACTCTTTAATAAGGCTAACCAATATCCAGATTTGCTCCCAACACTGACAGTCATAATCCCTACAGCCTAAAGTTACCAAGCAATGCTGGTTATACTGCTGTTGTACAGGACTACTACTTACAGGAATACTATAGTACTCCAGATTCAGACCAAGAGGAATACAATTTTCACCTCCCAGTGGATAAGGCAATGTTTACAGGTAATTTGAACAGTTAATAATATATTTTGTTCTGAAATTTAAATAGCTGAAAAATGAAACACAAAAGCATATCTCGATCTGTCTGCCTCTGTAATCTCCCTGTACTGACCTTTTTCCAACTCTCCTTCATGTGCTCCTGTCTTGACTTAAAACATTTTCATATTTAGGTGATTCTGTTAATTGCTAGTAAATGCCAATATTTTGATTTCAGATATGGAATAAAGAAACAGTTCAGAACGTACACATCAGGAGTGTTAAAGTGAGGGTGGTGAGGCGACGTAATGATGGCCGTGCGAAGATAAGTTACCGCAGTCTTATCTCAGTCTCATTCAAGCAAACAATAGAGCGCTGGGATGACAAGCATTTGAATGTTGGGCATCAATAACTATCCAGTGTGTTGTCGGCATAAACCAAGCAGATTATAGATGCTTGGAGTACAGCGAGCCCTTTCTAAAGAGGACTCGTAAAAAAATCACTGCAGCTTCCCGAGAAGTGGAATCTAGGAACAAAAGCACACGCATATAAATTTAGAAATAATAGATGATTACTGGTTCTTTCAAACTGTTTTAGAAATCTGAATTGTTAACTGTTGGTATTTTCTTGGATAGTGTGTGTGTGCGTGGATTCTTACATTAGACATCGTATTATCTTTATGAGAAACATAATAAAAAATGTCTGCCTGCTTCATTTTCCAATTTGTACCAGATATTTTAGGGCCTTCTCTTAAAAAAGAGTGCCATTGGAATTCAGGGAACCACTTCGAAGTCTGTCCATTCAGTGGACTGGTATCATTCAATGCGGATGGTCATTTGCTGAATGGACTAATCCTGCTGCTTTTCCTCACAAAGTAATACTAACACAGTTTTAGAAGTTGACATCTGTGTCCAGAATAATTCAGATTAACTGCCGTTAATAAGGATTGTTTAGCTGTGGAAATAGAAAAAAGAATATATTTTATGAATCTTATTTAAATGCAATAATATAATTACAAGGTCATGCAAAAGCATTAAGTAGAATCACTACAGGTCAATAGAAAGCATATACTGCATGTATAGCATTAATATTTAAAAAATAATAATGCAGTAAAATAAAATAAACCCTTTTTTACTCCTTCTAGTGCTTCACTGCTGATTTAACAAGGTGCTTTAATACACTGAGAGAGCTTGTTAGTCAGGATTCACTAATCTTATCAATATTCATTTGGCTGAAAAGATGACTCACAGCAATCACCAAAAAAGATAATATTTGTCCAACTCGTGACACTCCCATAATGAGCTGCAGACACATTGATGTGTCATGTAGTTACATTCAATATTAATTCAGTCAGATAGATGTGAGCATCGGGCCCATACGACTAGCAGCTAATCCAGTGGGTAAGACTGATGGTAGCCACAGCAGTCTTCTGTCTTTTACCACCACCGCTGTATTTGACGTGATTCTCACACTGGAAAAACTCGCAGCCCTTTAGCATTATGAGAATTTTCAGGCTGGTAAGTGAAGCCTTTCTTGATGTAGATTTAATTCAATATTTGCTTTTAATTGCTTTTATTGAATTTGTTCTCTGGAGTCACAACACTGTGGTGCACAATCTGAGAGTCTAGGAGCTGATTGGAACAAACCTCATCATCTTGTCAGTATAATTACATTATCTTCTTGTTTTTTTGGGTTTTTTTTAACAAGATGTGACATTCAATATGAAATTTAAATGCCACACAAAGATCAATCAATTCCATTCTTTCCCTGAAGAGCTTTCATGAGGGTTCAAGTTAGCACTTCACAGATGTATTTAAAAAACAAACAAAAAAACCCCTAACAAATCAAATTGACTTCAAATTAAATAAAAAATCCATTACACAGAAAAGAAAACAAGGATGTTCAAAGGTAAATGGATTTAGGCTCCAGCTCATGCAGTCTATTAACTGTTCTGTTACTGTCAATGATATAATGCTCATTTAATCTAGTTCAAGATGTTGTAATTTTACGGTCGTTTTTATGAATTTGTTTTATTACTATTATTCTAATAGGTATAGAGGTGATTATTTTCCTATGACTTATATCAACTCTATAATAACTGAATAACTGCTCTAAAACAGGTGTAGCAAAAGCTTGACATTAGAACCTTCATGGTGTCTGTTTTCATTGCACCACAGTCCCATTGATCCAAGTGACACCAACAGACTGGCTAAACTGATCAGGAAGGGTGGCTCTGTGGCTGGCTGCAAGTTGCAAGCTTTTAAAAAAATAAAAAACAGTGTGACCTTATGCTGACTTCATTAAAAAAAATAATTTCATACTGCAAATTATGCAGCAGGTTTTATGCAGCAATTCATACACCTGAATAACTCAGTGTGTGCGTGGATGCATTTGCACATGCCGCTGTGTGTGTGTATGTGTTGCAATGTGTGTGCATCATATTGGGTTTTGCTCATTATGTTAAAATTCAAAACAATCACTGGAAATTTCAATCTGCAGAATAAAAATAGTGAAGGTAAGTTCCAGATCTCTACAAAATTCAACAAAAACAGCATAGAAAGTCGGTATTTTCTTTTTTTGTATACAGTTCTTATATTTAAAGAAACATTGACTTTCTAAATTGAGGTTTTAAAATGTTGAATTTTGAAAGATCTGTATTCAGAAACTTTCAGGATATGTTGTCGATACCTCTCGAGGACTGAGAAACTGAAAAAGGGAGCTCTATCACTACTCTTGCTTTATTTTTTTAAGCACAGAATACCCATATTCAGGCCTAATGGTGTACCAGCCTAGGGCAGAGCACACACCACAGGACCTGACTGCAGAATTTCAGGCAGGGATGGCAAAGTTAATGAGAACGAAGCCTTACACCAGCACCAGTTAGAGGGGCTACAGCCTCAATTCAGTGGTAGAGCAGCCAGGTTCAGGACTGGAACATAATACTGTAGCGCACCAACCGTAGGGACAGCTTTGCTGGCAATCGTTTACCTGTTGTAGCTTTTTTTACTGTCACTGAAATTCGGTCTGTTGGCTACTGTGCGGTTTTTACAAGCAGTTTAAAAAGTGGACGTAGCTGATGTGACATCACACAGGGGTTTCTGAAGACCAGTTTTGAAATCCTGAGACATCTGGAACTTTGTAGAGATCGGGAACTTTCCGCTGTCGCCATCTTAGTTGCAAAAAAATGAGGAAAATGGGTCTGACCTGTGCTCATGAGCATGTGGTTTCATACCACAGATCATCCTCCCAATTTAAAACATATGACCACTGATTACAAAATAAACTTATTTTTTTAGTTCAATATGACCCCAAAGTGAGTGTCTGAGCCCATAAACTCAGCAGGAAGATTTTTGCAGAGGTCGAGACAGAGCTTTTTTCCAATTGATTTCTACAGAGGGGCTTTTTGCAACCACAGTTAGCGCCATCTGCTGGCCTTACGATAGAATGCAGACTTAAGGCACTTTGGTTTACACCATGGTTGTTGGTCCTTGCTAGCCATAAAGAAGAGAAAAACGAATGTACAAGAGCTGAAGTGAAAGCGAGTGTTTAAAAACAATGAAAAATGCTCATTGGTGCTACAATCCCTGCTTATCCTGCTTTTTTGGAAGAACTGGGCACAAACATGTTTGATTTGGTTGCATACTGCTTTGCATAGGTTCTGCCGTTTACATCCGTATTTGCATAGCCTCCGCCTAGGATTTTGTGTAACGGTGCAGTATGAGGAAAAGAATTACTTAGAAATAAGGCACAAAATAACTTGTTCGTTGAGGCTCTGCTGTTTGTGGATTTAGGCAACTAAAAAACTTCACAAGCCAAAAGGCTGATTTTCTAACTCCCAGACAGTATAAAGGTAGTATAAAAGATCAACATCATCACTTTCAATATGAATTGATGTCTGCTACCTGTGATGTTATCTTAATACAGTGTATTTACTAATGTAAGCAACGATATTAGACATAAAAACACACAGAAACATCGGCAATCACTTTTTGGCAGACTGTAATTCTATCAATAATAATAATACTAATATGATAATGATGATGATAATAAATGACATTCCTACCACTACAAAAGAGTTTGGCACAGTTATCTTATATTAACTGGGTAAAGTTTTGGACTACAAATGCGTTCTTACTAAGAAAGCGAAGGAAGTTTAATTGAGAATCATACACAGATATTATTCTAACTCTGTAAGTTTAAGGAAGACATTTTTTTTAACTCATGTTAACTTATGTGATATGTATCCATAGACATTTGTGCACCAGTTCTAGCCATGTCCATGATTCAGTTATTCATAACAGAAACAACAAAAGAACTACTCCTAAACAATCTTTTAATTATTTTAGAGAAGTAACATACTGAGCCAAATTCATTCTAAAACTTCAGTTATAACTTTTGAAAAAGAAACTACGTATAAAAACTCGCCCTGGTTCAATTTTTTTTTAAAGCGACTCCACATAGGAAATTAGCACGACCTCATTCCCTCCTGCTAAACCTAATGTAAAACTGCCATCTACTGGCTAAATATAAAGCGGTTCAAACGTCTTCAAATTGTTTTCCAAGTAGTAAACTGTAGTAATACGTTGAAATATACAAGTATTTCTGTAAAAAATACAACGCACGTGTATTAAGGGTGATTAAAGGGAATTTAACGGCTCCCGTTGCTTACCTCCCATTACCAACCACATCTCCCGTCAGCCCCCGGTGCGGAGCGGCGTCTGTGACGCATATTTTCGTCGACTATGAAGTGCACAGCTGAGCTAAACTGACACCATGGACGTTTAACGATAAATTGGGTCATTTTAATCCTGTCCACTGGCCGTGATCGTGCTTAGTGCCACTGAGGCCTTCCGTCTGAAATGTCTCTCATACTTCACGGAGTCGAGTTTGTATTTTACGACTTATTTAATAGGTTTTCCCGCCGTTAACCAGCTCGTGTTATTGCAGGACAGGTGTCTCTGCTAGTTCAAAATGACTCTTCCAGCTCTGCACAACACCAGCGTGCTTTACAGACGGATACTGTCACAGTTTCCTCAGGACATCAGCTTAGCGTTTGCCTACGGATCTGGCGTTTTTAAACAGCATGGGACCAGCCAAGGTCAAATGGAGGTAAGACACATAGCTGTTTCTGAGTACTCATGGCGTTAAATCTGCACTGTAAGTATTGTATACAAAATATTTTACACATTTTTAATCCGCAAGTTAACTGTACAACATTGTATTTGTGGCAGGGAGCCATCTACCCTGCTGTATTCCCTATAATATTACACACATCATTGAAAATGTGTATGTTGGGACATGGACTCAATATTTGTCCATGAATGAGGCTGTTTGTACATAACAGTCCTATCATTATGTAAACACAGATAATTCCTGAGGCATTAGACTGCAATACTTCAAACCATCATACAGTCTTTTAAAAAAAAAATGAAGGAATCAAATTGTTTTCAGTGATGTAAACACCATATTGTGTATTACATCACAACTTTTTGCACACGTGTAAGTATGGATTGTTCTTATATTTCTGACATGCATTTACAATATGTATATGTTACCACGAAATCACACAATACACTGCGATACCTATGAAGTTGTTCCTTAACAGTTTGAAGTTGTGATGTAGTGAAATGCCTTCGATCCTCTGTTGTCCTCTGATACACGCAGAAAAACATGCTGGACTTTGTGTTTGCGGTGGACGACCCGGTGACGTGGCACACCATGAATCTGCTACAGAATCGCAAACACTACTCCATCCTCAAGCTGCTGGGTCCCACGGTGATCAGCTCCATACAAAATGATCACGGAGCTTCGGTGTACTACAACACGCTGGTGCCTGTGGATGGAAGGGTAAATGACTACATTCTCATAAACCTAAACACATCTGTAGGTCTTTTTCTAGTTTTCTCTATGTGTGCACCATCAATGTGCCCTGCTCTAACTACAGACACAAAACTCCTCACATAACCTGTGAATTTGTCACAGGAGTGATGGTGTTTTGTGTGAATTTGTCACAGGAGTGATGGTGTTTTGTGTTGCTTTGTAGGTTAGTTTATAGGATCACCTCTATACAAAATGCATGTCTGAATCAAAAATCATTCATTTGTTCATGGTGATGCAAGCATGTTCAGATGTACATTTACTTTAAGAGGTTTTTATGGGTTTAATTTATTAACTGCATATTTCCTCCCCTGTTCTCAGATAATAAAATATGGGGTAATAAGTACAGACTCTCTGATTGACGACCTGATACACTGGAAGACCATGTATGTAGCTGGGCGCCTGCACAAACCGGTTGGTATCCAGATTGGACTGTTATTGAACCCTCAGACAAACTATGCTGATTATTTTACATTTATTAGAATAATTATTGTAATGTGTAATCTGAAATGGGATGCAAGGGTTTAGAACAATGTTTTTGTTGCATTCACGTTTAGTTCTTCTGATAACGTAGTGCATTGGTCTGCACTTGTGTTTAGGTGAGACTGCTGGTCCAGAGTGAGAGCCGAAAGCTCCGCGCTGCCCTGGTCGCCAACCTGAAGAGCGCTGTGACTGCTTCCTTCCTGATGCTCCCAGAGAGCTTCACTGAGGAAGACTTTTTCCTGCAGATAGCTGGTCTTTCTTATGCTGGTAAGCAGATTTATAAAACCGCACAGAGCTTAAGAAGATTGCATACTTTCATAGTTACTTTCAAGTTGCAGATTTAGATCAGAATAAGACCATGTCTCTTTCTGATCTTTTTCTCCCATGTGAAAAAGTATTTTCATTTACTGCTTACTTGTGTTATTCAGAGTCAACACAGGGATTAATATCCAAGCTGTAGTGCTCCAGCTTTTGTAGTTTAGAAAAACATACTGCTTGTTCAGAAGACTTCAGAATTATTCAACGTCATTTTAATTAAACTTTTTAATTTTCCTGATAATATGCAATGAAATGGCTTGAAGTCAACACATGTTATCCTCATCATGAGGCTTTCAGTGTCTTAAAGCAAAGAGTGTGCGTACAATGACAGTGCTGTGTAACACTACAGGTTGTTATGGGAGATGATTATGAGTGTGCTCCTGACTTAGGCAAACTGAAGTGTTATTTTATTTTATTTTATTTTTTTGCTCCTCTGAAGGGGATTTTAGGATGGTGATTGGAGAGGATAAGTCCAAGGTGGCCAATATCGTCAAAGACAACATTCAACACTTCAGGATTTTGTATAGCAACATCTTAAGAGATTGCCCTCAAGTGGTCTACAAACCTCACCAAGGAAAACTTGAGGTATGATACTGTAAACAGGCACCAGAAGAATACACACTTTCTTTCAGCATCTCTGATATTTGAGCAACGCAGCTCAGTTTGGACATTGGGTACTTTTACAGAGTGTCAGCTGAATAAACTGAAGTGCTGTACCTCAGAAATTGTCCTTATTAAGCATTGAAATGTAATACCATGAAACAACAGCTACCGATATATTTCCAGAAATATAACAAGATGGATAAATTCTTTAAAGTGCCTTTGGACCTTTTATAAACAGTGAAATTATCCAGCTGTCGTGCCTGTTTTGTGAAATGCACAAATAGATTTTCACACTAAAAGTCTACAGTAATTAATGGTATAGTGTGGTAACTGTGTGTCTACTCAATAAATGGCAAATTTCTTTGCAGTCAAATCTGTGTACTTTTTAAATGCTGCAACCACTCCCTGTTTTTCCAACGAAACACTGAATACCTGAGAAATGACTCTGAACGATTACGAGAAGAAGAGGCAAGAAATGTGTATGTCTTTGTATGTGTGATATCTTTTGCAGTCATCTGTTACAAGATGGGGAGTTTTGCAATGTAAACACGAGCCCACTTATAAACAACACAAAAAAAAGCATGACACATAGCAACATGCGAGGTGCCACCTTTGCTGCTTTTGTTGGCACGTTTTCAGTGAAGTTACAGTAATATCATGCAACTATTAGCATTAGCAGCTGCCTACGTGTGCATGTGTTGATGTGCAGATCAGATCATAAAACCATTACCTATTCATCAAAGCTTAATACTTTTTAAAAGCCATATTTTGTATTAAAATAGTTGAGGTTAGTGAATTATATTGACCTATATATGTCATGTTGAGCTTCGCAGCTGTAAATAAATATTCTGGAGCAATAGGACCAATTTTGTGAACACAAAATGCCTCTTAGGTTATGTCTGATAATGGCATATCAGAGATGCATTGGCTGTTTGTTTGTTTTTTTTTCTTTTTAACTTTTAAAAAATTTACCTGATTTACAGTGCTGCAGAGATCCCCAATGACTCTGATTTCTGAATAAACTTCTACAGAAGCATACTTTAAAAGATGACAAAAAAGTAAAAATGCACTTTCATTCCTAATAGTTACAATGTAAAGCACCTGTAGAGCTATTCTGCCAGCTATCACTGAAAGCTGATTGTGTTCATCTGGACTGCTCAGTGGGAGAAACCTTTTGTTTCACCCAGGTGACTTCTTCAGTCAGGTTTTCACATCTTTATAAACTATATATTTTCATAAAGACTGAAACTAGCACCACTAACGAGCAGTGGGCCGTGAGGTCAGTTTAATCATCATTGGCCAACTATATGTATCTCTGTTCATTTATTTTTGTATGTTTTCCTGAAGGTTGACAAAAGCCCAGAAGGCCAATTTACTCAGCTGATGGCGTTACCTCGGACTCTCCAACAAAGGATCACAAAGCTGGTTGATCCTCCAGGGAAGAACCGGGATGTGGAAGAGATCCTGCTCCAGGTGGCTCAGGATCCTGACTGTGGAACAGTTGTGCAACAAGGTAGAGAAGAAAGATGACGAAGAATGGGATCGGTTCTCTTTAGAGGAACGTTGGCATAAGCAGAGGCAGTGAGGGAGGAAGAAATGGGTCATGGAAACAGATATTAAGTGTGTTTTAATTACATGTTTGAGCTTGTTTTTATTGCTTCCCAGGTATCTCATCCATTGTGAAATCCTCCAGTATAACACAGAGTATCAAAGGCATTGCTACAGCTGGTAAGGAATCTTATAGTATGTACTGTGTATTGTGTCTGTGTGTACGCCACAGCTAGATGAATGGTTTACCTGAAGGGGAACTGGTCAAACTGGTGCATTCTAAAGACAACCTGCCTAACAAGACCTCCAAAGCTCAGTGTCCATCATATATTGTTTGATTATTCTACACACAATCTAGAGTATAAAAAGATTATTGGGGTGATATAAGAGAACTATGTTATGCATGTTAATGGGTGGTCCGTGTGATCCTTTCCCTCCTCCAGGATTGTGGAAGACTGTATCCTACAGCTCCAAAAAACTGATGAAGATGTGGAAGGGCGGGAGGAGGAAGCCGTCGGTCTCTCAGATGTCTTGACCTTGTCGGTTTACCAGGAACTTGTTCGTCTTTGTTACTGTCAGTCTGACAATCTAATGCTGCCCGTCCTTTTTTAAACCCCATCTAAAACAATCACACCCTAACCTATGGTTGTATCACTTTGTAGTGTCTACATATGCGACCTATGACCAGGTGTAAGGCCGTGTGTAAAAAAAAAAGAAAAAAAAAAAAGAACCATCTGTGCTTGAGCCTTCATTAAATTCATATAATTCATGAATAAAGGGTGGCATTTTCTAAGTTGGACTGAGTAATGGTTGACATTTTCTGGTAGTACAGATTAGCCTTTCTGGATGATGGACTACAGTGACTGATGACATACTGAAAGGTCTGAATGGACTTCTTTTAAAGGCCATGCAGTAAAATTGGCCCAAAATCAGTGTTAAGAACTTGAAACCTGTACCTCAAGTTTTGTGAAGGAATAAGTTTGGTCGCATGTGTGTCTTCTGAATCAATGTCAGTGTTGTGTTGAATTTTCTTTGTGAACGGTGCTATCAACAGGTCAGGTGGATGGATCTGTGTGTCAAACACCCATATTTGTGTGGATATTTGTGACATAATGCTTTCCTGAGCCCTCTACCGTGTCCATAACCATCCCATCTGAGTGCCTAACACTTCAACTGTAAAACTAAGTCTTGAGCCTCAACCAGGCCTTTGAATGGATAAGAAGTGAGTATCGGCCAAAACGTCCTCACTCCACTAGTCTAAAACACAAGCTAGTCCTCACGAGGATGGCACACTTATTTCCCTACACATTTCACCAAAGATCTCTAATGTTCAACTCTTTAGTCTGTGTGTCTTTATTCACTGACTTTATTATTTGGTTTAGCTTGTAATGGAAACCTGAACCTTTTAATGGGAAGATGCACTGATTGGTTCCTTACAAACAGGCCTGTAGTGTAATTCAGCTGCAAGAAATTGTTTTAATAAAATTTCTAATATAACATCAATTGAGACTTTTTCTTGTGTCGCATGATTTTATTTAGCCATGTTTAGGAATGTTATTTCTGGCTTCTTGCATCCTATGACCTCGTTTTATTTAAACACTCCTTTTTAAAAAATTGCTGGTCTTTTAAATTGGATTAACTGGCTGAGTGTACCTCCAGTTGCGACCACAGTCCAGACAAGATTTTTCAGTTAATGGTGATTCTAAATTCTCGGTTTGTGTCGATATGTGAGAGAGTGAGTCCCTGTTTGTGTTAGCCACACGATGGACTAGTCCAGGGTACACCCTACCTCTTCCCCTAGGATGATTTAAGGATTAAGAAAAATGTTATTCTTTGTTTCAATTGAATTTGGATTTTTGTATGATAGACAAGCAAGACAGACACCGAACAAGCTCAAAATGAGTACATATTCCAGGATATAGGTATTTCCCCAAAATAACTGTCCATATACACTCAACAAAAATATAAACGCAACACCTTTGTTACTGCTCCCA
>NW_005187413.1:5627573-5647819 GCF_000239375.1 Pundamilia nyererei
CTACGTCCATCCCATGGGGAATGGGAGCAGTAACAAAGGTGTTGCGTTTATATTTTTGTTGAGTGTAGTTTATGTTTAAATACAATATCTTTGAGCTTCAGTCATAATCATGGATATAAAATTAATCACAAAAGCTTTTCCTAACATATTTGCTTTAATTCTTCTTAAAATCCAAATTACAAAGGGAACTTCTTTAAACTAAAAAGCATAAAGGTCCTTTGTTCCATCACAGTATAGTACAATCATAAAAGAGCAACATCAGTTAGTCATACTGTTGTGTTTTAGTTGCACTTATCATGACTCATACTTCAGTAATCACCACATATGAATCATCGAGACACTATTTGAACTTTTACTGCATTATTAATGACCTGCACTTAAACACATTTTTGTTTGTTTTTGCAGTTCCACAAATTGACCAACACTGCTGTTAGTGTAGGAAAGTAAGTTTCTAGATTTATACAAGTACTGCAGTTAAACACAATTTCCCTGTGCAGTGTTATATTGCTACATTTTCAGAACCCTATGAGAGTAAATATTTTTGGCTTGAAGATTCTTACAAAAATGGTGTCTAAAAAAACAAAACTAACCATACTTCCTCTTTTGTTTGTTTTGTTTCTTATCTTTTTGCATTGAGTGCAGGGTTTTATGGAGATATTCCATAGTTTTGTTCATTTCATTAACTCAGATTGTAGGGGCAAAGTTTTGGTGTAAACAGCATGAAAGCACGGATCCATCCTGCCCTATATCAAGGGTTCAGGCCAGTGGTGGTTGTGTCATGGTGCTGAGGATATTTTTTAGACACGCTTTAGGCCTCTTATTACCAACCACCCAAGCTCGCCAAGACCAAATCATCTCAAACTGGTTTCAGGAACATAACAATGAGTTCTGTACTCAAACGGCCCTTTTAGATCTAATCGTGCTCCTCCTGGTCACTCCCAGTGTAAACCCTAACATTTCCAACACTGCCTCCTGTCGTTTGTTAATGCCACCGTCTCCAAAGCGTACATCATAGCACGTCCAAAAGCCAACTTGTAAACTTCTTAATAAAGCAGAGATGTCAAACACAAACCAACTTTGAGCTTAAGTAGGTCAAACCAGTGAAATTCCCCTTTCTGACAGGGTAAAGAAGGTTAACTACACATTTTATCCCTGTGATATCGTACTATAAGACAAAGAAAAAACAGGAAGGGTTGCTGTAGCTTACTGCCCAGATTGCCCTGTAATTATAGAACAAAGCGCTGTGTTATTTCATAGAATATGCCCCTTTTATGTGCACCCATTGTAAAAAAAAAAAAAAAAAACCCCAACAAAGAACCCCTGAAATTTCTAAAGTGCACAGTGAAAAAACAGGAACCTTTTCATCAATTCATTGTTTATCTATTACTTATATACTTTGGTGTAGTATGACCATGGAGAGGGTCTTTATCAGCAGAAAAAAGCTACTAAAGTACATGGAACATTTAAAAATACTTCCCTTCCTTCATGTTTTCCAAAGCCATCCAGTGTACTCATGTACTCTTTGGTATTTTTTATAATGTGCTCTATGAATTAATTAAACAGTACATAGAATTTGTTCCCTCTCGACCAGGTGTTCTGGGAATCCATCCTGACAAACCATCCTACCCGTTGTTTCTACGCATGCGCACAACACGAAATTCAGTGGCGAACCATCCTACCTATGTGAATATAAGCTACTAACATACTCTGATGGGTACGATTAAGTGCCAAACCGTCCTACCTTTGTGAATGTGACGTACAAGCATACTTTAACAGCTAAAATTAAGTGGCGAACCATCCTACCTCTGTGAATATGAGCTAGAAGCATAATTTTACAGCTAGAATTCAGTGGCAAACCATCTTACCTTTGTTAATAACAGCTAGACACATACTCTGACGGGTAAAATTATGTGCCAAACCATGCTACCTTTGTGAATGTGACCTACAAGCATTCTTTAACGGCTAAAATGAAGTGGCAAACCGTCTTGACTTTATAATTATGAGCTACAAGCATACTCTGATGGGCAAAGTTAAGTGGCAAACCCTCATACCTACTTACATTTGTGCTGGAATGACTCTGTGACAGCAGAAATGTGCATAAACTACTTACGGTAGGACGTTTTGCCAAAGTAGGACGTTTTGTCAGAACACCTGTAATATAAAAAAAGGTGTCAGAAACACAGTTTTGACAGTTAAAATATCCCGTCTCATGTCAGTACGTCTAAATACTTGCCACACCCCATTCTCACTGGTTAACACTCGCACTGTGCGCGGGTGTAAACGTGCCCTTGAGTCACCTAATAACCGTTTCACAATCTCCGAGTCTCAGAGTAAGATCTAATAATGCTGCACGCGGTGACAGCAGGGGCTACAAACCTCCAGAGGATGTGATGCAATGCATCATTATCATAATATATGCTGATATCACTGCTCCAGTCCTTCGCCAATCAGCGCGCTTCACTTTCACCACCTGCTAGGAACTGAATTCCATCATTCCAGGCATTCCTACTCTCTCCCTCCCTTCCCCGCCTCCTCCTCCTCCTCCTCTTCGTTTACAAGCAAGTTTGTCCCGACAGCTCTGCTACTATTGTCTGGCCTCGTACGGGACTGCTCAGTCGCGGCTTGAGTTTTTTTATTTTTTATTTTTCTGGCACTCTCTTTGGGACCATATGTTTTATTTCGGTTAATTTTTGTGTGGACGCTATCATTCTGGAAGATACCAAAGTGGCGCTTGAAGGAGGTATGTGCTGCCAAACATGAAGTTGTGTGTCACTGACATTGTTTCGTTTTTGTTTTTTTCCCCCCAGTAGTGTGAGAGTGCAGTGTTTATCTAAGCTGCGAAGGACAAATATTGGACCCTTTTTTCCCTGTAATATTAAGCTTGTAAATGAAGCCTGTGTATTGGAGCGGTTAAAAATAGGGCTGAAATATTATCGGGCGCCTTCTTACACATTTCATTCACGATATGAAGCAGTGCTGGCGGGTTCCCAAACTTTATAATGCTTTCGGCCACACGCTTTTCCTTTAGAGATTTCACTTGTTTGCAGTGAGTGTGGAGGAAATGAGTGAAAGCCTATCAATATCAAGAGGCTATGCATTTCCTCTCCAGTGCCAGGCAGAGTTCAGTGCAGATCCTTTTGCTCTAATCCTTCCTGGATAGGGTTCATCTTAAGGGACCGCTGTTAAGGAAGCACTGAGTCAGACCGATATAAATACTCTCACCGGTGGGAATAAAAGTGGACGCACTTGCTACCATTATATTCGGCTTTTTTTCCCCAGCGCAGACCTGTCCCATCAAATGCTTGTCGAGTTTCCTTTACGCTCACCACCGTGTAGTAACGAGGTATCCCCGCGTAACCCTGCTGCGTTTGCGGTTTGATTTGAAGTCGTAGTACGGGCTACTTTTCAGTAGTAACGATGCTTGATACTCTGTTTTCCTTGAGTAACAAGGTATCCTAGGAATGCAGAAAGAGGGAAGAGAAATGCGCTGGAGCATTTTTTAAATCCACAAATACCTTTCATAGCTCAGCTAGTCAACACTGTAGGAGAGAACTAAAAAAATAATCCTAAAAAACAAACAAACCAAGAAAACAAAACTCTGTGTCTGAATAAGAATATGACAACTCTAAAGTGAATAAAAAAGCTCTAAATGGTAATAATGAAGTGTAATTACATCAGAAATGACAGATGGCTGGTTTATACATACTCCTGCTGATGATAAATGACAGTGTAGGAAGCATAATTATTTTATAGAACGACTACTGAACAAGACAGCAAAAAATGATATATATTGTAGGTCATGCTTTCTTCATGTTGATGACTGAGGCTCGCAGACCACACAAGTGTTTGAAGGTACTTTCACAATCCATCTGGATTAAGGGCTTGCTGTCAGTGCAGCAAACTCTTAATCCCAAACTTGGCCCAAAAGTGAAAGGCTTATTGACAATCAGCTGGATCCAACAAAGACTCTTAAGGACCAGTCACACATGTGATCTCAAGTCTGATCAGTACAATGAAACAACATTCATATAATTTTGAATTTCAGTGAAAGCACCTGGCTTTTTTAATGATTATGATCTGGTATTACAGGGCCGATTTAAGTTCATGGGCCACATACAGTCCGGTTTGATCTCATGCGAGTTGGACCAGTAAATCCATTGTATCATAATGTTTTTGTTAAATTGAGTAATTACATTTGCATCACAATTTAGAGTGAACCTTCACATATAGAGTTTCACGGAGCTTAAAAACCCAGAAAAACAGATTAGTATTTAATAATTTAAAGAACTCTTGGAGCTCTGGAAGTCTTTCCATACATTTTCTCTGCTGTATAGCAATGCTGCCATCACCACACCAGGAGAAGCAGTGTGTTTTCCCAAAAAATTTAATTATTTTGCAGCTAATTTTATTGTTATTATATATATTTTTTTCTAAATCAATCCAGTTTGCCAAACTGAACCCTTTGGCAGCATGTTCTGGCCCACGAGTCATATATTTGACACCCATATGTTGATATAATTTTCACAGTCTAATGACATAAACGATAGAGGTATCAACAAAATAAAAGCTTGTAAAGTTAAAAACAGTCCACTTATAACCACGAAATAGACATAAACTAAACAAAGACATTTTAGCCATTTAAAGAGTGTTTGATTTGTTTAATGTTAATCACATTATTAATTGCACGCTTTACTTTGCCCCAAATTGCATTTAAAGTAGCCTTTTAAGAGAGTTTGTAAACCTTTCACTTCAGGGTTATGGTTATCTTTGAGGAGTTGCACATGTGCACTTGGTAGACCCTCAGCATTCATGCACCAAAGACACTCGTAGTCTAAGCACGCTCACTGGGAATATATCATTTATTGCAAAAGGGAAAGGTCCAGTGTATGCGGCTAAGATTCTCAACACACCTACCTCACCTATAAATAATAAAAAAAACAAAAACATATTAATATTGACGACAGTATATATTTGGTAAGAAATTTGCATTTTTATTTCTGTTTTGAGTAAAGGCTGGTTTGTTTCATTAGTGCTGAAAGGATGCAACTATTAAACACTGGCTTGTAATGTTTGACTACAATGTCTTTGTTATTATATTTTATATTTATACCTAAATCAGGTGAGACTATTCTAGTATAAAGGCAAAGTCTTGGACAGGTGATTGTGCTAAAGGAACACTAAGCACAATCATCTTAGTGATGAGTAGAGATAGAGAAGCAACATTTTGTAATATAATGAGGAAAAAACGAGAGAATCTTTTATATTTATATTCTGCATCAGTTAAAGCAGTCAGATTTCTTATTTTTAGAGACCATGAGACTTTGAATCAGTTTTGGAGCTTTTAAGGAAATTAAATATTAACTCCTTTTTTTGTTTGCTTAAACTGACAAATAGTGATCCCTAAAGAGTTTTGACACTTTGCCCTCCTCTCTGCCCTGCAGGCATCCAAGCATGGAGACGCCACTGGATGTTCTGTCGAGAGCAGCATCGTTTGTTCACGCGAATGAGGAAGAGAGTAAGTTTTATCAAGCTTCCATTTCTGCTTGTATTTATGAGCCTGCAGAAATCGAGTTCAGATGCATGCCACTTTTTTGCTTCCTCTCCCTCTCTATTGACTGTTGTACCGTTGAAAGGTGCAGGCAAATGATTTGTATCATTACAGTCATGCTACATATAGATGAAGTGCAACTGTATTTACAGTCTAAACCCCCAGGCCACGTTTTCTTTCATAAGACAATAGGTGTCTTTGTGTTGTACAATTGTGCTTTCTGATTTGCAGGCAAATTAGACCAACGGCCTTCAACTGTCATCACTACTTCTTTTTAACCAGCAGCTCGCTGTTAACCTGCTTTTACTGAAATCAGGGTGGGGTTTTATCTTTCCTGCTGCTGACTCTGTGTCTGTGTCACTCTCATTGATTTCTGTCCATCTTCTTCTCCAGTCATTCACTTCATCGCTGTCTTAATTTCTCTTACTTTTTTTGTTCCGGCCTCTTCTGTCATTTCCTTTCTCTTTCCCTAATCATGTCTGAGTGCTTCTGGCAGTGCAGAAAAAAATTCCTTCCGAGATTAACGAGAAATGGCCGGTCCTTCTCAGCAGGCCTCCCTGCAGCCAGCAGGCTCCAGAGCTGAGCGAAAACTACAAGGACACTTAACATTCAGTGGATACCACTGATAATTGACATGCACTGTTTAGAGGAGGCAGCTCAGTTTGTTATTTTTGATATTTTGCACAGAAACACAGTATGTTTGTTTATTTGACTTTTAATAATTGGTCTTTGGTAGAGTGGCATTGGAAATGTTTGTACTTTTGTTGAGAGAAAAATCTAGAAGCTCTGACTTTGTGATTTTTTGTGATTTATTTCCATAAATACCATGATTTGAATTCTTAAAAGAAACAAGACATGCAGTGAATTCCACTGAGACAAGTGTTTCTTAGTATCATTATTTTATAGAGATTCAGTCTTCCTGTTGTGTCTATTTCACTTTGATAAAACCTGCTAGAAGGTTATTTGAAGATCCCCATTTTGGAGCTGATTAAGTTGACGCACATATAAGCAAGTCATTATACAGTAAGATAATCAGAACTGCTGTGTCACCAGCGTGTTCCTGTAATGTTCTGACTCAAATTAAGTGGAATATCTGCTTCCTTGTACTTCTCAGTAAAAGGCCTTGGGATCTCCCCACCCCTCTTCCTCTGCTCCCTCGCTCCCCTGCAGTGTTTTTGTTTTTTTCTCCTGCGCTGATGCCACTTTTTGTTGTCAGCTGTGTATAGCCTCTTTGTCCAAAGACAATGCACGCAACCTGTTTCCACAATAGTGTGAAGAAAACGGCTTGAATCGGAGAGCCAGCTGAGCTAACTGCTACACTAGTCAGCTAACGAGCGAGTCTGCCAAAATTAGCTTCAAGTTAGTTGAACAACCAGGCCAACAGGCAGTTAAGTCAACAACCTCTGTGGGCTCATTTGCATTTATGACGAGCCTTTGCAGAGACCGCGCAGCACTTGACACCAGAGCCTTATCACAGATCAGGGAGAGGCTCAGGCCTGCCTTTTCAACAACTGATTTAATTCACGTCGAATGAGTGGGGCTCACTTAGGCCAGTGCTTTGGATCAGATCAGCTGTTCCAACCATACCCCTGCATACCTCTGCAGATAAGGCATCACTGTTTGAAATATTTCAGGGAACTATAGAAATGCCGTCTTGAAGGACATAAAATTACTGAACATGAATAATGTATTGACATTACTGCAGTAATGTTTAGAAATAGAATTGCTGGCTCAGGCCCAAATATTAAGGCTAATTGAATATGAAAGCTTGTACAAGCTTAAAAAGAAACTCTACTTCCATTAGTTCTAACAACATGAGGCAACTCTTCAAGGAGAACCCATAGATTGTATAGAAGAGGTGATGCAGTCACTGTGATGTTGCTTAGTTTTGTGAAGACTTGATGTGCTTCTCTCATATGCTTATTACCTGTCAGTCACACTGTAAAGCATTCCTTTCTTTATCCTCCTTTTTGACTCTGATATACAAAGGCACTTCTGTATTGGTTTCACTTTTCAGACCAGGAAGTTTTTGTCGTTTATACAATTCAAACATTTTGTTTTCCTTTTTTTGTACTTGTGATGGGCTGATAGCAGTAACGGCTTTGTTCACGAGAATCTGCCGACAGTTAGAAAAGTATATAAATATCATAGCCTTGGATCTACGTTTGTATGTCGCCTTGCAGGTTTATGAGTACAGTTAAAAGAAAAACTGGTTTTCCATAGAATGTGATCTGAGTCAAAGACAGTGCTCTTAAACTAATGCAACACAACAAGTTTCCTGATTACAGTACACTTATCATTAAACAAAACCAAACAAACATTTAAATGTTGCTGTTAGCTGCTACAGACCTGAAAGTTAGACTTCTGGGCTTCTCACAGAACTGGTTTAATTCTGCCGTATCGTTTGTGCTAAGCATTGAAGGCTCTCTCACGGTGAGAGATGCATTGCATCTCTGCAGGATTAATGTCCAAGGCTCTGGCTTGGTGCTTAGAACTTCTGCTGAGCTCCAGCTGCACAGCCACCCTGACATTCTGTAAGATACCTGGATCAATTTTGCAGTTCACTTTCTCTTTCACTTTCACTTACTTCATCTATAAGGCGATGTTTGCATGCTGGGACGAAGTGGCTCTTTGCACCATATTTTTTGTATGTTTCTCTAAGCAATTCTAAGCAAAAAACTTTGATGAGAAACTACAACTTTAACCACTATAGGGAAAAAGCCTGCTAAAAAAATTATATAAACGTATATAAATATACTTCAACCTACTCCAAATATGAAACAGCACAATGCTTGCATATACATACCTACAGTACACACACTCTTCAGCAGTACCGGTCTTTGTCAGGGAGCCACCTTCCGGTTTGAGGACAAACTGTCTGCATGCAACACTAATGACAGGTTTTATGCTCCTGAAGCCGAATATATGGTAATTACACACATACTAAAAAAACAGTGAAGTAAACTGTGCCTTGTATTTAATGGTGAATGTGGGTAAATGCTTAATACTTGTCATCACCCTCCATAGCAATTTTGGTGTCTACTTGGAAGATCTCACGGTGTGCTCCACCCTTCCTGGAAGCAGACCTGTATTTGAAAATCAGTCTAGAATGCATTGCAAGCCCAGCTTCAAGGACAGATTAATTATTTTTGTTTGTAGCTTCACGTTTTCTGCGTCTTATAAAATATGCATGCACATTTCCTGAATAATAAGTTACATAATATGTTTCATAAATTCGGTGAGCGCTCTCAGTGAGCAGGCCCAGATTGCGTGTTGGATCGTGGACGTCAGACTGAAGCCAGTCATTCCAAAGAGAGCCAGCTATTTAGGGCTCTATTGAAAAGATGGAATACGGACCTTTTGTTTTTGACAGGAACCACAACAAAGGAGGAGTTGGTGCCAAGAGAAGGTGGTTGTGGTCTCCTACTTGCTTGTTTATAAAATAAACGTACATGCACGCACGCACGCACGCACGTACACACACACACACACACACACACACACTTTCAGAATACACCCTTTATTGTTAGTTTCCATGGTTTGTTGAAGCACTCATTCTTTTTCCAACTATTTCAACTGTCTTCCTCACTTATACTAAATTCTGACTGATTGTGATGAGTGGCATACAGTAGTTGCTTTCTCATATAACAGTAACAAAAATTGGATGGATGGAGAGACAGACGGATTGACAAACATTGTGTTTTCTGGTTCTGCCAGTTTTTATTTTATTTTCCAATCTGTATATTGAAAAAAGTCACTTCACCACTTTGCATTTAGTGCTTATTAGCAAAACTTAAATAAATTGTTCACAATAATCTCACTGTGACACGAGCTCTCATTTTCAAGATCGTCCTGTTTTAAATATCCATAAAAAACTGTTTAAACATAGTATAGTTATTACAATTCTGGATAATAATAACTGGAAAATTACAAGTAAAAATAAAATAAAAGACTGTAGCAATAAAACAATAAGAGCAGGAACAGCCATCCAATAATGCTTTCTCCATCATCCTCAGAATCTGTTTAAAACGCTTCAGTCCAGTTAAGCTGCACAGATTCAGATCCTGTTGTAATTTGTTCCACGTATAAGAAGCATTATAAGAAAAAGCTTTTTTCCCAAGTTCTGTGCATACATTGTTGTAATAAACATTAAACAAATGTTAGCACACTCACATTTTCATTTACGACAGTGAACTCTACAAACATTTTCTTATAAATACTAGCAAAGTAGCGTTATCATTGTTAGCAGGTAAGCGAATTGGTATTAGCTGGTGTTAGCATTAGCTAGAAATGCTAATGTAGGAACAGTGGTATTCGGTAATTATTAGTCTTATTTAAATATAAAGATAATATACCATTAAAAAAAATACAGAGCAGATTTATAAAAGGAGAATGAGGGGATTAACAACACCCGAAGGCTAAATTTATATTTTGTTGTTTTTATTTCAGTTCTTCAGCTCATTAAATGTTCATCAAGTGGATTTAATGAAACTGGCTTTGACACTGTGCTTGCAAACGACAGTAAACCTCCTCAGTTTAGGCACACAGCTGATGTTTATTGAGGTGTACCGCAATGGTAGAGGCAAGTTTGGTTAATCTGAACTGGCACTTTTCTAAACTCTTAAAGGGTGGTGTAGAAGTTCTTCGAGCAAATGTATTGTCCGGACTAGTCGTAGCATGTCGATGATGATTTGTATGTACTTGGATCAACACTGAAAGGGAAATCGGAGACCTTGCATCACTGCTCTTTGTCTAAACCCATCCGGAGGGATTCTACGTGGGAGGTAATTTGATTGAGAATTCGTGCCCGTGGGTGGGATGGGTTTGGTTTTGTTTAGGGCTTCCTTAGGAAAGAGTAGGTTTGCCCTCAAACCTGTTTTGGTTTCTGACTTTTCTTCAGTTCAGCCCGTGTAACATGACACAGGTTTTAAGTGAACATGAAATGTAGATAATGAGTAGCACAGCTCCTTCTGTGTAGTGCATCAGGCTTGGTGGGGCATTTTGAAGGAAATGGCTTAGATCTTGATAAACACGATCTTGTATGTATGGGTAACCCAGTGGCTCACAAGAAAAACAAGTGGGTCTTTGATTCAACATTGGGAGCCAATGATAACATTTTGCATGATTCACAAAAGGACTGCATACATGCAAAATAGACATTTGTTTAACTGATACCTTTCTGAGTTTCTGATTGTTTGGCAAACTCACACAGAGTAGAGAAATCCAGCAAGTCAGTGCTCTTGAAATGGTCTCATGTACCTCATATAAAGTTGAGACTTGTCATCAAACTAAACAAAAGTATTTAACTTTAAGGCAGAAGGTGACATTTTATTAACTTTTAAACAAAGCCTGCCTGCGAAGCTAAGCTAACTGCCCTCTACTTGTAGAATAAAATTATAATTTTTAAACAGACATTAATACTCAAAAGAAATGAAGGAACTTCTGGCCTCTGTAAAAATGCTAAGTGTTGACACTTTTCACACTTTTTTTTTTTAATCTATCCATAACATTAGACTACGATACATTATATATAGCAGCTGGACCTATGACCATTAATAGCCCCATGGCACATCTCTATTATAATACATACATATAGATTAAGTCCATGTTTTTCACTGACAAACTCTGTCTTGTTTTTTAGACAGTGGTTAAATTTACAGTAAAAGCTACCAGCAAGAATCAGCCACAAGCAAAACAATGGAAGACAATGTGGAACATGATGGCAGACAGTGCAGTTATTTTTCATAATACCTTTTATGTGTGTCCTGTATTGTGTCTAGTTCAGTTGTTTTATTGGTCAGCTTTACTATCAGTCCTGTAGCCGGTATCTCTTATGTTTCATTATTTTACAGACTACGTATTACAAGAACTGTTAGGCCTGTCTGGGTTATCGCCCCTATCAGTTGTTCTATAGTTCAAAGAGTCTGCAGTAGAAAAGCCTTGTTTGTCAGAAAGGTCTTTATCAGCTGTAACGACCACAGCGATTTAAGGCAAAGTGATGTAAAAGTTTCTCTCATCCCATTTTATCTCATATTTTATTGGTACACTTTTTCCATAGTTCTTTCACATCTGTTTGTTATGGTCTTCTTTTTACCATAACAAAAGTCATTTATGGTATGCAAAATATTACTGGACCAAAGGCTTTGCAGTGTGTTTGGCTGTTTCTGGGTAGGACGAGTCAAATGATAAAGAGTGACTGGAATTGCACTGGGATTATTTTTTATCATCCTCCAGTTTGATAGAGTTAACTGTTACTATAAGCCTGTTATACTATGATAAAAGCAAAGAGGGAAGCATTATTTGATTCTGATGGCCAATAAAAACAAGGCATAAAGTAATAATGGACTCTTAGGCATTATGAATGTTACTGCTCCAGTAGTAATATTACTACTACTGCTCAGACAAATGATGTGTAGCTCTCCATGTTAAGTCCATATTCACTGTCCAACTTAATTATTATTTAATTTAATTTATTTATTTATGTTGCCTGCAGCAATCAGGATTATTGTCGAAGGCCAATAAAAATGCCCAACAGATTTTATTTTCCTAAGTAAATCATTACAGCTTTGCCAGGCTGGTCCACTTGACTGATCCTTATTATTTATTTATTTATTTATTTATTTATATTTTTACTTTTAAGTTATTACAATCTGAACACAAAAGACTGGGGGACAAGAGAAGTTAAAGAAAAGGAGAGGAAAAGAAAAACAGAGGGGGAGAGGGACAGAGAGAAAAGACTGAAAATCCGATGGATCACCTGCTGGAAAAAAAGAAAACAAGCAAAAGAGAACAACACACCAAGGAAACCAGCAGTAATGGCGCAGAAGCCACAGGGGGCTGCAGTGACATGCCCGCAGGCTCTGCCGGCAGCCTGCTATGCCAGAGCGGGCTGGGCCCAGAGAGCCGAGATCTGAGGGCCCCACCAAGCAGCCGCTGGGAGTGAGCCAGTACACACTCGAGCGCCCAGCTCTGGACACTGAGAACCACCAATGCACTGACGGGTGAGGGCATCAGCGACTGGCATCAGTGTGGTGGGGGAAGACAGGCCCTCACACTCAGATAGTAACAGTTAACTCTATCAAACTGGAGGATGATAAAAAATAATCCCAGTGCAATTCCAGTCACTCTTTATCATTTGAGTCTAAGACCCAACCTGACACATAAACATAGACCATGTAGTATGCTAGTAAAAAATTAGCTGAAGTAATGAAAGTAAATAGTAAAACAAAAACAAAAACATAACCAGCTAGCAACAATTCCTAAGTGGCATGTTGCAGGATGAAGGAATATGCTCAATGTGGATGTAGGTGATTACTATTACGGAAGTCCATGTCTAGCCATGAGATAATTAATCTGTGGATATGGTACTGTATATGTGTTCTGCTAATACATCCTGCAAACGTCTTTTTGCACTACCAGTGTAAAAAACTTTGCACTAGCGCCACTATAGCCCAATAAAATAGTTAATATTAAACTCCTTTCGAGTGTGAAATCTTAGTCTCTTAGTCTATAATACACCTGAGCAATGATTGCAGTGGTTGCTCTTATTGGATTCTCTAGGTTTTGAGCCCAAAGTCAGTGTACTGTGTTTTGATGCTGGTTCTACTATCTTTACAGTATAGCAAGGGGAGAAAAAACATATTTTATCTTATGATCTTTATAGAAAACAAAGGGACTTTACATACATCTGTATTTCAAAAAAAAAAACAACAGACAGAAAGAGTGCCAGAGAGTGCCCTGGAGTTCTTTGATGATTGACCTTCCTCAGAATCATACATTCGTACAATTTGAATGACCCTGAGGGTTTGTTCCCCTCCTGTTCCTGTGTACAGAATACTGCCATGGCTGATTTTCCCCAATGCAGCGTAACAAGCAGTAAATGAAAGATGACTTCATCTTTCTTTACCTCTACACTATACACTTCCTTTGACAGTTGTATTTACATAGGGATTGACCAATGCACACTTACTCAGGTATTGCATCACCGCCGGTTCAGCAGACGGCTATTAAAGCGACAAGTTCTACAGGCTGCCATTGTTGCAGGGTCAAAAGTCAAGTGTCACAAGATCATGGTTCCAAGCCTTTTTTTTTGTCCTGTTACACACAGTTTTCCCTGTAACACACATATACAAAACCTCAGATTGTTTTGTATATGTGTGTTAAAAAATGTCATTTGAGTTTCTTACGTTGACCAATTGCTTTTTTTATAGTTTCTATACAGATATTACACATAAGCAAGTACTTGTCTCTCAAATTCGATATGACATTACACTGCAATGTGGTATATTTCACAGCAGACTCCTTTAGGCATGGAAATCAGGCTTTTTGCAATAATATTTTACGACATCAGCAGCATCAAGTATGAAATATATATTGAGAAAATAGTACAAAGAATTATCATGTTTATTGATTAATTTAAATTATTAGAAAGTTAAGTAACTGCAGAAACACGCAGATCATCCAGCACACTCCTTACTTTTGGGTATCCACCAGGTTTCATGTAAAGCTCCTCTCTTCTTTCTTTACATGAAAGTTTTCTATAATGAGTGAAATAGTCAAGTCACGTTCAGAGAACTCAGCTGACAAGAGGCGGTGGTTGAATTTGGGTCCTAACATTGACATTTAAAATGTAAAAGAAACCGTGTCCTAGATTTGCTTTCAGTAAATGTCACACTTGCTGGTCTTATAGCAGCTCTGTGTCTCAGTGAGGGAACCTTCTCTCAGAGCTGTGCTGACCACACATATTTGACATTCCTCTCTTTTTGATAGCGCTCGCTATAGCTACTGAGAAAGAAATAAAATAGGATTGCATTGCCTTTCACAAAAAAAGGTTGACTTTTCTAGTGCAGGAAAAGCATTTTGATGAGACATTGTTACTTTTCTTTTTTTTTTTGTTACAAAGGTAGTTCATTTGACCTGTCCAAGCATACAAAAAGAAATGCGCACACATCTTATGCAAGGCAGCAGTTTTAAAGAATGCATTGCAATTATTTATTGCATTCTTTTGTGTTCACCTAGATGAATCATTGTCTAGGTTAGATTTCTCTATTTTCTGTACATTTTAACTTTCAAATGGGAATTTCAGGGTTACACTAAGAATATCAACGAATATATTGTGTTAATTGCCACTGCATCCAGCATAGCAAAGCAGGATACAAAACAAAGATTGAGAAAATGAGTGGCAGTGGCACAGACATTCCCCCGGGGTCGGTTTGCTACAAGCTAATTGTTAGCATGGCAAGAATGTTGTCATAGGTTCGAATGGCTGATGGGCGGAGTTATCCTTTTCCATTAATAGAAATAGAATCTGTTTGGTGTGATATATTTGAAGTGCTTAACCATTCTTTAATTAGCAACAAAAGAGACACTGACCACCCTCAACTTTTCTGTGTCAAAGTTGGATTCCATATTTGGAAACTTTTCTCTCTTTTTTTGGTGGTTATCAGCATTTCTTTTGAGAGATTTGAATCTCAACTTGCTGTACATAAGATTGGAGATGTGTTTCCAACAGTAGCATAATATTAGTATCCAGCCTCACATTGCCTGAAGCCAGCGTAGCCAATGCCAGCCAGTTTCTGTCAAGACGGTTTTCTTTATGCCGTAAACAAATATTGGCAGGCACGCTGCAGGGGAGGAGTAGATGAAAACACTTAGAGACAGAGGGAGAAAAAAGATCAGGCAGATAGAAGATGTGCAAATCAAGTTTAGCACTGACAGACAAAAACTCTAAAGATGAGCAAGAGATCACGTGGAGAGAAGAAAAAGGAGGAAGCCTGCTCAAACTGCAAAAAGCCAAACAGGACAGATGGACTATACTGAAGAGAAGGTCACAGATGACTAGGATGTCTCAGCTGTGAGAGAACACTTTGCACAGGACATAGCAGGCTTATGTTGATTTTAAAGATCATATAACACTACTAAGAAACCACCATCATTGTTGATAATAGTTACACTGACTCAAGTACTGCAAAACACGCATTTGTAACAATATTAAGATAACATTAAGGGAAAGTTATAAACCACAGTAAAATAATTTAGAAAAAGAAATGGAAACCAGACAGAATTAAAGCAATTTGACAATACACCACTATGAATGAGACCTAACCCAGCTAACAGGTAGAGGTGAGTTGAGGACTGTAGGAAGATGACCTGATCTGAAAGATGAAACTGTCAAGAGTTTCAAAGCTGAAACTAAAACAGCTCAGTCTGCTTTTAGAGCAAATCTGGGAACTACTCGAAACTTCTCATGACCTAAGCGAGGCATATGGGACATAAAGTTTTAACAGATCTGATAGATACTCAAAGGCAAGCACTTAAACGTGAACAAAGGAATCTGGTTGCCATTAGGCAGCACCACCATGAAATGGTCTTTGTTCCTTAAATGAACCTTGGAGTAGCTCAAGCTTGAATCTTCAACCTTAATGGTGTACTGACTCTTATTCAGAGCTGTCAGTGTCCACGTGGCCCAGATTCCAAAAATATTTGTATATAATAATGTATTTGTTGCGATACTTTCCTCTACATATATTTAAACCTTTGTAACATGATAGAAGTTTGCTAAATGTCCTAAAATAATACATTCTGAATTATACAACTTAACCTCCTAAGACCCGAACTCTTCCACGACATGCATTTTAAATTTCTCTTTGATATTCGGCCCGATGAATGTAAAAACAAAGAATTACCAGATTTTTTTTACTTTATTTTTGTTTTTAAGAAAAATGAGAGCCACAAATGAGGATATTCATTAAAAATTTTGATAGAACAGTAGCAGTATAATGTCCTCGTAAGTGGATATCAGGCCTATGTAGAGCAAAATTGAGTATTTTGGTCTAAATAACCCAAAATGTGATGTCCACATATGTGGACGGCAGGTCCTAGGAGGTTAAGGTATTTTTGCCGTTAAGGTTTAGTAATTGGATATAATGCAAAAAGTAGGGCATATTGTACATAATGGTGATCTCCGTCATTTACCTCTTGTCTCCCATTAAGTTTGTTGTATCTATGATGTCAGTAGTATTATATTACAGAGTTAGTATGTAGGTTTTAATCGAGTTCGAGGTCGGTGTCTCTTATGTGATGACAGGCTAAAAAAAACCCCCAAAATAACAAAAACACAAACTCCAGTGATGTAATGGTTAAACAGACCCACCAAAGCGAGCTTGTGTTTAATATTAAACAAGGCCGTGCTTAATAATAAACAAAAGGTTTCAGCTTTTCACCCCACGCCAGACAAAGGCGGGAAATGACTGAACGGCTTCGCTTCCACACAGTCACCTGTTGTTGTCATTGTTTCAGTGCAGCAACCTGATATTTCCTCCTGTGGGAGTGTGTGCTCACAGAAACCATGTGTAAAGAAGCGGGGAGATTTAAATGTTTAAACTAAAGCTTTTGGATTAATTCATAGTGACGTGGAGTTGGTTAAAATCTGTGTTGTGTCATGATGTAAAATATAAGAACATCAGCTGTTTGCAGACATTATAGCTGCGATCAAACCTTTTACAACTTCGAGGTATGTGGAAAAGAGATTGTTCATTAACCAGCCTCATACAAGAGGCTCAGACGACACATTTCAGGAAGGAAAAACATCTTTGATGCATTATGTCACCGTGTAAACAAAGCCAGTAATGGTTTGGGGATATTTCAGAAACGCTGTAAAGTCATTAAGGGTTTGACCTTTGGCCGCTGCCACTGTGACAGTTGTTCTTGCTCCACGCCTTAATGAGATTCTGTTTACACAAATGTTATTTTGTGTAAACAAAGAAAGTGATAAACCTCTATTCTTTTCTCACTTTTCAATAAGGCGTGAAGAGGATTCAGAATACAGAGAAGAAGTAGGAAGCATTAGCAAATCAAGAGAGCCTTTGTTATAGTCTTTAAAATCAGCGTCATCTTTTATGTTCTGTCAGTGTTTGTGTCGCAACATGAGAGTGTGTTGATGAAGCATTAACATGAATTACCACCTTGCCTGCGCAGCGTTGCTATTCCTGACACACCCACTCTCTGGAGAAGCCCAGACCTGATCAGAGACACGTAAACATTGGAGGAGATCAAAAAACTAGGTCTGATAGCACCTCGTCATGGCAGATTACATTAATGAATGGGTACAGAGGAAGCAAGGGGGGGTGATGGCAGGAAAGCTGGAAAAGTTTGGCTTACTAATACTAATGGATCAACTTCTCCTGTTTAGGTTCTAAACTAAGCAAAATTATAACTAAGCATAATTCAAACCTGATCAGCAAAGTCTAAATAGGACAGGTGTTATTGTAAATGTAGTCTATGGTCCGTAGTAGGCAGAGGTAAAGATAAATAATCAGTAGCTGATGGGCCATACTGTGTTTCCTAGAGCTGACACATATGAGTTGCGCAAAAGAAAGCAGGCTATGGAAACAGTGAGGAGAAAAGGTTTCTTTCCTCCTTAGGCTAACTTGTGTGTAACAACTTGCCACTGCGGAAGAAAGAGGTGGATTTTCACCAGCTTGTTGTGTAACCATTAATCTGCTTATTATACTTATTCATCTTACAGCCTGCAAGGCCAGAACAAGGAATGTTGTGTTGGAGAATGTGTTTTTCTTTGTAAGCAAACTCTGTGTAATGCATTTGTGATAACTGCATGATTGGTATGCACGTTAAAGTAAATGTAGCCACCACAGGAATACTCATGCATTTTATTTTAGCTGCAATCAGACCGCATTATACTCAGAAAAAACAAACATGCCCCAAATGCTGTTGTTGAAGATATTGCTGATGTTGTTAATTGTATTTTATTGGAATGCAAAATGTAAAAATTACAGTTTTCTTTTATTTGATGGCTTTCAGTATTTTTTACAAGAGTAAGTATAAATAGTATAACATAGTCTCAAAAGTTGGAATCATCCTTTATCCATTATTATGTTAAAAAAAGAGTCAGGGTTCAGTTTATATAACTGAGGTCCACGATGTTACAATTTAGCTCTTTTACTTCTTTCACTTTGGGACTATAAACCTGTGTTCAGAAGGAAGAAACTTGACATCAAACCCTTGTAACTTTCTGGTGTACAGGGATGTGGGGCTAAGCTGTGGCTCACCAGTAAGCTTCTGTTCTTCATTATCATAGTTTTGTCAGAGTAAAAATAAGAAAGTTTCCTTAAATGTGACAAATATTGATGCTAATTTTCACACTCATCTTCACAGTTTGCTTCAAATTGAAATTTTCACTCAATTATTGTTTTGCACTATTTCTAATATTGCACACATTCCACCAGCTAACCCTTATTGGACATGAAAGGAGGCTGTTTTCTAAATTCAGTAACCATTTTTAGTAGATTACTATGACAATTTCTCATGCAGTAGTTGCCATGTAATAGATGTTGTCTCGAGGTCTACTAGCTGTGGGGATTCCCAGATATTTCCTCCAATGCCATTATGAGTTTAACATGTTGGTATTTAGTTGTACGTCTCATTAAATATGGTATGTATAATCATGAAAGACCACCAGCATGGTTTGGACTTATCTAGTCAAATGCACACATCTATAAATGTTGATTGATATTTATTATTTGTTGGTCAATGGAAGCCTCTATTGGCCATAAGAGGGCACCAATCTGTTATTGTCTGAGAGTTTCTGTACACAGATGGATAGCACCAGTCTCTCCTTATCTCTTCTGTTACAACAGCTCGGTGTATCCTGAAAAGTTGTGGCACTAAACAGACTTAAGCTTCACAAAATATTTGTGCAAGGTTCTCTGTCCGGAGAATAATGTGAAGCACTGAAAGGAGTTAGCCTGAAATCAACCTTTATGTGACTGAAACTGCAAACAATGGCCGTCCGAATAGACACGAACCGTGTTCCTCAGTTCTGAGTCACCACTGGAAGAGGAGGAGGCCAGGAGGAAGGAGAGGAGAGGCTTTTGTGTGTCTGTGTCTGCACAACAAAGAAAGGAGAAGGCGTATAGACCAATGTGTTTGTGAAGCAGGATGAAGTGGGTGTGTGTTTACATGGATGCGTACTGCGTTTGTTGCATTTGTATATTTCTGCGAGACAGGAGGTAAAGTTTTTTTTCCTTTTACATTAGTTTGAGCAGTTTTAGATTTTGGGGGTCTTTTATTAAATGACAGAGATAGAGGTCTGTTTGTGCTTTATGAGAAATGTAGACTTAGCATGTAAAGTTAAATCCACACCATCAGATATTTCCCACAAAACAAATCCACTGTGCTCTTTTCCATTACCCTTCCTTGTTCTTATTTGGCCTGTTTGTATGTTGTTACGTAAGGTTACCAAGACCAGAAACAAAAACAAACATGCAACACTAATATATGGTCACATTGGCTAAATAAGTTTTCCTCCCTTTAATTTGGAATCTTTCACTCTTTTGCTTATTTTCTTTCCTCTTGCTGTCTTTCCATTATAAATATTTTATTTTGAGTGTAAAAGTGAATATCCACAGGTATTCTGCATGTATTTGTCACATGAAAAACTCCGACACTAAAGCACAGCCACACCTAGTGAGGTGTGTTGTCATATGCCCTGAAGAAATTGTTCTTTTCTCTTCTCAACAAGCTATGCAGTGTTTTGAGCTTCATGAGTCTATGTACTCTTTTCATTCCCCCTTGCCTGATCAGTGCTATCTATCTATCTATCTATCTATCTATCTATCTATCTATCTATCTATCTATCTATCTATCTATCTATCTATCTATCTATCTATCTATCTATCTA
>NW_005187413.1:5647839-5668485 GCF_000239375.1 Pundamilia nyererei
ATCTATCTATCTATCTATCTATCTATCTATCTATCTATCTATCTATCTATCTATCTATCTATCTATCTATCTATCTATCTATCTATCTTAGCCCATGTCAAACGTCAAACACTAGGAGGCAGAAGAGGACCACTCGGGATGTTAGAGGCCCACCAGGCCCTTTTAAACCTTTTTTTTTTTTTTTTAAATCAACACACTAAAGTTTGCTTGTGTTTTTGTCCAAATAAACGCCGACAGACAATTTAGAAAATGCATATCCCTGCTCTTTATCCTCATGGCCTCTCCTGAATGAAAAACAATATATTCTGTGCTATAAAGTATGTTGTTGACAGATGAATAAAAACAATATTTTGGTAGGAAAGTATCTTGGCTGTAAACAAAACGCTTTATGAACAGCATCTCCAAAAACTGAAGCACAGTTTCTTTTTTATTTACCCTTTTATTCAAGTTTTTTTCTCCTAATTTCCTGACATCTTGCAGGTCTCCCTGTACTATTACAACACATAGAAACGTTTACAGTAAAGCACCGTCATCAGAGTAAGGCACTCTCCCTCAAATAAGGTTATATCGACCTAAAAATGTTTTATGGCAACTGTAATCTTATGACCTCTGTATTCCTAGATGGAGTGTGCCTGGATTGCACGTCTGCATATTTAAAACCTTTTGCAAAAAAACAACAACAAAAAAACAACAACAAGCAAACAACAAACTACAGCACTTGGACTTAAAATATTTACTAACTGTAGTATTTATTTCCTAAAGACTTAATGTGGGATTGCTGCTGTTCTTTGGTATCTCTCTCTCTCTCTGTGTGTGTGTGTGTGTGTGTGTGTCTTTCTCTCTCTCTCCCTCCCGTCGTTCGCTTTCTCTCTGGATGTGTTTGGAGAGGCTGATCTTGTGCGTAAAATATCCCTGATATTTGAGGCGCTCTACGGATTTAGCGAGCATGCCCAGTGCGTCCCTCTCAGCAACAGTGGAAACCGCTGGTGAAGCATAGGAGTCATACCAAGCATAGCCTGCGTGTCAGTGCAGTCGACTTACAGCTGGCTGTGAGGAGAACTGACGCTACTCATATTTTTGTATTATTTTATTTCTTTGCGCTTTGTCACCGCTGCATACTTACCCGTATTTCAAAAAGTAAACTTACTGAGATCACTTTCCACACGGGTTAAATTTTGTTGAGTTTCCACAGAAGTAAAGTTAGAGGCTGGGCCTTTAGCTTTTTTACCGTCGCTTCAGAGGAGAAGGGAGAAAACAAGCTGGTCTTCTTTTTCCCCCCTTTGTTTTTAATTAAAGCCCGATAAATGCTACTAATGAAAATGGACCTGTTGAACTACCAGTACCTGGACAAGATGAACAACAACATTGGCATTCTCTGCTACGAAGGTAAACTAGCGGGTTTGGGCTGTTTGTGGGCGTACGGCTGTTTTTAAACTTCGGAGTGGCGTTACGCTGCGAGCTAACGTTAACGACGTAGCTGGTCGAAGTTTTCTCCTCAGTTTACGCTGCTTCGCTAGTTAGTCGTTTCTTCCCGCAAGCACGGTAGATAAAACGTGCCACTCTGTACACATGAGCATTGATTTAGCTTGTATACGATTTATGAATACAGACTTGAATAGTGTTTTTCAGCATTTGTTTTTAACCCGATTGTAACGCATTTTACGTAGAGTTGGTGTAAGCGCTCTTTCTATTTTGTCCTTTTCTGAATGGCTGGAAGTGCATTTATTCACTTGTCATATCATTGTTTTTATTATTGAATAAAAATCTAGAAAGAAAAGGCTGAATTAATTGTCTGTAAGTCGTGTGTCCATTTAATGGTCTCTCATAAGACTGACTCACAGTATTACTAGTTAGCGAGCTCTCTGGTGGTGTCCTATTATTCATGCCGTTTGCATTCAGATGAACGGATGTGTCCAAGATTTTCACATCTTGTTTTGTGGGGTTGACCCCCTACAGCACGCTGTAAGCTGCAGCTGCTAATCTTTGTTTAATTTTACAAGTGCAGAGATTTCTTTCTGTGGGCTGCAAGTCATTTCGAGGCATTAAGGTAACTTTTTCATTCAATATTATGTCTTTGTCATGAAATCAGAGAGTAGAAGATTCCAAATCTCTGCAAACTGCCTGACTTTGAAAAGGCTCTCGTCTCCTGTCAGGCTTTGTAAGATTACCCTGTCTGTCCGGGGGCTATGTCCAAGTTTTCCCTCTGCCCTGTCGCTGGCCTCTGCTGCAGCAGGGTCTAATCCAAGAGTGGAAAAAAAGCATGTCCTTGTTTAATTTCACCAGCAGGTCCTCAACTGTCAAGCTGAAGTCAGGTCAAAATGTTCAGTTTATGACATGAACATAAAGTAATATGTTTTATAGATAGAAAGTAAATCTTTGAGACCGGTAGATAACGTGGTGACTGATAATTAGTCCTTATCTTATTTTTTACTATTACAAAAGCAGCAGCAACACAAAGACAACGCATTTTCGTAATAAACCGGTTGGCAGGCTTTTCTTCTCCTGTTTTTAGTCACATTGCTTCTTTCCCCTGCTATTGTGCCTTTCAGCTTGCCTCATCATTTAACATATAATTAACTTGTAATGGAGCTCCTTTTAAATATGCTGTGACTGACACCCATTTTGCACATTTGCACAATGGCATATGATTAAAACAGACGTTAGTTTCTGTTTTGTTTGTTGGTGAATCTATGCTACCAGCAGCAGAAGAAACATTTTTTTTGTTTTTTTTTTGCGGTTTGGCATGTGATTAAGGCTTCTGTTGTGTTTTTATCTGTTTCTAATGCTTCTGGGGAAAGGGGGAAAAAAGCCTTGGGTTGCTGTAATTCCTGTTTGGCTGTTGCTTGCATTTAGGCACATGACTCTTCAAACTGTTCTCAGAAGCTTGAGCTCACATGCCATTATTGAGAAATGTTGGTGGCATTTCTGCACAGTGCAGGTGTATTAGATAAGCCTGCCACTGGCCTGGGATTTTTGCTAGTCAGAATATGAGCGTTTGTGTCACCACGAAGCTTCACTCCTCACAGCTGTCATCTAACTCTAAATAAAATGACATAAGTAAAGATGGAGATAAAATCTTTGTAGTGGTATTTTTGTGCTTATATATCTGCTGGTTTGGATACAATTTGTGTCTGGAAGCATATCTCTGCACTATTAAGACAATCAGTTTGGTTTTCTTTGTGTTTGTTTGTGTGTGTGTGTGTGTGTGTGTGTGTCTGTGTGTGACACAGAGAGAGAGAGTGTATGGTTTTTAGCTGACTGAGCTAAAATCTGAGCTTCATGATAAGAAAACAAAGCTAAAAGGACAAGCTTATCAGTGAAGAGGGGAAAAGGAAAGCCCCTCATGTTCAAACTTGTTGAGCCAAGAAAGGGATAGAAGTGCTTTGTGATATTGTGGGTGTTCTGACTTGTTACTATATGCATGAGCCAAACTACACCATCATCTCCCAACAATCACGCTCCTACTTGTATACTGTCCTGTTGTGAAGCTATTACTGCTCCTGTATTATCACTGACATATAACAACATTTAATGCAGATGGGACATTTGAATACCCTGCCTATAATGCAACTGAATAGCTGCTAAAAAAAAGTAATAATGGATGAACAGCTTGGATAGTCTGCACTAGTGTGACTTTCTAGGTAATCTCAGGTTGAACATTTTGTTTGTTGTGCAGGTAGATATATTGTTTTTACAGACTGTGTAAGTGACAAAGTTTAGTGAATTCTCGCACAAACAAATCAAATCAGCTGTAGTGAATTAGAAAAAAGTTGACATCATTCAGGGTCTTGACTTGGCTCATGGAAAAACAGATTCTGACCTCAAGTTCATTCACCAGGGGTGATTAATGTGCTATGATGGTGACGTGAACCTACAGTGACATTAATCGTCTTCCTTTCTGTCTTTATGACTTAATTCATCTCAGTTGTGAGTTAAAGAAAAATGTGTATTCACTCCTGGTTGGACAGATGAACATGTGAAATTTGGAAGTTTATGCCATGTCATAAATTGTATGCAACTGTGTGCTTCATAACAAATTCCATATAGTAGTCATTCAAATCTGAAGCCCACCAATACTGTAGTTTTGGGCCTGCCATATTGACAAAAACTACAGAGTGTTGTCATTTCTAAACTTCCTCAGATATCTTTCTGCTTTATGTTTGTTTAGAAAAGAAGCCATAAGAGCATATACAGGAGAAAAACAGTAATGATTTATCTGTGATTGGCCAGAGCTGATTGACAGTGGGCCCACAGCATTGAAATTAGATTGGTTAAACAACGTATTGATTGCGACTGACATTGTTCAACACTTTCCTTCTATGCTCTCCAGCCATGTTCGATGTGCTGCATGTTCAAACTAAATACATACTAAAGACATACATGTGACATACTGGCTGAAGTGGGGATAGGACTTGCCAAAAGAAAAACCCCAAAACTTGATCTATCACCATACTTGCTCATTGGCTGTCGCTTTGCTGCCTGTGGTTGGTTGCTTGTGGACATTCTAGGCTAATGTTGCCTGGATAACTTGTTAATATATTTGCCCCCTTTGCCAATCAGCAATACCATTCACTCTAATTGCTAGTTGCTTCAATCAGTTGCCTTAAAGTTGACAAAACTTGGGACCCATTGCATCGTTGCTTGAAGTTGCTGAATGTCATCGACTTTCTATGATGTTCCTACTTCACTGAACACCCCTTTAGTTTTCAGAAACTTGAAGCTCAGTTGATATGAGTTTTAAACAGTTCCTTAAATGTTTATAAGTAGTCCTTCGACAAGCAGTGGTCACAGCTTCCTGGGGCTGTCACCTAATTAATTGTAAAGAGATTTCAGGGCTCAGTGGTTCAAATGGCTCATTTGGATTTAGAGCAAAATATGGATTTTTGTAAACTGTAAAATGCAGTTGGTGGCAGATCTATGAATTAAAAACAAAGTTAAGCCAAAGCAATTATTTTTACCAACAAAAAAAATTAATTCATGATTGACATCATACAACATCATTTTTGTCTAATGTACGCAGCAGGCAGCAAAGAAGTGACGCCATGGTGAAGCAACACAGGCAAAGTGAAGGAATTATGTTGTAGAGTTAACATTAACCACCATTTACTGTGAAGGCAGTTACAACTTTGGTGGGTTAAAAAGCCAATAAGAGGGTCACTAGGTCCAGGTTGTTTCTCTAAGTTAGTTAATCTGATGAACTAGAGATAACTAGTTTTGTATTGCTGTTACTTGCAACTTAGACTCTTGACCACTGAAGCACAGCACAAAACATCATCTCATCTCTTTATTTTAACCAAAATATGGAGAATAGAATCTAGAGTTTTAATAAGCAGCAGTCTTTATATTGATATAGTTGTCTAAAATCTCCCTAACACATCATAGCTGACCTTGAAGCAATCTGCATTTCTGATGCTCAGTAGTTTAGCTAAGAATTAAAACCATGTTGCCAAATAGGACACTGAATCTTTTTTTTAATGTGAGCCATGTAGGGATTTATTCCGATGTGTCATCAATGTGACATGCGACACCTGATTATGCTAAACCACCTACTTGCGCTGTGTTTTTTTCCCCTCTCTTCTGTCTCTCTTTGTCTGTCTGTGTGCCTCCATTTTCATATCAGAGGTCAAACAAATCTAACATCGGGTTTAAAAGTTCAGGTCAGTCTCATACAGTCCAGGACTTTTGTGGAAGAGCTTTTTTTGTATTTCCTTTTTAGTATTTAAAGTGTAAAACCTCCATGGACTCGGATAATAAAGGCAGCCAGAGGGCCAAGTTCAATTTACTGAGAAATTCAGCTAAAAATAACTACATAGCTGTTTTGCAGAGAGAAGACATGCTAGGAACCATCTTTTTTTAAGTATCAGATAGGGGGGAAGGACAGAGGGGGGAAGGACAGAGCGAGGAAGGGGGAGAGAGACGGAAATGAGAGCGAGGGAGAGGGAAGCTCGCCTCAGTTTGTAATCCAATCTCATCCTGATCCAAGCTGTTTGAAGTTCTATCAGGAGAAATAGGCTTTGATCCTGTGGACCTAATGAACTCAGAGAGGGGAAAAGACAGAGTGGAGTTTGGCTTCTGGGTTACGGCTCTATTCCCACTAATTGTCTGCTGGTTTAATGTAAATGAAATGTATTTAGTGAACAAATATTTAAACTAATGTACTATAAATAATCACTTCCTATATGTAGATACATTTCTTGTGTGTAAAAATATATAAAAACTTAATGTGTAAGTACTTCTGCTCTTGTTGTTTCTTTTTGCCTTTTGATTTGAGAATAAATTGCAGAAAATGATTTCATTGTATTGTCCTTCAGATTATCACCAATGCAGGTTAGTTTCAGAAGGAAAACTATGCAACCAGTTTCCAGTTTGTTGTATATCCCTAGTTTAAAAAAACACAAATGACTAATGCAGAATTAGTGTGTATTGAAACTGCATTAGGCTGTGAAATCATCTTCTATAACTCATAAGAAAAAGCGGATATAATAAAATTCTCAAAGGCTGCAGTCGTGTCAGATAGTTACACTTGAATGACAACCTAGTATATATTAGTGTGCAATAGCAGTTGTATTGTCGCGCAGGTCAACAGTGTTTGACCTCATACGGTCGAATGTCTTGCCGCTCGAAGATTCACTCTTTTGTTGAGCACTTTACTCGGTGATAAGCGAGTCCTGGATGCTGATTGGACAGTGTGGTGTCAGTCTCTCTTCCTTTATTGCCATCCCTCTCCCTGCCAAAAAAGATGATGTCACCCTTGTTACCATGGTACACAGTAGCACGAGAAGGAACATGCCAGAGAGAGAGGGTGAGGGGAGGAGCTGCAGCTGTGTTTCATAGGCCATGAAGCTTAACATGCATGGAGGAATGGTGGAGGAACAAAGTCTTTTCATAGTCTTTAGGCTGTTTTTGCTGCCGCATTCTGAATGACTCAGTTTTAGTTTAAACTGGCTTTCAACCAGATTTTATGACCTTATTCATCTGAAGAAAAGAAGAATAAATATTTATAAGAATTCAGTTTAATGTCTAATGTCCTGCTACTTAGTACTAATGTGTGTGTGTGTGTGTGTGTGTGTTTTGGGTTTTTCTTTTGGTTCTACAAATGCAGGAAGAATATTTCTCCAAAATCTAATCAATACTGATTGGTTTGTTATACAAAATAATTTGAAATGAAGGATGAACTAACAGTTAGCAAGTGTTTGTAACTAATTCGTTTTTATGTGAGTTGGACTAGGAGTTTTAGTGTAGGCCTTTCAGTGTTGTTTGGGTAAAGTCAGACAGATACATGAGGCAGAAGCAGTGGAAAGTCCCCATGCTGAGACAGAGCCAGTGGTAGTTTTCCTGATTCTCTTGCTCTAAACTCCCACTCACTGACAACTCTGTAGGCCTTCTGTACGAGGGATAAGGCTGCAGAGGGAGAAATAGTTCCCCCCCCACACACAAACATATGCAGAATCCATCCGCAACTATTTCTTTCAAAACATTCCTCACCAGATACTCCTTCTTTTATGCCAGAGGTTTGTGCCTCTCTCAGCAAACTGTATAAGTCAACAAAACCCCAGACACAGCCTGTAACGTTGTCATGCGGTAGACACCTTGTTTTAAAGTGGCAATACAGCAGTCACCTTCTGCTTTTAAATGCTATAATTTAGGCTAATTACTATAATTGACATTTATTTTACAGTAATCTTAGTAAAGCTAACCACGTGAGGTGACCACAGCCGCACAACTGTCACTCTAGTCTCATTTTTGAAAATGACAAAAGTGCAGGCAGCAGTTCTTTTGCAAACTTTCTAAGACACATTCTCCTAATGTTGTATTGCGTTTCACTTGATGTTTTCGTCTTTCAGAGTTTGTGTAGCAGTGGAGCAATCTCAAACTCATTCAGACTTCTAAATGATCGTGTTTTGGAACACGGTGTCAGCAGCACTAATAACCCTCTGTCTTGTCTTTCTTTCCTCCCTTGATGTCTTTCCTCCTCAGGTGAGGCAGCTTTAAGAGGAGACCCCAGACTCCTGTCCCTGTCGTCTTCCTCCTCGTCTTCATCATCGTCCTCCTCATCTTCCTCCTCCAGCCACAGGACGGGTCCTCCTCCCATCAGCCCCACTAAGAGGAAGCTGAGTGGTGATCAGGGGGACAGCGACATGGATGAAAACGAGCACGTGGCAAAGATGAGTCGACTGTTTGCCGCGCAGCTGTGAGTACATATACACATGCAACTGAACAACACACACATTCTAATAAAAAGCTTTATAAACATCTGGAGTTATAATTTCCAGATGCTCACTTTTTTATGAGTATCTGGAAATGAAAATGAACTTGTAGTTTGCTATCAGTGCACATTTCTCTTTCATGTCCATCTGTCTCTTTCATATACAAACAAACACTGTAGCCAGTGAATGGCCATGTACACTGAACTGTTTTTCATACATGTCCAGAATGCATATTTAGAACCCTTGGTGCCTTGAGCCTTTAAAAGAAGTCAGTTTTTCCTGTCAATGCACATGTTTCTGCCATCCATGTGTGAAACGGTGCACAGTGGCGCTATCTTAGAAGTCCTAGTTTGGACTCCAGGGTGCTATGCCAGGTTTAGCTCGCTCAACAGTGTTACAAACTCCTTATAGCTGCAGATCTCTGGAAGCTTGGAAACAGGGACTGCACAACAGAACGATTACTCACGTCGTTCCCGCATTCCCAATACCAGAGATTCCAGAGTCCTGGTTGGTGGTGGTGAAGGACTGCTCGGGCCAGGGGCAGTCGAGTCAGAGTCAGACATGACTGAGTCAGTTATAGGACTCCAGCCATTGCTATTTATTGCAGATGGAGTCAAGGGGTGCTGGGTAGAGCTGTACAGTTTTGCGTGCAGTATGTCAGTATGTCCAGATGCTGGGGGTAGGGGTTGGGGGTGGGGAGCGGAGCAGAAGTCGAACATATTTTTATAACCACAGCGCTGTCTGCCAAATGACTAGACAAGGGCTGTGCTATGACTTTTGGCTGTACTTGTATATAAAATGATCAGTTTGAGAAAAGGAAGAGGGGCAGCAAAATTATATTTTTGCTTCTCATATGAATTTAAATTTAACAGCAGAAAACTACATATTCTATAAAATTAGGAAATATCCAAAGAGTGAGATATTCAAGCCCATTTCTGCCTCATGCAAAAATACAATACAAGTAATATGTGGATTGTTTTTATCCTTCTTGAAGTTTTCAACTGACACAGTGGGATGCAGTAGATGAATGACTGGATATACTGGAAACTGGAAGAAGAGAGAATGGGTACAAGCATTGTTATTATATAGCTAAACTTATACAGTCACACACTTACATGTAGTACATGGCTGGCCCAAACAGGAATATCCCACAAGTGTCTGAGAATAGATGACTTGGAAACCAACAGATTTTAAAGGCAACCCTACAAAATGTTCACGTGTAGATAGATTCTATGGTTGCCCACCACCTGATTTTCATCATTAGTTAGTTTTAGCACCCGGTAGTTGTGAATACAAGTTACCGGAAAAATAAAAAATTTGTGCCACGTTTAGCTTCACACTGATGCACTTGCTTTTTCTTTTGTTATGACTCCAGAGCATCGCTTTCCTTTACAACTGTGGCCCTTTTACCCCTCCCTAAAAAGCTCAAAGTCATTTCTCGCCATGCTGTGGCAGGTTTAATTCACCTCGAGCCAAGATGAAGAAAAGAGCCCTAGGGCAACAAGAGAGGTAAAACCAGTTCAGCTGTTTGGAAACACTTTGCTTCAGGGAGTCCAACAAGGAAGAGCGAATATAACCTTCAACAAATGAGTTTGTATGTCTGAAAAGTCAGTGAGTAAATAATGTTGATTTTAGGATTACATTAAATAGTTATGATATAATCGAGGAACTCTGGCCAAATAATTAAACAAGTTAAAATCTCAAAAAACTTTCTGCAGAAGTATCTCAAATTACTGGCACTGGTTTCCAACACTCCACAGTGCAGGTAAATGGAAAAAATTACACACTGGTGTTTGTGTATTTACTGATATTTGTGAAGCAATAATTGTTTGCAGAACCTATAGCAGCATACAGATAATGTCGTTTTATTGTCATGATTATTTTTATGTATTTATTTATTTATTTATTTAGACTAGGTTGCATCTGGCTTTTGAATTAAGCTGTTCTACTGAGGCCGTGGGTAAGGGTCTTTGTTCTTTAATCTTGTGACACATAACAAAGGATTAGCTTGTGAGATTTGACATTTGTGCAGAATCATCATTTTTCCTGTTATTCTGTGGCAGTTGTGTGGGCATTAGGGTTATAGTCTGCAGTAAATCCAACCACTGCTTGTGGTATTATTCTGTTGTCTCTGTTGTTTTTCACTCCACGTGGGACATTATATATGCACTGTGTGGTTAACTTTTGCATGCATCGATACGCAAGTGCTCCTACTTGTGTATCACAAGTTTCGTAAGTCGGTGTTGTGCAGCACAGTAGAACTTATTGTTATATCAGCTTTCAGTTGGTGTCACAGATCCTCGCCACAGCTCCTACGTGCAACCATGTTGTTTGACTAGAATAAGGTTCTGTAAAAATAAAACTGATGCAAATGTCTGTGATGTTTAGGGCTTTTCAGACTGCTCGTTTTACCATGATTATTTCCAAGGCGCAAGCCATAATCCCCGTATTTAATCTCCATTTTAATTATGACCTTGAAGTCATTTGACTCCTGCTGCTGCAGGTTAATCTCTACCTAACAAAAGTCAATTGCTACTTGACTTGCTGCAGCTTGAAGATGGATCCAGGGCCTTTCTAGTTCACAAAGATTTTTTTTTTTTATCCTGGAAACCAAGTTCCCCTCGGGTCATCCCAAATGTGTCTTTTTTTAGTCATCTAATTTGAGGTTTCTCTGAGGGCATTCTTCCCCTGGTAACTGCTGTACGACTTGTTGAAACTTGTATCCAGCATCAGCCAGAAACACTTTCCTCCTAGGTGTAGCTCCCCTCCCTTTCCAAAGAACTTGGAGTGAAGTGGAAAATGATGGGATGTTGCTACAGAGAAAATTGAGCTAAAAATGCTCCTTAAACACCCTCCCCACATGAAAAACGACATAGGGCAGCCAGATTTTTAACATACATTCTGTTTTCCTTTCAGCTGTGCCATGTAAGGAGATTAATACTGTAATACAGTGCTTTTTCTACTCTTAATAAGTAAAGTACTTTTACACCGCATCCCTTATTCACCAATTCACCTTCACATTCATACAGCACTTTATTTTTTGCCCTTAATGGGTTTTTTTCAATAGAAAAATGAAACTCCACCCAAACCACACACAGAAGCAGTTCCCACGTCTTCTCTATCTGTTGGATTTTCCTGGCTGCTTCTGTCTGTCTGCTTTCTCTTTGTGTGTGTGTGTGTGTGTGTGTGTGTGTGTGTGTGTGTGCGCACTGATTGCTCAGCTCACTGTTGAGTGTCCCTGCCCATGCAGAAGCTTTTGTGTTCATTCTTTTTTCTGAAAAGTGTGGGTTTTTCTCTCTTTTTGCTCGTATTGCAGCTTTCCTCTGCTTTCCTCTGCTTCCCTCTGTGCTGACTTGTCGAGCTCCGTGTATTTGGCTTTCTTTTGTATTTAAGTTCAGTCATATTTTCTGTGAGCCTCAACACACACAGACACCTGACACCTCCGATTAGGGCGGGGCTATGAAGGGGGGACGCTCAAGTTTCCTCTGTTGGCCAATCACTACGAGCTAAAGTTAGGGGGAGGTGCACAGGCAGTGGTGAGAAAAAGTAAACTCTCTGAACCAGCTGAAGCTTTTATGTTTGTTTTTATGAACATGCATGATAAGTGAATGCATTTTGCTTTTGTCGGCTGCCTGTGTGTTTTAAGAATGTGGCCGTAAGTATGTTTTTCTCAGCAGGCTTATTGTTTTAATAAAATCTTCCTTTTTTTGTTGTTGTTGCTGTAAGTCCCAATGAAAACAGACTCTTGAAGGGTTTTTGGCATTCAAAATCCTGAATATTGAAGTCTTAATAGAAATAACTGCCAGTGCTTATATGTCGCCCTAGTCTACATGTATCCATCGATTTGTGCAGGCATGCACATGTGCTGTTGTCTGTGTTGTTTACACATGCATGCGTGCTCTCCTACCTGTGATCATCTGAGTGCTTGTGTGTGTGTGTTTCTGTGTGGGGTGAGGTCAGGCAACAGGGGCTACTTTTTCATTTTCTCTGAGTAGTAGGAGGAGCCTTGAACAAAGAAGCCTTATCCTGTCCACTGGAGCCTGCGGGCTGGAAGCTTGCTCCTGCCTGTGTGCCTGCCTGCCACTCTGTAGTTGTAGACTCGCCAGTATGAGAGTCCTTAACAGTTTCATTGCTCCTTGAGACTAAAAGCCACTGACATAGTTTTTGCATTGACTGTAGTTTGGCGAATTTAACTACAGGAAAGTTTATATTCAGCAGTCAAAATACATTAGACTCATTAGGTACTAGTTTGCTTTTTGTTGTTTTTTTGAAATACCATGAAAATCTGTTGGTTCTGTGAATGCGCCAATAAAACATGAGGACCTTGACTAATGCAAACTATGTCTGGTTAGTCACTGGTTGGAACAGATCTTTGCTTTTCATGCACTTGATAATAGTTCTGAATTTCCATTTCTCTTCACTCTGTAGAATTTTAACCACCGATGAAAATCTGAAATGAAAGCCTGAAGATCTGCAGTTGCATTCATGCTACATTATGCTGAAACAGTATACAGTATTACAGTTTACTCCAAATGTACGGCTGTATCTATAGGCACTAAATGCAAAATCCAAGTAAATCACATTGCTGCACAGAATACTGTAGCTTACAGAAACCACAGCTGCTTTCTACTGGGAACCTCATCAGTAAGTTGTTCTCATGGAAGTTTCTCTAGAGGCTATATGGGGAGAAAATAAGAATGGAAAGAGGCTGTGTGTGTGTGTGTGTGTGTGTGTGTGTGTGTGTGTGTGTGTGTGTGTGTGTGTGTGTGTGTAGCTGGTGAAGTCATTGTTACCCTCTTGTTTTACATGAAACTATTTATGTAGCGAGCATGTGAGGAAAGGAGGGGAGATGTGGGTTTTTGTTTTTAGCTGTGTGTGTCTATGTGTCTGTGTGTGTTCACATGTTGTTTTCTTTGCCTTCTTGTTGTGGTTGTTCCCATATCCGATCTGTCCCAGCTTTGATAACAAAGGATTTTCTTCAGTTCTCTGTCTCTGCAGTCAGTTAACTGTCAAAAATGTGCTGTTTCTATCAGTATTTCTGCATGATTGACAATCTGAAGGCTCCAGCACCAGCGTGTAGAGAGCAGTGAACAAGCTAGTCTTTGGTTTAGAATTGAAGTGTTATATATCATTTGTTTCAGCAGATATTTGATTAAAGGGCATTTCCTCTGGGCTTTGATCCTAAAGGATGCAGATATTTTTGCTAACTTCCGCTCACACCAGCTACTAAAGACTTCAAACAGCAGAGTAAACGGTGTTGAGATGTTTGTATACTATATATACATAGTCTGAATAAGCTCTGTGGCTCACAGTCTGTGAGTGTGTATGTGTATGTATATCTCTTTTTTGTGGTTTTGTGTAGAACTTGTAGAGCTTGGTTCTGGTTATAACCTGTGGTTAGGCCTTCATCCTCTTCCACTTCTTTTTTTTCTTTTTGTTGTCTTCCCTCTACACCCTGATTCTTCCCAGATGTTTCCTGTGTGTATCTCTCCCCCCCCTCTCTCGTCTTGCTTTTTAAAAAAAATGCATTTATTAAAGAGTTGGATATGAACCTCTGCCCAACCAAAGATTTGTAGGGAGGTTTTCTCTAAAGACCTTGGAACACAATTGTGAGAAAAAGCCTCGAGCTTTTATAGCTTCTGTCTCGCTGCCTCATAGTCAAATATAGCAAATTCACCAAACTGGCAGTCTCATACAGGATTAACCCTGGCACACTTTGAAAAAGAACCCATATTTTTAAAGTTCTTGGTTCATATGTTTCTATTTGTTTTATGTAGTTTACTGTCGTGATTATTAGGGCATGTTAGCTCAAACAAACTTGCTTTTCTAGCCAGCATGAACTAATTACTTGCCTGCCCCCCCCCAGATCATTCAAACACATGATCGCAGTATGATCTTTAACTTGAGGTTGACTTGCGGGCCGGATGTCATGTGAGTGGTTACTTAAAAGGCTATGCTTAATGATAGATCTGAGTAGTGTAACATTGTTAAAGATATATGAATATATCATTTATGTATTGAGGGTTGGACTCTCTGGGTTTTAAATTAAGGGATCTTTCAGTAGGTGCCCACCACAGTGACTACCACTAATACCAGGCTGCATATAACCTAGCCTGCAGTAAAATACAGCCAGATAGATATTTTCTCTGTATTTCATTTCTCAAACAGATCAGTTTGATGTCCTTTACATCATTCCTATTTACAAAGTAAATCAACTGAAAAAAGGGATCAGAGACGTTAGAAAAAGATATGACTGAATATTCTCACATATTCTGACTGAGCTCTACGTTTAAAAAGCTTTAGTTTGGTTTTTGTAGTTTGGCCAGTTTATCTAGGAAACGTCACTTTAGCAAACATTTTCTGCCAATTAAGAGGAATCCTGTCATCACACTGCTGGTGGTAAGAGCCCACTTGTTGTTTGTAAACTGCTTTCCTTCATGTTTATTTATACGTTATTGGATTTGGGCTTCCTTTACTCTCTGTTTCCAACCTCACCCCCTTCTTTTAAAAAAAATGCTGTTTGTCTCCCAGTGCCCACTGTAGGGGCCAAGTCTCTGTGTTATTTAGTAATCAAAGGCTGCCCCCCCCCCCTCTCTCTCTCTCTCCCACTTTTAGCTCCCATCTATCCCTCTTGTCCTGGCAGCCTGCTCTCTTTAGCTCTAGCCCTTTTTACCGCTCTGTGGCCATGTTTCATGTGTAGCCCTTGCCATCTACCCTGTCCGTCCTCTCCCTCCTTCCCCAGCTGTGACCTTAATGATAATTAAGAGGTGAGTAAGAGAGACAAAGGCACAGAGTGGGTTTTGAAAGCCTGATCTCTGGCATGAAATGTGGTCCAGGGTTTGGTGGGCAATCAGGCGAGGGGAAGGCGGGGGCGGCGGTGGATTCGACAGCTATTCCATTCATTGGTCAGATTTGTTGATCCCATTCACTGGCTCCTGCAATGGGCCCTCTTGAATGAGGATGTGGGCATGCCTGCTCTTTGGCAGTGATTAAAGTTTGGAACAACTTCCACAACCCAACTCAAGACCCAGCTGCTGGGAAGGGATGAGAGAGCTTTGTTATCTGCTTGGCTCTTAGCTAATCAAGAGATTGTTTATATTTGAAAATAATAGAGAAATTATGCAGGGGGACCTTTCTTTATATTGTCTGATTAAAAGTGGATGTTTCATGTAGTAATAATTTCAACAATTTATTCAGTTGAATAGGCTTTAGTTTTAATTATGACCTGATTTAAAGGGATCAGCTCCAGAATGTATGTTTTTCTTTGTACTGTTTAAAAAAAATGAAGATGAAATGGAGAATTGATGCCACTGTGAAAGAACAAAAAAAGCTTGTTGGTGAGCTGTCGGCCAGGGTTTATGCAAGCGCTGCCAAGTCCTTTCCTTCTTTAACCCTCAGGAAGTTTGCTGCTGATTGTGAGAAAAAGGGGAGGAAAAAAAAGAGAGCGGGTCTCCGTGAATGTAAGCTCTCGGCACAAACGAAGGAAACTACTGACCTCACTCTTTCTTAAAGTCGAGGTCCCGACCATTCACATGCAACTCACCCTTCCCCACCTCTTCTCGGCTCTTCTCGGCTCTTCCTCTCCCCCTTTATGTATTCTGTGTAGATTGTTTATTTGTGGAGGACTGTGCCATGGACTCCAGATGCTTGACCCAACAGTCAGGTTGCTTAGTCACATGGATCTACAACTGCTTTCTTGAGCTTGTTTTGCAACTTAAAGGGCTCCTGCAGCCTTTTAACTTGTGTGGGTTAGGAAATGCCCCTGCATAGTATTCGGTGGAGAATGAAGAAGTTATATATAATAATCGATGTTCGCTTGAGTTCAGTATTATTTCTTGCAAATTTAATCAAGCCTGCATGGTTTGTGTGTAGCATATTCTGTGTAGGAATGAGCAAGTCGATGTCGCTATCTGTGAATGGATTATGGAGTTGGGGAGAAAAGGAGAGACAGAGGCGAGTACAGTAAATCTTGCTCCCTGTAGCTGGGCCTCAGTTTGTAAGAGGGGAGTGAAGCGCACACACGGACACACACCCACAAACACAAAAAAAAAAAAACACAGAGCAAATCTGATGTAGGGACCAAAACAATTACTAACTTGTTAAACTAGAACTCAATGGTCTTTAGTCGCAGACACTTGTTTACATCAGACATATCACAATCATTATCGTCAGAGCTGGAAGAAAGCCTGTTTTCTTAAACTGTTGTTACTTTAATCCCTTATCCTTATCTGTTTTGCAGTGATTAAAATATGAGCTCACTGCTTGGTGATAACAGTGCTGCTAAATAATTCCCTTTCATATGGAAGGTGCATGGCTAACCTCCTTTTACCTCCATTAATCACTTCATTGTTGTAAGTGTGGACAGGGAATAAAACTCAAAGAAAGGATGTTTAGTGACTTTAATTGAATGTTGAGTGACATCAGCCTGCATCTATGCTCCGTTAGTAGTTTTCTTTTCTTTTTTTAATTATGACTACAGTAAGTGCAGCTTGCCGAAGAGATGAAGTTGATTTGCTTTGCTGGGGAAACCTCTCAAGAGCTTTGAACTTTGTGCCCATTTGTCCCTCCTGTGTCGAGATAAGTTTGGAGTCTATCCATGTTGGATAAAGTTAGGAGAGTGTTCCTTCCTCCATCTGAGGACAGTGTGTGAGCCTGTGTTGGCACCATATGGTCTTATCAAACCCCACCAGCAATCTGAGAGCTAAGGCTGTGTGTCCATGAGAGTGTGTATTTGTTAGACCAGTATTAATAGCTTTTGCCGTTCCTGCTGACACAGAGCACCATTTACAATTGTCCTTTTATAATCTTTATTTTTTCCCCCCACGTCACATTCTCCCTGTCTTAGCTGAACTCCTTGTGATCTTTCTGTCTCTTTACTTCTTGGCTTTTTTTTCTTTGCCCATTCCTTACATCGTTTGTCAACACTCTTTGCACGTCATGTTTACTTTTCATCTCATCCCAAACACCAAATATTGTGTTTTTGATAACCTTGGATCGTTATGTTTAAGCTCCAAATGTCTTCTCTTATCATTTTAATTATGATACTGGCTTCAGAGTCAATTTAGTGCTAGCAGACTCAGAATACACATAATTTAAATAACACTATCCAGTGTGCAGGATGAATAACGTGCGTTTGTTTTTTGGCTACTTGGCTGTTCCTCAGGAAACCTAATGGAGATTATCGCAGCTCTCCTGGCTCCAAGGACCGCAGCAGGAGCCCCATCGAACGTGTGTTGGTGCCGGGTGCTCTGGGAGTGCCGAGCAACCACATGTACAGCCACCCCCATCACCTCCACCTGGCCAGCTTAGCTACCATGGACCAGCCACTGGCACTTACCAAAAACAGCATGGTGGAGTCAGCACGCAGCAACACAGCAGCTATGGCTACAGTGCTGCACACAGTCAGCACTGTGGAACGCCAGCAGGTAACATACCCGTCCTGTCTTTGGCTCTAATGCGCACCACATTTTTCTTAAATTGTCGAGTGAAACCTCAACTCTGGTAGGTCCCCGACATGATGTGACTAATATGCTTTCATTAACCTGCCTCCTTGGTTGGTGGAAAGTACACATTTCCTATTTGGCTTGTTTGCAAACCATGTTTTAAAATCCTGGTGGTCACTGGATCATTCCTGCTGCCTCAAACTTGAAACGTCTTTTCATTTTCTCCATCTTTTCTGAAAAGTTGCTGTTCTGTTCATTTTGCATTCACTCTGCTTCTTTTAACACGCTTTAGCAAATTGCTGATCGGCAATCATAAGACTGAATTCGACATTTAACACAGACTCTTTGTGTTTCAGAATCGTCCCTCAGTGATCACATGCGCCCCAGCAAACAACCGCAACTGCAACCTGTCTCACTGTACAGTCTCCCACAACGGCTGCTCCAACTTCACCAATAACTACAGGAGAAGCAACAGTGAGTACACGTTTGCAAATCCATTTGCAACAGCAATGCGCACCCCAGAGAGAAAACAGCTCATACTCTCCACGTTCAGATGTAAATGTATTGTAGTAATGCTAGTAATGCTAGGGTTCTTCTGTTTTTATAGCGAAACCGTTGTTATGATAGCGTTTAAACATACTTAATTACAATCTTATCTGTTATCTCTGTACCCACAGAGTCACTCGAGGCCTTGGCCAATAAAACATTTGTTTTCTTTTTCCTTCATGTTTTCTGTGGGTTTTTATGATCCCAGTGAAATCTCTATGATCTCATTGAGGTTAACAGTGAAGTTTAAAATGTTGATTTAAAAAGAAAACCTGCAATAAAAAAGTAAACTCGCATGCACATTAAAACAAATTGCCTGCTGACCATTTCTTTGTATTTTAGTTTTTTTTGTTGTTTTTTTAACTAATATTGTAACTAAAACCCTTTTTTTCTCTTCTTCTTGCATAAGCCAACACAGTGTGCGACCCTGTGATTGAGGAACATTTCCGTCGCAGCCTTGGGAAAAACTACAAGGAGCCCGAGCCCACCGCCACCAACTCGGTGTCCATCACGGGCTCAGTGGATGACCACTTTGCCAAGGCGCTCGGCGAAACCTGGCTGCAGATCAAAAACAAAGGGAGTCCCTCGTCATCTGGCAGCAGCCCAAACTCCTCCCCTGACAGTCGCATGGTCAATCACAACCACTCCCCTTCTGTCGTCTCCTGAAGGGGGTGGATAGACCCCAGTTTTCCCGATCCTTATCCTGGCTCTAACATCCATGCCCCCATCACTTTGGTCTGTCACCAGCATCCCAGAGGGAATGCTTGTCTGCTGGTCTGCTAAAAATATCTAAAACCCTCAAGCCCGCTCTCTCACTGTGCACTCATAGAGGATCAATCGAGCAATAACAACACAGTCATTTTTCCCATCTGTCCTCTGGTATGCTAATGCCAGACAATCAGTAATGAGTGATGAGGGTTTAGCCTGGAGCTTAGGTGGAGCATGAGCTTGCTCCTTCCAGTCATACATCATCCTGCATGTCAAGCTTGGAGCTGAGCAAGTGTCTGTAGTTATATGTAAATACGGAGAGAACGGAAAAGGAGGTGTTTTAATTATTAATTTTTTTTTCTTTTCTTCTTTGTTGTTATTTTTCTTTAACGGTAGTTTTGTGTACTTGCTTCTGCGTTATGCGATGCCCGACGTTTCAAAGGAAAGATGAGCGAGAAACACTTTGGAGAAAATGAACATAAACCACCTGACTGTTCTACCAAAGAAACCTCAGACGCTGATGTTTATCCATGCCCAACTCGGAAACAAAACAACAAAAAGCCATCTTGCAATCACCTCCCTCTGTTTTTATCTCCTTTCATCCTCTCACCTGCCTTCCCCCTCTCCCCCCCCTCACTTTTCCTCTCTCTCTTCTGTGTATGTGTTCTCGTGGTTTTGTTACTGTATGTGTATACTTTAGTGATCGACTCGGTCTGATTTGCACTACTGCCGTAGAGAGTAAAGGGTGGCATGTCATTTTGCGATCTGGCACTGAACACACTGGGACGGACGAGGCTGACTTTGACACGATGGCATATTATTCCAACTTTTGTTGGAATAGCCATTTTTGCATGCCATTAACTCCTCTCTGAAATCTACCCGTGCACATTTCCACCCCAGCGCTGGTAGAAAAGCGTGAACAAGGTCATTATCCATTATTTATTGAAAGCATTTAGGAAAATGTAAACACGCCTTTATGGCGTTGGGCAGTAGACGCATGACTCACAGCAAGCTTTTGACTTTTGAAACTTCAGTAGTGAAGCTGTTAGCTGAAAACACACACGTAGGTGAAAAACAGCCACCAGCACTAAGGAGTGGTTATATTGAGAGCTGCAAGTATTAATATAAATAAAGAGAAAAGTCATTGGAGGGACTTAAAAATTTACCATCCACCATTAGTCACCAAACCGCTACATCATATTGTGAGAACAAGGTTATAAGTAGGTTGAATTAAACACTAGAATTGCAGCTTGTAGATTTGGTCTAATGTGGCCATAAGATGTGTAAATATGAATTTTTGTATGTGGTTTATACAGATACCTAAAAAGCAAAAGACCCCTTGGTTTGATCCTGGTCCTCTGGTATCGGCTCTACGCACATCCAGATTCTTATTTAAGCAGCGCTGATTTGTATCGAACAATAAAAACTGTTGGCTTTCAGTTTAAGAGCACAGTCAGGTTAAAAATGAAAAAACCGTCAGCTCCTGTGATGTTCATGGCCATCACAACCGTAATGAGAGGAGATTAGGGTTGAAAACACTGACCGAGTGTGTTGAAGGCTGGGCTTTGCCGAACGACGTGCTTTGATGTGTTTCACGGGCTTAACTGCTGACAGTGATGAGGGGATAGATGACGCTGCACGTCACTTTGTGGTTGAAAGAAAAAAAGTCTGGTTTCTCGACCGGGGGAGAGAAGATTTTTCAGATCTCTTCAAACACACCTTTGTTTTTGTTGTTTTTTTTT
>NW_005187413.1:5668530-5676016 GCF_000239375.1 Pundamilia nyererei
TTGGTCTCTTTGATCGTGGGTGTAGTAATTATATTTGGCATACACCCTGCTGTCCTTCCCTCCCTCTCCTACACACTGTGGTTTGGTAGATTTCTACAAGGTTTTAAGGGTAAATTAATGCATGTTGTTTTGTTTTTTTGTTTGTTTTTTAATAGCTGGTATCTATTAGTGTTTTTAGCATTTCAAACATAACTTTTATTAGCCTTTTCATTCAGACGTTAGTTGTTACTTCTTTCGTTGTCAGTAACAGACATAGACACTATACACTCACTGCTGGGTCAGTTGTACTCCATATTGTTATTGTTATTATTACAATTTTGTATTTTTTTGTTTTGTTGTTTTCCATTACTAGCAGTATGGTAACAAACATCTATAGTGGGACAGCCTCCGGACAGGCTCTGTTAAATGATGAGAGCAACGTTTCCTAAAATCATCTCAACCCAGCAGGCGATCAGCTCATCCCCGCAGCAGAGTGACGATCGTCTTGGGGTTTAGTTGGGTTTGGGATCCAAAGCTCATTAAGGTTTTCTTAAGATGTTGATCCATCAGTGGTACAGGATGCTACAAACGTCAGCTTGACTGAGCTGAGACACCACACAAACAGCAAAAAGTCAGCGGGGTCTTGTTTTCTCCAAAAGCATCTGAGCATCTAGCCTGTTCAGCTGCCATCTTAAAGTCACCTTGGCAGGCATTGGATGCTTTTGGGAAGCAGGGTTTGTTTACAAGAAGAGTTGGTTCGCGATGGCTCTCAAACATCTTGTTGACGCATAAAAGTGTCTTAAAGTTACGGCACTAAAAAGACGACATTACGGAAATAGCATTGGCAGACCTAGCAGAGAGACGCTAGAGAACAAAACACTTGGCTGATAATTAGTTATCTGAATTTATGGTGTGACGTTTCACCTCGCTCAACCTCCATCAGCTGACTTTTTGTGTTCCGACTTGGTGTCTAGACCTTTTTTATAAATATATATATATAAATACATATTTCTCTCTTTCTTTTCTGAACTCAAACTAGAGTGCTGCAGTCTAAGGAAATGAATTTTACTCTGCAAAGCAACCTGCGCCAAGGTGGCATACATTCCTGCTGTAGGCAACTTTGTACAGGCCTCAATGCATTCGCTATCTTTATATCAACAGGCGGAGCTAATAAGTAGTGAGGGCTACTTGTCCCCATCCCCTCCCAACAACATCTCTCGTGTCTTTGCCCGAATTAAAAGATGCCCCATTTGCCTTTTTTAAGAAATAAATTGGCCATAGTGAAGAATAAAAGATAAAGAGAGTAAAGGAAGAATTGAATTTTAATTTTTCAGGACATTTAGTGGTCTGATTTAGAGAACTTGGGGTCTTACTAGCAGTCAGTGAAAACATTACTCACCCTGCATTAAAACTACAGATTGACTTAAAGTCTCTGAGCTAAGGCAGATAGGTGGTGAGGTTTTGATTCGTTGGCTTTGTGTAATTTGTGTCAAGAATGGCAAGTACGTACATTAGAGTTCTGTACCGTGTTCGAAAGCGTCTACACATTCCAGTCTCAGCTATCAGAACCTAGAACTAGATGATGGAAGTTCTACAATGTTACCCGAGATTCACATTTAACTGGAGTTCTGTCATGTACTTGTGCTTTCTGTGACCAGTTTCGAGTGGATTGGGTTGGTGGTTTTTCGCAGGCAGAGTGTTGGGGCGGGAGGCTGAGCTTTCAGAAGCTGAGCTTTTGTAAGCGCGACCTGTGAGCCAGGACATGTTCACCTGCCACTCAGCGTTGCCTCTCCCCCCACCTCTCAGATTCAGTCAGCCTGTATGCAGTCAGTAACATCGGAACACGAGGGAAATGGACTCGGTGTCCAGAGGATTTTGTTTTTCTGTTATTCTTTCTCGTTATCATTTCACTACCACCCTGTAGGTAGGCTCTCTTTATGCTTTGGCACACACTCCCTACGCACTGTAGGAAAATCACTTAATAAAAAAAAACTTTTTTATAATAGGTAAACTATAAGACCATCATTACGCTGTGCGTAACGAATGTACAGAGAAAAAAAATCGTAGGTATTTTTTGAGGAACAATGAATTTGTTAATGATATGTAGCTATTTAATTGTTTTTTCCCTGTCCTTATATTGTAATCATTGCATTTTCTTTTTTTTTGTGAAAAAGTTGATCTTTTTTGTTTATAGAGTTTGTCTTGTTAGAGTAAAGGTTCAAGTGCAGGAGCACAGAAAACGTGTGAAACCACAATAAGCCACAGGTGTGTCGGTGACAATCGCTACTTCCATTGGTCCCCATGGTGTTCGATCATGTGACTTCAGAGACATTTGAACAAGACTTACCAGTAAGCCAAAACAAAGTTTGTTTTGCGGGCCTTTTGAGCAATTTGCATGTTTTGTGTTGTTGGAAGATTTTGCCTCTAGCCCATTCTGTCTTGCTTGCCATTTCCAAAAGAGTTCATTTTAAAAATATAAGCAAAGTCCCCATTAGTCACGGGCTAGCAGGCAGGTACAATTTCAAACAGCACGTAAGCAATAGCATTTTTTTTTTCATGACTTTTTTCATCTATAGATGGGAAATGAGTGAAGTAAAACTATCAGTCAGCATTTGTTGAATTTGCTGTTGGAACTGATGGAACTGTAGATTTGTGCTGCGGATCATCTGCTTTGGTGCCAGTCAGCGAGGCGTAGATGATCTAAGAAGCAAATTAGTTCTGGGGATGTCACTCCTAAATATGTCACCACAGTTTCCATCTGTTGAAGTCGTTTTGCATTCTTAATCAAGTTAACATGAAAATCGAGCAAATAAATCAAAGAGGAGTCGGTCTTTACTCGGACTGCACCACATTTTCCAGGTCTTTTTTTGAAGTGGAAGTAGCATGTACTTAATGGTAGTAATACTCTGAACTGTAATAAAATTTCTATCAAGATTTGTGGCTCTGTGTCTCCTACTTAAAAGGTTTTGGCAGGCCACCTTTTTTGTACGTTAAAGTAGCCTTGATGAACAATAAAGTGCTTTTAAACCACAGTCTGACTGTGTGGGTTTCTGTCTTGTAATTGTTTGGTGTGTTTGTGCTTGTGAAATGGTTACGAGAGCGGCAAACAGCTTTTTGGAAAGACTGAGCTAAAGTAAAAAGGACATTGTTGCATAGCGACATAAACCTCACAGATGTTAATAGAGAAATAATGGATTTTATTCCAGTTTTTTTTAATACAGAAGAGAAAAACAGCTCCGAGATTAATCAGAAAACAAACCAGATCCTTTCTCATGATTGAAACTCGAGTCAGTCTCCATCACTTTCATAAATATCCAAGCGTTTGTTAAAATGTACATGTGAATACACTGAATACATCACTGCAGATGAGACTTCCAGGACAATGCAGAGGAAGAAATAAACACAAAAAACATAGTTACACAAACATGTACATGCATCAACACCAACAAACCAAGAGCAATAGGTTCCACAGTTCTAATTATATCACAGTAACATCTGTATGCAAGTCCTCTCTGAGTGAAAGCTTCATAGCAACAAAGCTGGTTTAAGCATCACTTCTACTGTACGTGTCACAGCCTCTAATCAAAAGACCCCAAAAATGGATGAATCTGCAGAACTGTATTTTATTTTCAAAACGTATCCGAAGCTCTTTCTCAAACTGAATAAGTGAACAGATGTTGTAACTGCCTTGCCAAAGATCTCTCCAGTAAAATCATTAAATGTGTTGATGCAGAGACCTTGGGAGGGGATTGAAACTGTGGCACTTCAGAGAGGTTTCTTGGTGTTTTTAGACTCTTTAGTTCCAATATTTTTTGCAGGTTTTGTTGTGTTTTTGTTCAGGGACTTAAAGTGTGTTTAGACAACAGCAGGTGACAGGAACAGGTACATTCTTTAGTAAGTTCAACAGTTTTACATATCAAAAGCAAAAAAAAAAAAATCAAAACTTGTTCAGGCTTTCAGTTATTGTTTTGTTGTCTTTTTCTTAATTGCTTATTAGATTACTTCCCAGCTCTGAAGATCTGGGCCATCTTGAATCCAAATGAGGACTATTAGGAATTTTAAAGCTTTTTAAAGCCTTTTTAAAGCATTTATTTATTTATTTGCTCATGTGCTTGGTGCTCATTACGTAAACAACCTTGTCTTTGTAAATACAGGATTTACTTTAGAAAAAAGAAAGTATGGATGGATGTGTTTAGTCCTTCTGAGTGCTTGCTCCGCCAGTTGTTCAGATGCTCTCATCGTCGCTCATGTCCCAAATCTGATGAGAAGGAGACAAAAAACAGGAAAAGAAAAAATCAGCAAAGGCAAAAAGAGACAAAATTAACACATCAGTTATGTTTGTGTTTCCAGAACAGTAAGTGAGCAAAGATATTTTAAAATGTCTCTTGCTGAAGTCCACTTGCTAGCGTGCATTGCCATTTGACCATATTGCAAAGCCTAGCTGCACAACCACCACTGATTGTTGACCAATCGTAATCATGGACACATTTAGAGTTTCTCACAAGAACAACAAGCTATGGTCCAAAACAAATATGAGGAATTTAAAACTAAGAAAAGCTGGAAAAATTGCCAACAATGTGAATGTTTATGCTTCTCATCACTTCAGTCATCTGTGTACCTGACAACAGCGAGTAGCCTACTTATTTCTATGAACGCATTCATTCAGCAAGACATTAACACAGGATGGGTAATTAATTTTCCCAAGCTAAGCTAAACTCGATTCTGCGTGATATCAATTTGATCTCTTTTGAAGACGTTGGCGTGGCCCTCCACAACAGTCCTGCTTTTTCATGTACACTAAGCAGATTTATTTCCCCAATAATCTGTTTAAAATATTTCTGACTCAGATAAATGGAGTACCAGGAATTACAAGCCCCAAAATTATAGTGCAACTTACACGAAACACAATTATGTCAGAAATGTGATGCAACTCCCACATTTTCCGGAAGTGACGCAATAAAAGACACAAACACACATACACACACACACACACACACACACACACAGCTGAGCAACTTCTTCTGCATGAATCTGTCAGTAAACAACAGCGGCCTTCACATGGCAGCAGAAGTCTTCACATTCTTCCTCTGTCAGACGTAATTCGCATACCTCTGACACTTTCTGGAATGTTACACACACAACCACAAATACACGCAATTCTGACACACACACACACAGCGTCCTCTGAAAGCACGGCTTCGCGGCTTTCAGCGCTGAAACGTGAAATTCAGGGAAGAAGCAGAAATCCAACACGTTCAAATGGTTTTTAAGTGAAGCCGAGTCTCTTTGATTATCGCCTTGAACTCTATGAAGGTCATTCAGAACAAGGTCACACATCTTCCAAGAGCAGTTGCAATGAAATTTCAAAAAAAAAATTTTTTTTATTTGGTTGGTTATTATTATTATTATTTTTTTTAAATCATATATAAATTCAATAAATATGTTTTTTATTGTTTCATTTTATGCTTTTATTTTATTTTCGCTGTTGCATGATCAACTATGTTTAAATTAATGGTCAAATTTACATGAATAAAAATTAACAGCAATTATTACACCAACAGTGTAATAATTATTGCACCTGTCCTTTAAGTAGGATTTTCTATGTCAAAGAGAAGAGAGACTATACATACAGACATTATACAGAAGCCCACCCCACAGTAAGGGTGAATGCTCAGCACTGAGGGCCAATGGCTTTGCCACTTCTACTTAAAATATGTCATCAATAGTATACATAACAACTTAGCTACTTACACTATACATTTAGATTTGGCTGGTTTATGTGAAACAATCAATGTCATACACCAATTTACTGCAAGCGTAACCCTCCTGCACATTTTCCTCATTAAAACAGATTCTGACAAATGTCCAGAGATTGTGTTCTTAGATGATCCACCGAGGGGAAACATCTCTCACAGAAATGGATGCAAACAAATAAATCATTCCTGATGCCTTGTAGCTTAACAAAGGTGTTGGAGTTGTATCAAAGACAACATCATCCCGGTGTGAACATCAGCAGGTATATTACTGTGTGAATGCAATGAAATATATTTTCTCGCGGTCGGAACATTCTTGTTTAAATTACGGTTGTTGGAATAGTTAACATTTAGGGAAATGCACTATTATTGTTGTTTTTTGTGTGGTGCCAAGTCCAACAATACTGTGTTACTCCACTGTAAACACAGATAGCTTAGCATCTGCAACTGGAGAAACAGACTGGCTCGGTCACTTGGGGAAAAAAGGCTCCGCTTTAAAACTGTGTTTAATGTGTGTCAAACAGAGACGCAAAAACATGCAGCTTGTATGTTGTGGCTGATGTTTTTTGCTCTAACTATTGCTTGACCACCAACGGTTTAGCCTTCCACCTAGTAGCCTTTGTGCAATCAGCTTGTGCAACAGCACGTCTCTGTTTGGTACCAAACCTGGCAACGTCACCATTTCGGAGATTTTGACACGGCTAAAAGCGTCAGCTTCATGTCTGAATGAGCACTCGGGGGTCACTTTTTCTAAAAGTCACTGCAACAGTATTTTGAGTAACTTTCAGGAGAAGTCTGAACCGCATGTTCAAGTAACCCCCTCCACCCCTCCCCGAGAGGGACATCAAATCCTGATAGACAGAATCAGAACAGAGCAGACTGATCAAACCACGAGAGCGTCACCAACCAAAGACCAGGTCTAAAAGTGTTTGCAAAGAAACAGTTTTCCCTCTCCTCCCTACAAGTTAAGCCAGGCTTAGCACAGCTTGTCTCCAGCTATTAGCAGCCCAGGATTAGTCCTTTTTTTTCACCTTACTACAGACAGAAAGATTAATAACTGTAGTTAGATTTACTTGTATGTAAATCCCCCCATTTTAAACATCTTAACTGCCAGAGGACACCAGCTTTACTTTAATAAAGAATTTATTGATACCTGAAGGAGAAAGTTCACATTTAAATCATGAGCAGTTATAAATATGGGCCACTGAGTTCTGTTTTGGCGATGCTATACTATAGCCTCTTTGAGCCAGATTCCTCCATTATTTTTCTTTCCTCCTCATCTGACTCTATTTAAACAAGAATATTTCAGTGATGCTTTTACTTTAGCTTTTCCTGACATACCTGCTTTGACAGGAAGTAGCGTAGGTAGTGCTACACACAGTAAGGACCGCAGGTGCTCCTGCGGCTAAAAATCATGTGTGCCAGCAGAAAAAGCTGCCCAACCTGTTCCATAGCAGCTCTGCCACTACTGAATATCTGGTCTTTAAAAAAAGACAGAGTGTAGCACCAGAGCAATGCTAAGTTTTCACAAAGCTTTTTTCCCCCCTCATAAACTAAGTGTGGAAAATCAAGGACAAATTTTTATGAAAGCTGGATTTTCTGCACTTCTGCTCCACTGCTGCTGGGTAGCAGCCATCAAAAGGACAGCAAGCAAAGAGCTCTTTGAAAGGTTGTGACACTGGAGCCCCTCTCTGGATGGCTGCCATGCCACACTGATGGCGAGTATGTGGGCCTGTGTTAAATCTTTCCCGCAA
>NW_005187413.1:5676161-5682975 GCF_000239375.1 Pundamilia nyererei
GAACCTTATGTAACACGAATAGCTCCAGCAAACTGAAGCCTACAACTTACTACACTCTTTCGAGCTCAGCTGAATACTTGGGATGTTTCTCAACCATTGGAAGCCACCTCTGTTGCTGCAACACATAAGCAGATTTCTGTAAAGCCAAGATCAAAATAAATCACTTCTCAGCTCTGTCCAATTAGGAAACTTATTGAAACCCACCTCCTTCTTGCATCATTCACATGTACAATCACACCTGTTCAACTGCTTGTTAACGCAAATATCTACTCAGCCAATCACCCGGCAGCAACTCAATGCATTTAGGCATTCAGATGTGATCAAGGAGACCTGTCAAATTTCAAACTGAGCTTAAAACTGGGGGAAGAAAAGTGATTTGAGTGACTTTGAACATGGCAAGGTTGTCTGAGTATTTCAGAAATGGCTGATCTAGTGGGATTTTCTCATGTGATCATCTCTTGAGTTTACAGAGAGAGAAAATACCCAGTGTGCTATATGGAACCCAATGAGAATCAACAGGAGAATCGATAAGGAATCAAGTCGATACGTGACAATGATAATGAAATCAGAATCGCTCTATTCTTATTAAATCCCATCCTTAGTAAAGACCCTACAACAGTACAGAGAAAACCCAGACAATCAAAGGACCTCCTTTGATCGAACACTTCGTGAAAGTGGGACAGAAAAACTACCTTTTAATAGGAAGAAACCTCGAGCAGAACCAGGCTCAGGGAGGGGCAGCCACCAGCCTATTTTTATGTCTTGCTAGACTTGGTGCATGTTCAACTTTTATCACCATAAAAAGCTGCGTGAGAAGGTAAAACTTGACTCTTCTAACAGATGGAAGAAAGCAAGAAGCAGGATTCAGTTTTTCTTTTTTTATTTGAAGGACTACATTAATCCGAAAAATATCAACAATAAAACTAATGACTGCTTGCAGCTCTAGCTTTAATTATATTTGTCTTGGCTGTTTGACCTCTACTTCACACACACACACACACACACACACACCCTCAAAGGAATTGGCAACAACACAATCGATGAAACATCTTTACCTTTGAAGCCGCCTTATCGCTTCAAGACCTTGAGCCACCGCAGGTTTGAAAACAAAAGCATTGCAGGATGTTTCATAACATCCAACAGTAAGCTGCATGTAATCATTGTGCGAATGTGTTTGTAATCAGTTGGGCTCCGGCTGATATGACAACTCTAATCCAGGCTAGTTGTTGAGACAAGGCCGGGATCTGATCAGATAGTGAAGGCTTTAGCTGGAAGCTGAGGCTGGTAGAATCACAGCCAACTCTCTGCTGCTGATTGTTGCTGCTACCCCGCAAATGGAGCACAAGCCTCAGCATGAAGGGCAACGTTTATCTCGAAAACTAGTGCCCGAGCTACGGTGTTTACTGCCTGAAATCAGTTTATCAGGGAGAAACTTTTCAGATCACTGTCATTTCACTGACAAGGGTTGCTGCTCCTTAGGAGAGCCGATCCAAAATACTGAGCCAACTTACAGGAATAGTTCCTAAGTGCGGGTGGCCCCAGTGGGAATCCAGCCTCTAAAGTCATTCAACTAGCTAGTGCTACACAACCACTGATGGGCTTTGCTATTAAACACACATCTGTTTTACATATTAGGACTGACACCAAAGCACAAAGTGCAAAGTCGAGCTTTCATCATGGAGACTGGCTCCATCTGATATGTAATTAGAGGACCACACAGACTGATGTGGTTTATGGCTGCTGGATACAACACTGACTGTGCGCTGTTGGTTGAGGAAGAAGACGAGGGATATCCAGTTGGAAGAAAATTTTTGGTTCGTGTAGGTGATCTTGGATAGTTCATAAAAGTATTTACAAACCTCTGTTCATATATCTGTGCATACACAGTGTGGCCTCTCATTGGAGGGCATTTAGGCTGTATGTACACTATGCTAGTGGGACATTCACTCATCAGATGAAAAAAAAGTAAAAATAACTGAAACACACATAACAAAAACATGGTGGAAGTGGTACTGATACAACATTTTACAACACCTCCATTTCTGTGCGACGTCTCAGCAAATCCTAAAAACAGAAAACAAAAAAAAAAAAAACACATTCACATTTTTTTAAGGGTGAATTGTTGAACTAGAAATACTGAACTCCAGGTTTTTTGTACCATAAATCCAGACTTAGGATGAGTTCTAAGTCTGGATTTATGGTGTGCTCCTGAATAAGTCGGAAATTCCGGGTTCCTACTGGGAAATTATTTGTGGAACGTCCCCTCAACTCAGATTTCCCACTCGGAAAGTCGGCGCAGACCAACACACCCCAAGGTGTGCAGAGATGCTGCAGGAAGGTTTAATCCAACACAGGAGTACTACTATGTCATTTTACTGTGCAGTGCTGACGCACAAACATCAGGATAAGCTGCAGGTTTTTGGAAACAAGTTCCACAGACATATGAAGGTAAACTTGGCTCTTTTTTTTGTCATAGTCACCAAAGATTTGAAGTTCTACATGCAAAAAAAAAAAAAAAAAAAGAAAGAAAAGAAAGAAAGAAAGAAAGAAAAAAGAAAAAAATTCCAGCAAACTCAGCAAAAGAGTGAAAGTGAAAAGATCCTGGGTTCTGCAAAAAGGACAATGATCAAAATCAGACCTCGAAATCCATCATGAACTGTTTACAGTCTCCTGACCGCTACCAATCTGCATAAGGTACATAATGGCACCTCCCAAAGAGGTTTTGGCCTTCCCCCAAAGGAAAATCACCAGGACTGAAAATGATTTTTTTTATAACCACTGTTTTTTTTTTTAATCGTTTTGAATTAACTCAAGCAGAAAATCGATTTTTATGCATCAAATGACCACAAAAAACAGGAAAACACATGCACTTCTGTTAGCAAAGTAATACAGAGTCTTTAATACAGAGTCCCTCAGGGAGGAGCAGCTATTTGCTGTGACTGGCTGGGGGTGAGGACAGAGGGAGACAGGATAAAAGACACACTGTGGAAGAGAGATGGAGATTAATAATAAATACATGAAAAGTGTGAAAAGAGGTGAGTGTAAAAAATATAAGCTTTATCTAAAAGGAAAGTTTTCAGCCTAATCTTAAAAGTAGAGAGGGTACATCATATATTTTGATGCACGCTCAAAAATCCAGGTAAAGAAACCGTAGGACGGAGCGTTTTCAGTGGGAGAAACATTTCGTCACTCATCTAAGTGGCTTCTTCAGTCTCAGCTGACTCCAGGTTTCTCCAACCTTATAAACAGTTCATTTGCATAATGACTGAAACTAGCACCAAACAATGGACTGTGAGGTCAGTTTCTTGACTGTTAATATGCATACTGTCATGACCACTGATCAGCAACCACCAACCAAATCATGGCAATCCTCACGACACTTAACAGCGTACACTATACTACTCCGTTTGTGCCGGGGCACCCCATCCTTGGGGTGGACCAATTTTGGCACAGCGTGTTGCCTCTCAGCTATTCCAATACTCCTGATACATAAACGATCACTAAGTGATCATAAGTGATCCAAATGAAGCATCGTGCTACATGATATGCATCTACTATGGAATAAAACATCTTTGAACATTAAATGATTTTTAAAATAATTCATAGATTAAGAACTGAAAGACTGGATGATAGAAAACAAAGGGATCAACGGAGTATTTGTGTGTTGCAGAATAAGTTGGCAACAAGTCTGTTGGCAGCCAGTAATTATTCAGTTGCTGCTATTTGTGATACATTATGACTCATATGCAATTTATAGGAAAACATTGCTTGAAATAAATCTGGGTTTGTAAACTTAATGTGTCATATTCCAGTAAAAAGGTCAATTAGGATTAAAAGTGTTAAACTCTTTTTGACTGAGTCTCTTCTTTCGCAACACACTTGAAACAGTCACACACACAGACACACACACACACACACACACACACACACACACACACACACAAAACATAAGTGCATGTGCGTTCCCATTTTCAGGCAAGAAAATGACATCATAGGGTACTATGCAACACCAACTGTTGGTGTACTCCCAACAACATTCCTGAATTCCTCTGTGGTATTTCTTCACCGTGTGGGCAGTCTGTCAATTCTGCAAGTCAATTTTGCAGTCTGGGGGTTTTACTGGTTGAGAGACAGTTTAAAGTAGGGTGAAAATGTCAAGACAAATGCAGGAAATAAAAAGTTTAGAAAGAAATGGAATAATAGCAGAACATATCTGTCTGGTTAATCTTTCTTTCTACCTTCCGCTATGGCCACAAACTTTAGGTAGCGACTAAAGGTATAAGATAGCCGAGACAAATAATGGAGATTAGCTTCCTCCAAAGGCTTTGAGGGTTCAGCCTCTGAAACAGGGTGTGGAAATCATGTATTTGGCAGGAGCTCACGGTAAAGGTGCTGCTCCTCCACATCAAAAGGAGCCAATTGGTGTGGTTTGAGCATCTGACTAGGATGCTTCCTAGGTGAGGTGCTTTGGGCACGTCCAACCAGGAAGTGACCCCGGGGCAGACCCAAGACACGCTGGAGAGATTATGTTGGCTGGGGATGGCCTGGCTTGGGGATGCAGTAGAAGGTGGTCTGGGATTCTCTGCTTAGACTGCTAATGAGATTTTAAAAAATGGATGGAGGCAGCGTGTAGTGCGCGCTGACACAATAAGCAGAACTGTCACTGGTATTGCTTGGAAGTAAAAACACTCATTTGATAAAGTAGTTCCAGATGCCTCGGTGGATATAAAATGTCGGGACTAAGAGATACAGATTCAAAGCAGTACATGTGTCAAACCAGGATGTAGATTTGGTTTGGCTAAACGAGAAACAGACCACAAGACTGTTTAAATATACTGAGTGTAAACATCTCACAACTAGCAGCTATTTCCACAGATTTTAAAAACTCTTGACAGTCATACTGGGTCACACAAAAACACTATAATTACAGCAAATTTAATTCCGTGTACCAATACTGAAATTCTGGGAACTTGCATAAACAGTAGCAGACTTCACTTCTGTACAGATTTTTACTATTATGTGATTGGTTCACACAAGGAGCATTTGTGTCTATTTTCTCTGCACGTGCACTTTATAGTCCTCTTCCCACCCAGAAAACACTGTAACCTGAGGAAAAACCTCAGGGCCTTAATAACTATGTAATTCTGCAGCCACATGGCACCGCACTGTATTCCTTAAGTTAACGAAAACTAAAGACATTCCACATCTGAAGGGTTTGTGTAGTACAGTACAGCTGGACCGAAATGTAGGTAGTCCCAACCCCCTCGTTTTGAAATGATCACTATGTGTGCTTCCATTTCCTCCAGCAATCCCCTGTGTTCTTTCTGATGTCCTCTTTGTTCCAGGGCTGCAGCTCTCATGGGGGAGCTCGGTGAACATGGCGTGTAATTGGGTGTGCATGGGTACACAATCTGTTCACTGGGACTTGAGACAGGAAAAGGAAAAGGGGATGGGTGGAGACAGGAAAAGGAGGGGAACCTACTAACTTAACCTGCCCTGTCGGTGACACATATCCTATGTGCAGATTACGTTCAAAGAAAAAAGAAAAAGACCCACACACCCTCTCTTTGACACTAAAAGGCAATAACTTTTTATTAAATATTTGACTTTTTTTTTTTTTTTTTTTTCTAAATGACATTTAGATTCTATTTGACATTTTTTTAAGAGTGTTTGTTTTTTCTACAAAAAAATAAACACTCATCACTAAAAATATAAATAATGCGAGGATAATCTGTATATGAAATGACAGCCTTAGGATATGAAAAAGTAAAGCAAATCTATTCTTTCCAGCAGAGTGAGACTTCTCTCACTCCAAAAATAAAGATCATTTTGCTTCCTTGATCTGTAGCCTCAGTAAACACTTTACTGATGAGTTTATGTTCTCAATTCCCAGTTTCATGTCTTTTTGAGTGTAACAAGATGCTCATTTTGTAAATTATGGTCCCCGTCAGAGTTAAAAACAAAGGATAAAACCGGATATTCTTTAGGGTGGGCCTATCACTCTATTCTAAAACTGTGCAGTGTATCTCAGTTTCTCTCTCAGATCCATGTGTTTGTCATGTCCGGTTTCATAACGCCAAGTTCGCAGGAGCCAAAATGCCTCACTTGAGGTTTTCAACACACGATTTCGCAAACCACTGGTTTGTGTCATGGTTACCAGTTCCATCTTTTATATGCAGTCTATGCTTTTATCTCTGTCGTTCTGCTGTCGTGGTTTACTGAGGTACTTACTAGAAATACTACTGGGTGTGACGTTATAGGACACCTCACTGAATAGCAGTGGTGTGACTCCAGCACTCACAAACATCACTGCAGTGCTACAGGAAGCCAGCTCAACTTTCATCATCTTACATCGATGCAGTGACCCTCGCAGGCATCAGTTTGTAGCTTCATACCAATGGAAATGTAACAGAACTCAATCAAGCTGCCATTGCACTTCAGTAACACTGTTGGACTCATTATGAAATCCAATGCTTTTTTTATTCCACGTATGCTTCTTCCCAGTTCAAAGCCCAGCAATCTTACTTATTTATAGTCTCTAGTTGTCAGACCTGAAAGGCTCAAGTGTCGATGTTTGAGACACTTTTCCCTCACAAAGCTTCCCCCACATCCAGCGTAGATCCAAATTTGGTGGCTCCTCTGTAACTTAGGCAACTTTATGGGGTTAATTTCCTTCTGAACTTGACAAAAATGTTAACAGATACCCAATAAATATAAGATAATTGGGTATTTAATTCAATCGATAAAGGAATGCTACTTGTATGGCTCACCAGCAGCTGAGGGAAAACGTGGCTGAAAAGACTGGGGGGGGGGG
>NW_005187413.1:5682995-5703845 GCF_000239375.1 Pundamilia nyererei
GTGTTTAAACCCAGGTCATAATTTTATTAAATGACAGCAGTGTGTTTTACAATAGCTACAAAAAAACAGCCCAGTCGTTAAAAGTGTAGCAATTACATTTGGAGACAGAGGGAAAATAAGTGACACAAGGAAAAATGGGAACAACAGGACAACACGGATGAAGCTCGAGAGGAGGTTGAAGAAAATCAACGTCAGGCGGAAAGTGAAGGATAACATGGATGGGAGTGAAAGTCGTCTGACGCAAGTTAAAAAAGGGAAAAGAGATGGCTTAGAGGAGCTCTCGTGGGAACGGCGTTAATGTTCAGGTCCCAGCTGAGGTCATGTCCCCTTGGCTGTGTTTTCATAATCTCCCGAGTCTTGGGGTAATCAAACAAAGCAGTGGCATTCTCAATACTCGACCCAGATAACAAACTTTGGACCAAACCCTTTCACGGAGAACTGACAAACCAGAAGCGATGCAGCATCCTCTTTTCATTTCCTTTGCTACTTTTCACTCTCTCTTTTCTTTACTTTAAGTCAGCCGGAGTCTGCTGCCACCACCTCCACCTCCCCCTTTTCCCACTTTTTCTGTCAGCGTCGTGAAGGCCAGCAACAACAACAAATGGAGCCTCTCTCCGCTGGGTGTGGTGGCCTGCAGAGCAACAGCTGGGTTCTGTTGTTTCTCCTGAGACTCCAACAGACTATTCGCCCTTCTTTGCAGGAGGACTGTTCTTCCATGTTCTTAACTTTTTTCTTAAATATTTAGGGGCTTAAATTTCCCAAATGTCTTCTTTTTCCAGTGGCAGTGACTTTCTACCTTTCTCTGAAATGTTTCCCTAGATCGAAACCGTTTTTGAAAACAACATTTAGTTCGACAACTGACATATCCTCTTTCCTTTAAAAGTCTCTTGCTCCGTCTGCCTTACTCTACTTTTCTGTCCTTTCTCTCACTGTCAGCCACTGGCTATCGTTCTCCATCTTCCACTTCCCTACGTTTTTCCCCGTTCCCTGTTGACCATTTCCCAGTGACACATTTCCTGTACAGCAGAGGTTATCAACACATTTTAGAGTCATATTAGGGTTTAAAAAAAAAGGGTAAAAAAATATCAAATTTAGCTACATAGTAAAATATATAACAGTACGCTTGAAAAAAGTCCTTTTACAGATTACGTATGATTTTTAAAAACTGGTTTTCGCTGTTCAGTTACAGCTGTTATGACAGTGACAACTATTATTTGTGTGCCAAAGCTGCAGTAAAATTAAAACCTTTAAAAGTTTGAAGCCTCTGTTTAGATCAGCTGCAGTCGCCTTTGGCGAGGCATTAGCATGTGTGTGTGCTCGCAGTGTAATGAACCATTTTTGAGGGTGCAACTAACCGAATGGCAATAACAGATCAACTTCAGAGGCGGTGTGTGTACGTGTATGTGTGCCCTGCCAGTTCAGACCTGCCCTACGTTTAATTAGAACTATGAGTCAAAGCCCAACTTGTGGTCAGAGCAGCAATCAAACACTAGCAGGGCCCCATGGGCACGTGCACTAAGACACACACGGGCTTGGGTAAGCGTGCGCGCACATTCACAGATCCTCTCACGCACTTCTGCCTAACAAAAACCCTCAACAGAATGCAAATTATGAAACGAGAACTCTTTTTTTCTCTGTTTTAAAATCTGTAAATTGTCAAATTGAGTGCAAATACTATTCAAACCAGTCGTTCTACTGTAGAGCAGCAATCCCTGCACGCAAATACAGACACACACATACACAAACGCATTTAATAGAAGAAAAGAAGACAAAGTGCTTAGTAAACCACAGTTGAAGCAATCTTTTGATCTGATGCTAAGCACACCAGACAGTCACAGTCTTTCATTACAAGGCTTTGCACTTTGCGAATCAGTCACTGCCAACAACTTAAAACTTCATATATGAAGAAAAGAAACAAAGTCCGTCAAACATTAGCCAAAGTCTATCTGTGAGCGTTAGTCGTAGTCTCACTCACAGATAGCAGACAAACACAAATATACTATATGTACAGATACATGCTGTATGCAAATCATGCAGTACTTATCGTGCGTGCACCCGCGTGTATGTATGTGTAATTATCAGAACCCCGGGCTCGATGTTATCACTGCTCTCCATGTGCTCGACAGGACGGCATCGGGAGAAAAGATAAGAACCGGCACTGTGGCCAGATGTCCAATGTGTGCGTGTGTGCAATTCCTTTTCAAATCGGAGCTCCTGGGCAGATTACCTGTGACCAGCAAGGCAGGCCAGAATCAGGCTACAAGATCCTCTCTCTCTCTTACACACACACAAACACACACACAGACTCTTATCTCTGTCTTTGATGCAGCTGGAGATTTTTACTGTGTTTGCCAAAACCAGAAAATGAGGACAAAAAGCCCTGAACTGACAGAATCCATGGAAAACACTTTAGACTCCAGGTTATATGTACACACAGCAGCTATGTGTGTTCATGTGAATGTAAAACTGATCGTTTAATTATTCTTGACATTTTTTTTTTCAAATAAATTTCTGTATGTTGTAGTAGTTGTGCGTAACAGAAAAATACAACTCTTAGTGGGTTTGATGTTAGAAACACTCCTGAATGGAGATTTCGTCATGTGCTAATACATCTGTGTATGCCAGGTTTCAGCATATCAAACAATAGAATATGTACTGGGCACAATGTGTGCTTACATTCTGATAACATTCACTTCCTTTGGTTCCAGCTGAGCTGCATTTAGTTGGATACAGATGACACATTTGACCTTCACTGGAAAGGTAAACATCCATTAAATTCAGCGCTGGTATCTCCAAACCTTTTGTGCTTAGTGAGGAACAAAACAAAGTATTTGAATTTAATTACTCACCCTGAAAGATGAGATTGGACCCAATATGTAGTGATGTTGTCTAACACCAGTTTCAGTATCAAGGAGGATGAGATTATTGTTTATAATCCAACCTTCAAATGAAAAGTGTAATATCTTTAAATATAAATTAAATATAATATGTCTTTAAATATAATATCATTGTTTTTCTGGGGTTTTTTTAGGTTTTTTTTTTACCTTAAAGCAGTTTCAGTAACAATGCAGAGCAGACCCCTTACTTATATCACTGCAACTGTAGTGCCACAGTCTCCAGTTTGAACAGTGAGGGGAAAAATGAACAAAAAAACAAACAAACAAACAAACAAACAAACAAACAATCACATGACATAAAAGTTGGAACTTTTGCAATTTTTGCTATAACCAGACTTCATCCAGCAAAGATGAAGGCATTCTTCATGGGACTTTATATTAGACACTTAGTAACCTGTCCACAGCATACCCTGCCTTCCGTCCCTCATGACCTGAATTGGTTAAGTAGCAGAAAATGGACAGATGGTAATATAAACGGTTTTATATTCAAAATAATGCATTTATGAAACTGGGCTTCCAGGACTCCATTACACACTTATACCTAAAACAACACTACCTCATCATCCATTAATAGATGGCAGAACATTATTTTTCTAAATGATACATAGGTCGCCAACTTGATTCACTTCATTTGATAGCGCCAAATCACAACAACAGTTGTTGTCTCAACGTATTTTATATTGTAAGGTAAAAAACCTTCAATTACAGAGAGAAAGCCCCAATGATCAGACGACATCCTATGAGCAAGAACCTGGTGACAGTGGGAAGGAAGAACCCCCGTTTAATAGGAAGAAACCTCTGGCTCAGGCTCAGGGAGAGGCAGCCATCTGCTGTGACTAGTTGGGGAGTAACAATAAAATGTGTATCTTTTTGCTTTTCAAAAATTGTGCATTACTTAGCGTTTTCTCCGTAGTTTAACCAAAAAAAAAAGGGTATACAAAAAAGAAGACAAAAACCAGTGACGGTGTGTTTTGACACCATGAGAAAAACATAATATAGGTGTTGTCATATCAATAAATCATTCAAGAGTTTTTTGAGTACTAGCAAATAAGTTATTTGTATTGGGACTAAATAATACCAGAAATCAGATAATAAAATCTTAATCTCCAATAACATAATGTCCATGTTAAAACAAAAATTACATTGAATAGTTCAGCTGTGTAGCAAACCGATCCACATGTAAGCAAGTGGTGTTGGGGTGCTTGCACAAGTGACAGTCCACTCCAAAAGTGCAAAGCTGACACAGATACAGAAATAGTTGTTAAGCTACCGAACAGGAAAGAGAGTAGGAGCTAAACAGGGACGACTAGACTACTACTCTGTCTGCTGCCACCCAGTCATCTGTCCATCTGTCTGTCGCTCGCTTCCTGGCTCGAAGAAGACATCATTTTGGACTGACTGGCGCCTGAGAGGAGAGGCCATGTATAGGAACAGGGCCTCTGTAAGTTTTCCCATGTAGTGAAGGAAAATTTGGCTTTATGGATCCTATTTATGACTTATGAAAATACCTCCCTGTGATTGATGATTAGTAATTCTGTATGAGCTTCTTTGGGGTCAAGACACAGGACAGCTGTTCTGGGTGCCATGCTTCTTCTCCACCCCCATCCTACAGTACATCCCTTTGCTGGCTCCAATCCTGTGCATAAGGGTATTAATACAGCCCACCAAGGGAGAAAAGTGGACTTATTTCCGTGCCAAGAAGCTTTACAACATATCACCTGCTGTTCTTCTCACCTCTTCATCTTTATCTCCACATTGAGTGAAAAAGCTCGGAAAAATGCTAATATCAGTAACAACAATAATAAACCTACATAGTGCTAAATCAACAATAACTCGGGTAATCTATTAAAATTGACCAGTCTTTTCTTCCTTTTATAAAACAAAATCTCTGTGTTTGTCTCTTTGTCTGCCAACTCCTCCTACACGATGAGGATTTGAGCAACCATTACAATGCCATCAAATTGCTTGGCAACCACCTAGCAACAGGCTAGGCTGAACAGTATTTTTTGCCTCTATGCACCTACAACACCTTATGAAAGGATCCTATTGTTTTAATTTTATGACAATAACATGTCCATTATAACCACAAAAGCTGAAATATACGTGATAGATGACAATGTTATCACGTTGCCTAGCAATCACCTTGCAATGGGCTAAAAGAGACCATTGTTTGCATTTATACACTTACAGCACCTCATATTGTTTTAATTTCACGGCCAAACAAGAACAGGCAACAAACAATATTGCAATATGAGCATGTACTAATAAGGCAAATGGATCACTGACTGGATATTTCTTCTTTCTTCTAATGTGAACTGCTTTTCCTGGGTATTTATATTTTGCTGAACATGGCACCTTGTAATGATGGAAACACTGAGCAGCTCTGCTAGTTCTAAGTGTCATGTTACCTCAGCTAGAGGATCAGAAAGGTGGGACAGGGGCAGTTAAATGACTGATGGCGTACTGTAGCTGCCACACCTGACCCAAGTCCTGAATGACCTGCCCTGGCACAGAACATGTATTATTCAATCCGGTAACTCTATTGAGTAAAGCAGGCTGTGGTTGAATCACTTTGTTATCCCTATTTGTCAAACTTCACTTGTTTGCACTACACTATTTTCCCTTTTGTGGTTGCCAGCACTCACTGCCAGCGTCAGACAACCAAGAGCCAATTTGTGCTGGACAATCTAGAACCTGTGAAGACTAGGGTTAGTTATAAAAACAAACACACAAGAATTACTCACCCCACTTATATGTTAAGGTTAGCATATGTAGGATTAGCAAGTGAGGTTAAAAGTCAAGCCACCGATGACACAAAGCTTCTGAATTTAGCCTGTAAAGGACTGGGATGATTTAGACTATGTATAGGAACAAAGTTTCTGCATGTGTGAGAAACTATGTAAAGAAAGGAAGGATAGAAGATGTGACCCGTCTCTCCCTGCTGGCATGCATCAGAGAAAGAAGAGCACACTTTTATAATTAGCAGTGCAGAAGATGTCAAGCAGGAATAGCTGGCATATGTATGGGACATAAATATGCATGTGCCACATGATGGTATGCACGCTTTACTTTTTACATTAATACACAGAAATACAAAATCACACAAAAAGTCTGTAATGTAGCAATATTTTCATAAATTTTCCTTGAAGGTTTTCTGGAATTAACCAATTGAGATTATTCAAGGAGTAAACTTCAGATCAATTAATTCAAATGATCTGTAACAATAAGTATTTTAGGCAGAGTGAACTTAGAAGCTATCAAATTATAACAAGAAAGAAATGAAGACTAAAGTTTCCAGTGATAAATTTAGAATGATCACATATTTCCTCATGTTTAAACTGAAATTTCTTTTTATGAGATCTGTGAAGAATCTCTTCTTGACTTTCAAACTCTAAACAAATTATGGAACATGGTATCAAATAACTTTCTGAATCCTTCTTCTGTGTTTCAACCACAACTGCTACCTTTCCTCTCCTTTCCTGGAAACTGCTGCATGAAAGCAGCCAGTTAATGTTCTACTGAATTAAATATAAAATGCTTCATCTCTCTGCATCTTAATAGGTGATATTTTAACTTCTTTTGTGGTTTGACATGTTTTTACTGGAAAGAAGATGTTGGGCTGAGATCAAGGGGGAGATATTATACATAATTCAAATGGTGATGTTTTATGCTAGTAATAGATGATATTAAAACATGCATCAGGCATGCTTTTTTGTTTCAACTGATTATAAAATAAGAGTTAGTTGCATAATGTAGTTGTATCCAGACTGGTTTCATGAAAAAGTGTCGCTTTCACCATGCACTTCTGTCTGCCACTGGGCATGAAAACTACCGGGAAAATGAAGTTTCAATCGTGCAGCCAAAACAAAAGGAACATTTCATTTTCCTGGTAGTTTTCCTGAATTAGCTTGTAATGGCAGATGTTGTAATAAGTAAAATAAATAAAGACTGCATAGCCAAAAAAAAAAAAATCAATAAAAAGCAAGGTGAAGAGGAAGTGTATAATCGAAATCTAAAGTTTAAACAAGAGTAAAGTCAGTTGGCTAGAAACGCAAGAAAGCACTCTAATACTTGGCTTTTGCTGCTAAACTCAATAAGGGCCCAGTCACACAGGCCTAGAGACTTGACGGTGACCTCCTAGCAACCACCAGTAACTAGGACAAAATGTGTATTACTCAAAAGGTCAGGAAGTGCTTGCTTTGGGTCCAATCGATTGCTGAAGCCCCAGCCACAGATCCAGAGACCGGTCAGTAATGCCAGTGACACAGGTTGCAAGGGAATTTTGAAACGATGTGTTACCAACCAATATTTTCCATTTCCAGTTTCACTGAGTGATTAGTTGGCAAGTGTTTGCACACAAATCAGCATCATTCAGGCAAATCACAGGTGACCGTGGGAGAGGTTTTTGGTCCAGAACCTTCTTTGCAACCGATGTCACATAGCGACAGCCATCTTTAATAAAATGATAAGTCTGGCTGCTTTACCAGGTGTAACAATGAATAAATCCTTTTTTTCCATGGATGCCTGGATGTTAAAGTTTAACAGAGTTAGAAGTTAGCAGGGAGTTAGCTTGCTAATTTCCATCTAAACATAATATACCCTGTTCCAACTGAGGGATTTCAGAAAAATTAAAACGTACAGTTCTGCTATCACTTCTGACATAAATGAAGACAGAAAACTAAACAGCAGTGATGTTTGTGGGGTTACTGAAGTTTGGCTAGCTGGTATGTACTGATGTGCTACGTGGTGGCTAGCTATATAAACACATTAGCACAGTAACGTTTCCACTCAATAAAAGTTAGCAATCGCATGGCAGGTTGCTGTAAACGGACCAAACTTCAGTCAGAAGCACAACCGAGATCATTCATCAACAATACGAGGTTAGTCATTAATATACTGTTGCATGGGATGGGCTGTAGTTACACTGTAAGGTTTTTAAAAAAACGGTGCTTTAAAACGTGCTGCCGATGAATAGTGGTAATAAAAACTGAGAAACGCAGACAGTGTTCACCGACCTTTTCCCCCCTTTTTTTTAAGGAGCTTGTTCAGATTAAATCGAAAATTAAATAGAAAATAGACAGTGTTAAAAAAAAAAAACAACAGCCTTAGTAAACACAAAGTAGTTTGGACCCGGAAGCAGGGTTCATACATCATCACTTAACAACTGGATAGGAAGTTGGTGTTTATGAACAGCAACAGCTTGTTAACACACAATTTCCATACTTTCCAAGTCTTACTGAATGGAGTTTCATGGATTTCATCAAGTAAAAAAAACAAAAGGATTGTACTTAGATATAAAGAGTTTAAAAAAAATAGGTGATTTTTTTTTTGTTTCAAAGGAACTTAATAGTAAATCGAAATGAAAATAAGCAACTACTCAGGGACAGTAGATTGCAGTCAATTTAAAGACAATTTATACTTTTTTAAAATGTCTCTCTCATTCTCCCTCCTTATTTTTTTCCCCCACTCGAACTCTCCGTCTCACAGGAGGGTGTGCAGTGCAATAATGAAAAAGCAGACTTAATATGTTTTCCCTGAGTCCATCTGGTAATAATTGCAGCATGTAGCAACTGTAGCTGTGTTTGGATAAAGCTCTGACATACATGGGGCCCTCTGACGCTCATAGAGTAAGAGTGTGTGTGTGCGCGCGCGTGTGTGTCTCCACTGGGAGAGTCTGTTTATGTGGGGACAAAGAGAGAGAGAGGAAGAAGAAAAAAAGCATGTGACTGGATAATTTGTGTTACTCTGAGTGTGTGTGCGCGTATCCGCACTTGTATGCTTTCCAAGCTGCTGGGTGACGGGCCAACATAACTAAATCAACTTTATCGTCAGCGCACTGTTTTACGTGGATAAGCGCAGAGCAGAGCATGGATGAATGTGTGTGGGTGGTTGGGTAACATCTCCTCCTCAAGGGGATGAGTATGACTCAGGGTGATGATTACTGGCATCTGATGGCACTGAGATTGCTATCAAAAAGCCACAGGCACACTGGACAGATCCAGGTACCTACATCTTATCGAACACAGCTTCTGTGTACTAAAATTAGACCTAAAGAATTTTCAGCAAGACTCGGATCACTTCTTTACTTAGACGACAGGTACGGTTCAATCTTAGGTCACGCAGCAAAACCGAAATAATTTAGATAGCAACTGTCAGAGCAATTATCCAAAGTGTGCCTCACAAACCGATCTTGAGCAAGACACTGACTCACAATATGTAACCTTGGATATTTGGAGTATCAACTTAAAAACAAATGCCTCCCAAATCAGGGGCCCCTGTACCCAAAGGAGGAATACAAGATGGTCCTATATTATTAAAAAGGGATTGAAGTAATTTCACAATGATTTCATTTCAAAATGCAACAATAAGATGATGATGTTACACAAACACAGGTTACACCCTCTAGAGTGTGTTCACATAACCAAACCCATATTAAATGTTGCCTAGTTTTTCACTCAAATCCTTGTGGAGCAAATCACATCAAGTGTTACTTGTGTGATATGAGATTCTTGTACTAAGCATGTTCTAAAGGCCCCTTTGTTAAAAATCAAGCAGCTGTCACGGTATTCAACATGAGACTACGTCCCAAAGAATCAAAACAGAAAAGAGTGTGACAAGTGACACATTCTTCTTCAAGTTCAGCACAGACGTGTCTAACTCGTGACTTGCTGCCAGTGCCAGTTGTAGTAGGTGGAAGGGAGTGGAGCATGGATTCTGCAGAAAGACCCTTTGTGCTAAAAGGGTCACACATCCTCTGTTTGAGCCATTTACAGGCTGACAGATTAACACATACGGGAAACACGCTCGTTCCCATGTTTACTGACAATGATGACAGGGACATACAACATACACAACTGAATATCAATGACCACGTGCTTCCTTGATGTTAATATAAGGAAACTGCACAGCCACAAAATAATATCTAACCTTGATAAAGTCAGATGACTGTATATGAGTGTAATGCATCACTTCCTTTACAAAATCTCCTGCAATCACATTACTAACCTGACGCATTAGAGCTGCAAATGAGTAAAAAAGCAAAGCCAGCTTGTTATTATGACTTATAATGGTATAGCGCTTCTATTTTTTGTTAACATTAAAGTCAATAAATTAACCCATTTTGTCCTTGATCCCTGTAAGTGGCTGTATGAATGAGCGCAGTGACTCATCCTTCCAAGGCAAAGACAATCAGTGGGCATCGTAGGAAAGGTAGAGCATCCTGTACAGACACTCATTTCCTGTCAGCTTCTCTGAGTGTTTGTGTGTCTGACCCTGCCCTCAACAATGAAGCTACAGTGAGGAAGGAAAGGGCAGCCAAAACTCAAAGCAATGTTCCGGTTAAACATGTTTAAATGACAAAATTATTGTGAATTGAAATCGGAGCTTGATTCAGTTCAGGTAATGCATCCCATTCAACTTTTGAACCAACATGGCGACACAGGTTGAACATGTGACCCAATTCAGTCTTATTTGATCTGGTTTGGAGAAATCACACGCTGGAAACAGTTAAAATCTTGTGGTAAATGGATATTTTTGTTGGCAACGACAACGTTTAACTACAAATACTCATCTAAAGTTAGGAGAAAATGTGTATCAGTCGAGGCATGAGGCAGTTTTACGGCCTCGGAGGAAGTAAGTACAATGATTTTATAGCCAAGGCTTGTCTGAATGGTTGCCATGGTCTTTTCCTGGCTGTGTAACATTTTTCCCTCATCTCTTTTGCTTCTACAATGCTATAAATAGTAAAAATAGAGATAGTGGCCCACACTCATTCTTAACTTAAACATAATCATTCATGTGGTTATGAGATAAATAGGGACCAAGAGGGGTAAAAGAGGCCTGAAACACATGACAGCATAAAGGTGGTGTGATTGCTGGAGAGTCTATCTCAGAAAATGAGCCAAAATGTTGCTGTATGACACAATTAGACCATATGAAAATAACTCATACACACAGGAGTGACAGTGGAGGTAACAGCTGCACAACACAAGGAAAACTAACCATGGCAATCTGCAGAGTAAAAAATAAAGGAGTATAGCACAACTACAGATCAGCTCATAAATATTAAAATCAGGTCATGTTTCATTTTCCTTGCCACGAACATGAACGGCCTTAAGAGGCATGCTGCATACAAATGTTTCAAATGTAAGTAACTGATTTGCCAGATTTATAGTACATTTTCCACTCTGCCATGGTCCCATCACAGGCTGAAATCTCAGCAGGGCTGATCTCACAAAGAAGCCATTCAAAGTGACTTGTGCACGTTAACACCACACACATACACGCACAGGCACAGCTTTCAGGCAGTCTAAACTTTTACCGAACTTGAACTCCCACAAAACCCTGCAGTGACCGCATAAAAAGTAGTTCTCAGGTTACAAACTCACCCAAAATAGGCCTTAAGTACATAGTAGTGATATCTAGTGACGTAGATTATAGTTTAGAATGGTTATACACACTTGAACGGCTGTGATGAATTCAGTGTCATGCTTTAGGGAAAGGCGAGAACATTGAAAAGTATAACTTGTTTCATTGTAATACTATGTTTTTTCATATATGACCAGTACTATTGTATTTCTCATCAGAACCTGCAGTTTAAAAGTCATACTTGTAAAATCTGTCAACAGTTTCTAAAAAAACCCACACCAGATGAGATAGTTAGTCATGAAAATAGCTATTCTTTACAATTCAGGGAAACCTTTTAAAAGCAGTGAGTCACTGAAAAGTCACTGAAAGTGATAATCTTTCCATGAGGACTCATAACTGTACCCAATTCCAATATGTACACATTAAAAAGAATCACATAAGAACCCTTTAAACCCCCTAATTTTGCAGTGAGAATCATCATTATTGCAAACCAGAACTTCTCAAAATATGGGGTCGAGCCCCAAAATGATCCACAAGCCTGTTTCTAGTGGGTTCCCGCATGAAATAAGTAATAATATGCTTTCAAAGTCAAGAAAAAAAAACACTACTGTCTTTCCTGGAAATGAGGGCTTTTTTTTTAAGGGACGTCCTTAAAGCGCAGTAATTTTCAGAAAAAGTAATCTGTGTACAGGAAACAGACGCAAAGACTTCTGGCGCTAGTGGGCTGAGCAATCAAAACAATCTCTCCGTGTTCTGATTGAAGAGAATGGGACCGATGCCAGACTCTTCAACACGCTTCATCGGGGAGAGGGGGTGGACAGAAGGGGGTGGGAACAAATGCAAGAGATGGAGAGAAATGATAGGGATGAGGTGGAGACTGATAGAAGAAGAGGTGAGAAAGGGTAGAAGTTGGGGAGAGAGAGAAAAGAGGAGGAAGGCATTTTCTTCTTCACTTGTTGCTTCTCTCATTTCACCTTAAATTTCTTTCTTTTCATCTCCAGTCCGCTTTTGACGTCCATTCTTTCTTCATGCTTGTCTTTTCTACGATCTCCACTGTCTCTTATCTCTTATGTTTCTCAGCATTTTAATCTGGCTCTCATGCTTTTCTTTCACCCCCTCCTCCTCATCGATGTGTTATTAGGGAGAAAGTACATGGGATTTTCCCACAGTTCAACAGGACCAATCCCAACCCCCACCACCCACACGCATTCGTTTTCTGTCTTTCCCCCAATTCCCTCTGTCTCATGTCAGAGGGGAAAGTCTTGAAGAAAGCCACCCATATTCCACCACAAAGTATTCTGGGTGTTTGCTGGAACTTTATGCCGCTCGTTGTTCCGTCAACATTGACTGTGCGCTTCTATGGCAACACAATAATTAGAGGACGAAAATATCTCTGCTTCGGGATTAAAACGGCATCTTTGCTTAATGATTTAGGTCCTGTTTGGTTTTGTTTTTAGAGAAATCCCAATGATGAAATTAAAATTTCCACAAGAGGATAAAACCATTCTGAAACTGTGTGAAAAAACATATTGGTACGAATTTCCCAGGGTTGTAAAACTTCCAGGACCAATCTAAGAGCTATGTAGCCATTAATCTCTGCCCCACTGTTTAGGTTTCAGTCATGGTTGGAGTAGGCAAAGCAAGAAGCTCAGAAATCTGTTTGGTCAGCCATGAAGCCGATATGAAACGAGCTGCCCAAACCATTTCAACTACACTCTAGAGAGCCTGAAAAAAAGAGCCAACTGGACTTCTTTAGGTTTGTGAAGACGTTTCACCTCTCATCCAAGAGGTTTCTTCAGTTCTAAAAGCAAACGATAAAGAGCCACAGGTATTTGACCCCAAGTGGCAGCTGTCCCCTTAGACCTGGTCCAATTTTTGTCTAAGACACAAACACAAGATGAAAAAAAATGTATGCTGTGTATACTCTGCAGTGAGGTGTGGTCGGACCTCTGCATAGGTAAAACTAAACAGCCATTTCACAAATGCACAGTACAACATATAAGAACCACCTCAACAACAGACTTAGCTGTACGTGTGCACCTAAAGGACAAACTACAGATGGTTTAACAGAGGAGTAAAGGAGGCCATCTTTGTCCACTGTGAGTAACCGTCACTGAAGAAAAGTGATGGCTTACAACATGAGCTGTCAGCCACTTTCAGTGCAGTCTTGATTTCTCTTCCCAGGCAACCCCACTCGCACCTCGTCTCTGGTGACCTCAGTAAGTCACATGATAGATTGAGGAAAGATCTCACAGGGGTTTCACCTTTAACCACCAGTGATGGTAATGACCCATGACTTCTTTCACCCCATGGCTCATTTCAGTCGTCACATGACCCAAAGTCAATGAGCCTCAGGAATACATTCAAGGGGACAACCCCCATTAAGGGTTAAGTACCTGAGACCCCACCAATTTGTTTTTAAAACTGAAGAAGTCTCTTCAATGGGAGCTGAAACATCTTCACAAATCTAACTAATGCTGTTACCTCAGTCCAGCAGTAACTAGTTTCCACAGGTGAAGGCTAGCGGCTGATTTGATGAATGGCCTCTTTACTATTAATGTCCAACTCCATTGCAACAATCTAATCCAACAATATGACCAATTAGTATATTTTGGGCTAGGGTTGTGCTAATGGTGATGTCAGGAATTGACAAGTGAAAGTCCGCCCATTTTTAGGTTATTTTCCATATTAAGTTAATCTTATTATTATGACATTAACATTAAACTGAATTTGTCTCAGTGTTGTTTTCATGTTGAATCTCCACGTATAAAAGACGCTTATAACACAGATGTGTCTGGACATGTACGGGCAGGCAAACAAGTTCATGCCCAGACTTCTGACTTTTAAAATTAATGTGGAGCAGTGACACTGATCCAGCACAATGAAACGAGAAAAACAGGGGATATTTCTAACTGGTGGACTGATTTTTTGGGACTGCATTTACAAAGAAGCTCATTTATCAATCTCCTTAACTTTTTTAAAAACACATTAATCACTTTTGTTGGTGTAGGGAGGTCACCATAAAGAGCACAGATAAAAGAGATGGGTAAAACATTTCACTCAGAAAAAACAAAGAACAAAACAAAACTAGAACACATGGTTTAACTATCAGTCTGAGGTAAAGATGTAAAAACTTCATGCCATTTTAGCCTTTTCAGTGCTGTGTACAACTTTCCACTAACAACCTCCTGTTGGTGAACAGCAGTGGTAGCAAAAAAATAGATTTATGATCCTGCAATCATGTCTGTTTTGTAACTTTCCAGTTATGCAGAGAAAAGAATGACTGAAAATCAACCAATCAACAGATTTTTGCTTGCATGTGGTCCTGGAGCTAACTAACAGTCTGTGGCCTGTGCGCATGGATAGGAAAGGGAACTGCTACAGCAAATTTCAATAAAATCAAAGAAGTTTTAAGAAGCACGGAGGAGAGGACTGATAATGACTGCAGTACAAAGCTTTTCATCACTCGTTTTAACGTCATTGCTGAGACAGTTTTATAAAAAATAAATAAATAATAAATTTCTGCAGCATGGGCTAAGGTGAAGTACAAACCAGAGTGCAAACATCAAAAAACACCATATATTTTTGAGGCTACAACCTGCATCATCATAGCTCTTTGGAGCACTTACTCACTATTAATGCACTACCACGCAGAGCTCTTTACTCCCACTTTCAAACCAGACCCCAACAACACTTCACCTGACAGTGGTGGCTAACATTATTTAAAAAAGACAAACAGAACAAACAAACAGAAACAAAACACAAAATTGGTGACAAGTGTGCTTAACTACTTTCAAAGAATACACACACAGCTCTCATTCCAGCTATACAAACATCAGTTTCTTGTCATTATGGCTCAAGGACCAGGTTTGCCACACTTAGCACATTTTGTGATCATGTCTCCACCTATTTGTGTGGGTGGGTGTATGTGTGGACGCAATCTACCTCTGCAGCCTGTGTCTCTTGGTGCAGCAGAGTCAGCCCCGTCAGGTCCTCCAGGAATGAATGGGAAGAATTAAAAACCTTGGACAGGAAGCTGAAACCTTCCCTCTCATAGTGGTCTAAGACCTAGATTAAAAAACAAAAGAAAACATAACAACAGTTAAAGGTTATTTAATCCAAAATGCAACTCTGGGGTATTACACCATTGTTTGAATTATGTGTGCTATGATACTACACTTCTGCTTTCACTGAAAGTAAACAGAAACAGCTGATCAGCATAAACTGATCGTGAACTGGCTAAGTAACTGGGAAAAATACAAAATGACTTAAAAACTTACAAGATAAAATCTCTAAATCTTCTCTTTCTGAAAATGTAGATGTCGCCGTGTGTGCTGACTAAACAGACGAAGCCCTCTTTTAGTTTGCTCAGGTGCAAGAGTTAAAAGGTTAGACTCACACAGGTGAAAAAAAGGTTCCACAACCTAAATGCACTGTTTGACCTTTACTGTGTTTTTTAGTAATATGTTACATCTTGCCAGAGGCGGTTATGAAATGTTTTCCTTCCCCACACATTACGCTTTTGGTGTCCTTATTAAATGTGCCTTGCACTGGAAAAGTAAGCCATGCTAAAGAATCACAACATGAGAAAATGTATCTTCAAAAACATTATTACATAAAAGCAGATCATAATTTTTGCATGGAAGAAACACTTTTTAAAAAAGGAACTTTTAAAACTCGGGCCCTCAGGCTTAACTTCTGTAACACCACAATTCGGCACCTCTACAATCACTCTGCGGTGTTTACCATAATCCCCTACAGTACAGACTTCAAATACCCACACCTTCTTTCCAAAAACCACACATCCACAGATCCTCTGCCCTCTGGACTACCCTGCTAGACTTAGCAAAGCCTTTCATAGATGCCTACAGACCCTCCCCTGCAGGTGTAGAGTTACCTCTGCTTCAGACAGCAACACAATGTGTGCATCACTGTCTGTGTGTGTGAGTTCGCAGACTGGCGTCTAGTCTTGGAGCCAGACACACCGCACACAATACACACTGATGTGTCCCCTCATTCATCTTTTCAACCTCTCTTTTCTTTCCTTCTTTCTCTTTTATTTCTTTGACTCTCCACTTCGATCCATGGGGTGTGTTATGTGAGACGCCAACGGCCATAACCCACTTTGTTGAAATGTAGCTTTTCATGACACAGGAAGCAACCTAATGACCATGACGATCTTGTGATAAAGTTAATAAAGTCACTGCACAAACACAGTACTAAGGGCATCAAACACACACCTTTTGGAAAAACATGTCCACAAAGGCTCTCTGCGTTTAGAGCATTTCCCATAAAAATGTAATTACATTGTTGTAAATACTATAATTGGACACACAAAGAAATGAAAAGACTACAAAAAAAGAGAAAATTTTGAAGTGTTTCGCGGTGCTGATGGCTTTAATAGTGATCATGTGCTGCTGCTGGATAGCATCAATTAAGCAAAACTACAAATTCACCAACAAACAAACATCTGGATGAGATGGGTTGCTGCATATATGGACATAAACGCTGACATATGGATTCACACGTGCACTTGTAGCGAAGCTTCCTTCTACTCGGGGCCACATAAATGCATCTCTGAGCTTTATTGACAGTTGGCAGGCCTCCTTTTTGAAGCTGGATCCATACAGAAGGCATTAACTGGAAGCATCACACACTACACGTGTGCCTCTAGCAGTTTCTAAAGATATCAAACAGTGGGTGGTCTTGGTGACACAGAGGACTCCTTTACAACCAAATTTTAAAGGACTCAAATTTGCTTGTAAACACTGAAGAATATGAGGGACCGGATGCTTTTCAAAGTACAGCTGCTTTAATGGTGGTTTAAGCTGGTTTCATTTTTAACTTAAGCACATCATTTACCAGGACTTTGTGTTTCCATAATGTGACACCTAATATATTCTGAATACTGTGAGTAAACAGTTCCTGCTGACTCACTTCCTCTGTTAACAAGAACGGCCATCATGCCTATGCAGACACATGCTTTAAAAACTCCATACTGACTCATTATTATAGGTTTGTGGGTGTAACGGTATTGGTGAAAAGGGACACTTTCGAGAAGGTACAGCTAGCAAAGAATGTGTAGCTGGAAGTTTTTTGAGTTTCTTTTCCTGGGCACATCAGCATAATCATCCTTCTTACCATCTTACCTACTCGCTAGAAGTGATGCCCTGCATCTTCATCCTCCTACCCATTATGAATTTCAAGTTAAAGGGTTACTATTTTGGACTACATCCACCGCAAAATGCACACACACAAGTGCGAGCGGTTTAAACAAGATTTCCACTGAACGTTCCCAAAATAGAAGCCCTTCTGGCAGCTGTGCAGCTCCGACTAAGGAGACTACCTTGAAGAGGAGATCAGGCAATCTAAAGGACTATTTTTTGTTTTTTCCCCAGGGCGCACTTGTGGTAACTTATGATTGCATCCTATGTTTTATATCTGATTATTTTCTATTAATTTTTTTGGTTGGTGCTTTAAAAACTTAATATCACACATCAGCAAAAGCAATGAAATGGAAATTCACCCCCTGACATAGCACAAAAAATACCCGCAGACTCTCTCTGGCTGTCCACTCCTTATATTCTTTGCTTTTCATCTTTACAATCTGTGGTTTAAGGATGATTTACTCTGAATATAAAACAACACAAGCAAGTACAAGTTTAAAAGAGAGACCACCTTGACAGAGGAACACTGTGAGTTATGTTAGTGACCAGTTACAAATGTCGTCAGAACTTTACAACCCAAACAGAAAAAGTATATGTTTGCTATTAATAGTGGAAGCATATTTGGTGGTGTGTACAAGTAGCTGTAGTAAGAGGTATCTGGCACAGTTTTAGACAAAGCCACGTCAGCTGTGATTTACTCTTTGGCGTATAGTTTTATTGGCTTGTAGCCCCAGAGAGTTAGGAAACACACACACACACACACACACACACACACACACACACACACACACACACACACACACACACACACACACACACACACAGCGAAAAGCCCCAACTCTACAGGAACTGCTCCAGCCCAGACAGGGGCTGAATTGTTTTGTTTCCATAGAGACCTGGCAGCACACAGCTGACTGCGGCAGAAATACACGCAGAAAGACCTGCACTCGCTGTCTCTCTCTCTCTCACACACAAAAACCCACACATCCACACACTATTTAATACACTGATAGATGGACTACAGGAACACACAATGGGAGGAGAGATGTGGGGGAGGAAGAGAAGTAAGGCAGAGAAGGTAAGATGTACGAGAGGAAAGAAGGAGATGTAAAACAGGACTAGACTGAAAAAAGAATAAAAGAAGAGACTGAAAGGATGATAAGCGAACGCAAAACAGATGGAAAAGATGTGTGAGTGGGATTAAACATATTCACCAGCTTCACTACATAACCTTTATCCCTGCCTCAGCAAAGGATCGTCTTTCCAAACTCATGTTGTTCATTGTTCCCAACTACACAGGCTTTACCCAATCCCTGTCAAACCATATGAAACCTCTGTGCAGACCGAATAATCTCATCAGTCACACAGGCAGAAACATGACACCTTAAGATGGGCTGGAACTGCAGACTTTTTTTCTTTTTTTTTGTCAGAGCGTAGGTGGAAAAAAAACTTTTAGTGCACAAGCTAGCCAACTCCCTCCCCCTGCTGCCTCTTGGTTTCTCTCCCCGTCTTCACATGAAAGTGATAGATCTGGGGCTTTATGACCTCTTTATAGACACAAAGAGTGCATTGAGATCAGGGAAGAATGAAAGACTGAACCAGCCCGCCACTCATCACAACACCCTTGCTTTTAACGCTCTACTTCCTCTGCTTATAAACCCTCGATATTATTCCCATTTAAAAAAACAAACAAACAAACAAACAAAAGCCACGAAATGACAAAAAAAACTTTCTCCTTCTTTAATTTGCACTTTTCTATCGCGACTCCCCTGGTTCCCAGTCTTACACCAGTGTAAAAACAATGAGTCACATTGCTACACACTTAGCCACACTGGCCAGTTGGATATCAACCTATTACGAGAAAAAACAAAACACAAAGGGCAATTTCTCTTACCCCACTTGGCCTTAGTTAGGATATGTGAACCCTTCAACAACCCATCTATGCACATGCACACACACACACACACACACACACACACACACACATACACACAGACAAAAAGAGAGAGAGCAGCAGTGGGAGCTAATTGCACTCAACGACAGTTACTGACATCAATGAACAACTGCTGCCTGATTGTTACCATATGCTTTTACCAGCTTTTCTGTGTCTCTCTCTGTGTGGATTCAGTATTCCTCAAAGAACTGCATTTCAACACTGACTTCACAATGTGGAAATAGGAGAGATGGGAATCCCCCTATTTCTGTTAAGGCTGCAATTTGTGTTTGGAAACAATGTTGTCACATAATAACAGAATCTAATCTGATACTTCGATACTTTAAGCAGGGGATATTTATAGACCTCACAGCCCATTGTTCATTGGTGCTAGTCTCAGAACACAATCCATTTTTTGGGATTTCCTTACCTGGATGATTGAGGGATGCATCAAGGCACATCTACATTGTATCTACTTTTTTCTGGCAAAGTGCAGTTCAACATTAAAACACAGTCTTGCTGCAAAACTGGATTCAGAAACACATAATTAGAACTATTCAGTTACATTTGGTGCCACTTACAATGGGGGAGCAGGCAGTGCATTTGTCAAAGGCCAGGCTGGCAGGCAGGACATTATCGAACCTTGAAAGAAAGCCTCGAATCTGTGGAGGAGAATAAGACCCTTAAGAAAAGCAGACATTCTAATTATGTGATCAAGGTTTGACAACAGAGGGGACAAGCTGACATTAACAAAAGATAAACAACAAGAAAAACAAGCAGCTTTTGGAAGTCGGTGTGTTCACCAGGAGACTTGCTAGGAAATGGCAAAGGTGATGCTTTTATTCCTTGAAAGCAAAAAGTAATGCTTCCACTGACAATCATGAAAATGCAAAACAAATTTTGCATTTTCATGATGAAAATGCAAAACAAATTACAAATTTTCATATGTAATGAAAATTTGCCAGCAATTTCTGTATGCTGTTTAAACTGAAAGCAGAGAGCGCCCTCTGGTGTTATAAAGGCATGTTTCAATTTGATTCATTTCATCATCTTTAAGTGCTAAATGCCTTCACTCTTAATTAATCCTATACATGCATGTTGCAGTATCACTTTTCACATCACATTCTTGTAATCGCCTTCCTCATCCACCCCCAGCTTCCTGTTTTGTAATAAAAGCTTCAGCCAATAATGGGTTTTTTTTGTTTTTTTGATGACGCACAAAACATGAGGAGCATGCAACAATTTCCTGGGTATAATTATCTGGTGGTGAGACTGACGAGTATATCAAACATTTGTGGCCAATTACTGCTGATGCCCAGTGACGGAGAAAAGGTGGAAATTCATGGCTCTTGGTGTTTCTAAGATCAAGAGCATCAGTGTTCGTCCTTATATGCACCAAATTCATTTCTTATGCTGTGTGTTAACCTGCAGTGACAGGTGACACACCATGTCCAGAGAGTAAGGTAAACTGTGGGAAGGGGGGGGG